>NC_137867.1:5857123-6207123 GCF_963924005.1 Protomyctophum bolini
TGGTCAAACCATAAACATGACTTGCACTCCTGAGTTTCGGGTCGAAGTTACTAGTTGGAAGTGGGAATTCAATGGGAAGGATGCCACAAACTCTGAAAGGTTTGAAGTCTCTAATAGTGGCCAGACCTCCACTCTCACAATTAAGAACGTTATTGCTCGTGATTCGGGTAAGTACCAATTGCTACCATAACTTTTAATGACCAATCACAAGTCAATATCTGTGCAATGCAGCCACAGTTCATGATAAGTTTGAATAATACAAAATGAGTTGTGTTCTGACTACTTCACTATGACTACACACATACACACACACACACACACACACACACACACACACGTGTGCATGCGTGCTCCCCTTTCTCTGCCAATTGTGCCATAATAATAATAAAATAAAATGTTGCAAATGTGCCATTTAATTTTGAACCCGTACAATATTCTAGATCACCACTCACATGTAGAAATTGTACTATTTCACATTGTACTGATTCATCAACTAATTCAAGCTTCATTTTAATCTCAGGGGATTATAAATGTATCCTGGAACTTCGAGCAATGACATTCGTGCAGAAGGGACGCATGGAATCCGATGTCATCAAAGAAGCTCCCAACATACGAGTCAATAGCACTTACAACATCCCCTGTAAGGGAGGTTATACTCAAGACCTTAGTTGTTGCGTGCAAAGTCCCTATAAAGTCCAGTGGAGGATGAATAAGAATGAATTGGTGTCAGGTAAGAATGAATTGGTGAGGCACATCGGTGTCTTCCAGACGGAACCAGTCTTTCTCTCTACTCTGTCTTATCTAATAAAGCATAATTTAGTCTTACAAAAGGAAAAGATAATGGCTCATCACAGTGCACTTCTGGGACTACTATAAAAGCTATACACACAGCTGCCTGTAATTCACCAATATGATTAAATGTTCACAGATAACCAAGGTCAAGAAGATGATGATGATTTCTGCATCATCTACAAGTACATAATTAGAAACTGCGCAGGTGATGTCAAAAAACACTTCACGTGTTATGCGACTGGGACCAACACCAATTACCCCATTTATAAAAAGACAACAACTCTGAACATCTTCCGTGGGAGTAAGTCAAGCAATTTACTGTCTATAGTTGGCCTGGGGTGGAAATTCAACCCAGGAGCTTCCCACCATACCAATAGGAACATTTGTAATAGACATTGTATTATTATTATTATTATTATTGTTGTTGTTGTTGCAGTCATAAACTTTGCATGGAAATAACTGGATTATTTGCATTTGGCACAAGGTCCTACATGTAATGATGAGGAGTATGGTAGTGGACGAGAAGGAGACATATCAGAACGAGCATGTGATCCTGGCCAGGTTGGAAAAATACGCGTCCAATGTCTCAGTGGACAATGGAAACTTCTGGAGGATAGTTGTATTGTAAAAGCAATAGGAGATCTTATGACTCAATCCCAGGTAAAAGAGGCCTTTTTTAAATCTTTATATGGAATACAACCACATGAAGGGGAATCACTTTCACCAGTGGTTCTCAAAATGGGCTCTGAGGCGTCCTCGAGGGTGTTCCAGGGGGTCCCCACCAGTGAAATGAGTTAATTTAATCTGTTTAGCCACTATAACCCTATACACAGCGGATTTTGAAAATAGCTGATCTACAAGCTCACAACACGTTGGGAATGGGATGTTACTTGTTGTGAAGTTATAAGTCAGCTACTTTAAAAAAACTTATTTTTTGAATATTTGTTGCAATGGTTTAACAACATTTATCTTGTATGAGGGTCTTTGGTACAAGATATTTCCAGATGGGGCCCGGTCCACTGATTATTAATTTGGGGGGTTTGACATAATTTGAGAACCACTGGTAACAGTACAGAACCACTGGTAACAGAATGTTCTTGGTTGGTACCATGCAATTGACATGTTTGATTCTTTTAGGATTTGGTTGCGAAGACAGTTCCAGAATTTGTGGGGAATCTAACTAATGTGGCAGAAGCATATAAAACAGTAATTACTGGTTCGAGTGCAACCATATCTGCTATTGTTGACATCCTGGACAACATTGCAGATGTCGCCGTTGATGTCGATGAGATTGTCATGACGGTAAGCGGTGGAAAGAAATCCCCATATAGGTTGCTATATGCCTCGCAGCCCTCGCCTCAAAAATATACCTATTAAGGCCTATTAAAGAAAATATATAGAATGTTATTATGGAGTAGGTGAATGATTCTTACTTTCATGGTAACCTAATAATCTCATCTTAATGAAAATAAGAAACACTAGATGTTAGACCTGTTGTTCATCACTAAAACACCAAATTGAGAACCACAGGCGAGCTTTATTATGTCACATTGTACTTTGCTTACAGTATTATGCAATATTTTGTAGCTTAAAACAAGATAAACATGTTATCACTCTAACAGAGAAATGCCGTTTTGTCTGCAGGGTGTCCTGGAAATAGTGGATGTCATCATTGATGAAGCAGCAACAGAATCCTGGTCCATTTTAAACACCAACAAAACCCTCAATGTCAGCTCAAAGTTTCTAAATTCAATGGAAAGTATCATCGACTCCTTGGAAGGGGAGTTTGATATATCAACCGACCTCATTCTGCTGGACAGAACAAGATTCAACAACTCGTACCAGGCGGACATTAACTCTAGTGTCACCCTCAACATTATAAACACCAGTGCTACCAACCTCTTCATTACCACCATTGTCTTCCCCCTCAACAGCATTCTACCTCCCAGGAATGCCAGCTTCAATACCACTAGCAACGAAACCAGCTATGAGAACATCATCAATGGCAAAGTTCTGATGGTCAAGCTGAACACCACGGTTGAAAATGTGATAATAACTTTTGACAAACGAAACACGTCGTTGACATTAAGCCCACAGTGCGTCTTCTGGAACTTTGCACTCTTTGATAACCTCGGCGGATGGGACCACGAGGGGTGTGCTTTTGTGTCAGACATAAATGATACCGTCACCTGTAACTGCACCCACCTAACCTCCTTCTCAATTCTTATGTCGATTGACATTCCCCCAGAAATCAAAGTTTTACTGGACATAATCTCATACATTGGCATAGGGATATCAATGGGATGCTTGGTCATTTGTCTCATCGTTGAGATAGTCGTTTGGAAGGAAATGAAAGGAGAAAACATCTTATACATGCGTCATGTTTGTATTGTGAACATTGCTGTGTCTCTGCTCATTGCAGACATCTGGTTCATCATTGGATCAGCAATTGCCGACAACCCCCTTGAAAATCCAGGGGAAGATTACAGAGTTCCAGTCGCTCCATGCAGCGCAGCAACATTTTTCATACACTTTTTCTACCTTGCCCTGTTCTTTTGGTCTCTTGTGTATGGCCTTCTCCTGCTTTACCGAATCTTCAACACCTTCTCCCAACCGTCTAAACCAATCATGGTGGCCATTGCTTTCTGTTTGGGCTACGGAGGTCCTTTAATTATAGCAGTCGTCACCATTGCCTCTACAGCGGGCCACAATGGCTACATCAGAGAATACAACGCTTGTTGGCTAAACTGGCACAAGACGAAAGCCCTACTTGCGTTTGTGATTCCTGCCTTGACCATTGTTCTTATAAACGTCATAATTCTAATCGTGTCCTTGCGCACAATTCTGAATGCTGTCCAGTCAGATCAAAAAAAAAAAAAAAAGAAAATGGTAAAAGCCATCGCAAAATTCTTGGCCTGTTTGACTGCTTTCATTGGAATTACTTGGTGTCTGGGAGTGGGAACTATGACAGCTCCAACAAATATTGGAATCCATATTGCCTTCGCATTCTTCAACTCATTACAGGTAAGGAAAAAACATATAGGCTAATTTTCCTACTTATATTGATCCCAAATGACTTGCCATGGGGTCTATTTTCCCAGCTTTGTGTGTTTGTGTGAATTTTAGCGATGATTTGATTGGCTGAGGATACATATTGCGGATAAAAAGTGAGGGCAGAAAATTGAAGACGCAAATTGAGATTGTCCGGAATCAGATGTATGATGATAAGAGCGCCCCTCACTTCACACGGGTGTGATTTGTCAGAAATGCCCCCGTTGTCCAGTTTCCCTCCTCTATCACAGTCTCGTAAATCATGTTTTGGGATGAGCATTCGGCACAACTGCCAATCAAAGTGAATGTACTGGCCAATCACAGTGCGGCTTTTCCGGGACTTTGCAAAACACATAACAGCATAACATCTGTTTAGCAGACTGTGGCGGCTCATGTGGGACAACCAAGGCATGGATATTTGTAATGGCAGCTAATAACACATTCATGAAACAAGCTAAAACTAAAAAACACATTTGACCGCAACAAATTGCATAAAAGCAATATTACTTATTGCCTCCGCTCTATGCTATGAGGTCTGCTGGGGAAACTTCAATTCCGCAAAGTTATGGCAAGAGCTGTGACATTTTTAACAAATTAATTTATTGGGCAAAAAAGGTCACAAACAAATAGTTTGGGCATGAATTTATAGTCCTACTATACATTACTATACTGATGTATACAACCATCAATAAAACACTTGTCTTTATTTATTTATTTCATTTAGGGTTTCTTCATTTTAATGTTTGGGACACTGTTGGATTCAAAGGTATGTTGTAGTATACAAATATAGAACATACACTAATGCAGATGCATACTAAACTATATTAAAATAAAACATTTGAAAAAAAGTATGTATTTTATGTTTGTTGTATAACATTCAAACACTCTGCCTACAGATCCGAAAGGCCTTATTAAAAGTAGGACGACGACTTGCAGGAATTACAAGCACCGGCTTGTCCTATCAAACAACAGTAAGTGAAAATTTGAAAATATGTAGTTTTTAAAACCACAGTTAGTTCCACTAGCATCAGTTTGCCATTTGACTTTTCTTTTGCAGTTTCCCCCCATTTTCTCCAAATTTATTCGCTGGTGTGAAATTGGCCTAATGTGCACAACCAGTAACAACCAGGCTGAGGGCGAGAAGCGACCTCGCCCTGAAGGGCAGGCTCGTGTGCACACTGGCACTTTGGCATGGGGGGTCAGATCAACATATGGAATTAATTCTGTACTGGCCATATATGGAGCGTGTCTTGAGTGTTCAGGGTTTGATGAGGTCAGATCAACATATGGAATGTCAGAACAGGTCAGCTCCATATATGGAGATCTAAGTGTGGCAGCAGGGGCAGTGTCTTGAGTGTACAGGGTTTGATGAGGGCCCAGGTAGGGCCAGGCCAAAGTTTTCGAGTTTTCGATGAGGTCAGCGCCGTGATCTTCATATATGGAGATAGCCATATATGGAGACGTCCATATATGGGGCATCAACCATATATGAAGATGGCCGTATATGGAGAATCGACCATACAGTATATGGTAGTGACATGTCACAAGGTGTGATGTCACGACTACAAGGCGTCATGAGCTGACAACCATATGAGTGTGACCTGACTGACGGACAGGTTTTCATAGTAATTTGCGACCTACAGTTGCAATTAACACTTCTTTGACTGTGTTGACCTTGGAATGGAGCAAGCATTTTACCTTTGTCATATAATCCCATTTAGAAAAATATATCTGAACATGAATTGAAACATAAAAGCGATGCCATGTGGAATGGAGGTAGCCAAGAGGCAAAAGTAAAGTAAAATGCCAAGCTATTGCACCTCACACCAGATGGACTAAATTATAATTTGGTCACTTAGCTTCTGGACTTCCACAAGGACATACAAATTAATGTTACAGTAAATACAAGCAAAACAAACAATAGGGCCACTCAGCCAGGTTGCCAAGTTTGCACTGGATATATGAAAACATCATGGGTTGCCATGTTTGCTTTTCCAAGTAAAGAAAACAAAAAAAAAACAGTATTGAGTTTCGCCCTCTCGCTATTGCCTTCTTCCCATTTGCGACATGTGGTGCGAGGATGAGCGGGCTAAAGGCCCGTGGAATTCTAGTTCTTATAGTTACTGGTCCATGTTTTCCATACAGAGTACAAGTCGTGGTACAAGTGGTGGTACTTCCTCTGGATTCTCGCAGTTTCTGCAGGACTTGTTCAGGCAAAGTGGAAGGCGAAGTAAGTTGCATCATGTTTAATAATAATAGATTCACTGATCTAAATTACTGCTGACCCCTATTGTGAGTCTTCTGTTTTAATATGACAGATTCAATAGACTATGTGATGAAACAAATGGGAAAGACTTAAGTATCAAGTTTTCTTTTCTTTTTTTGTATATGTCAACAACTTAACAGCTGAGAAATGAAAATGGTCTCCCCCTAACTTTGGGTTGCAGATTTTGTGAAGGATACTTCTGGCCTTTGCAGCATATTTTTTAATTAGTTCTGTTCAACATGACCATCAGTACTTGAATGTCATTGTTTTGGTGGTGACGGCATTGAATTATCTTTAACATTGAATCTATACTACTGCTTGAGTGTTTTCTTAACCACGTCACTAAATTATTTAGAGCATTCAAGCTCACAATGGATGTGAGGTTCTTCAGGATAATTATGTGGAAGGCAAAGTAAAAAATTGAAAAAATGGGAAACATTTGGAATATTTTTTAAACATTTTAACAACACAAATATTGGCCGTAGCCATGCACACATTAATTTGGGGGTCCTTCATGTCACAAAGAAGTTTGAGAACCACTGATAGATATTTTGCAGATTGAATGAGGCATTTTACTAAAACATTTCTTGTTCTCCAGATGCCGGTAACCCGTCCAGGAGCACGTAGCAGTTCTGTTCCGACGGAATCATTCATTAGTATCAACAATTAATGGAGTTTGTTAGCAATTGCCATGTCGATACTATTCATTAAAAGTGTATTTATTTATTTATTTTTTTGTGTTTTGTTTAACGGTTAAAGCTCTATTATATAGTCTATTCCAATAGTAATCAATGGTGTATTGGTTGTTCAGGAACAGGTGTTTTCCTGTTTCTCCAGTAAACACTAAACAGAAAATACAATTTCAGGTCGGGAAGGGATAGCCTTTTTATCCAATCAGGAGAGAGAACCCTACCATGAGCATTTATCAGCTTCAATTTGATAGTGATCCAGTTCCAATTTTGTCTCTTCTGTTATCTGTTTAATAAAGATGGGGAGAGCCTATATTTATTCATTGTCTTCAGCAGAATGCTGCAGCCACCTTTTGGCGCCAGGAAATTTAGCTTCCCAAGTCTGTAACTTAAAGACCAAAGGAGATCTGGCTTTCAGCACCAACACTTTGGAATGCACTGCCCTTGGCCTTTGAGATCAAGCATGCTGAAACAGTCTCCTCTTTTAAATCCCTATACTAGGGATATACCTACACTATACCTACACTTTAATTCATGAATTATCACTTACATCACCTGCAGTGGTCCTCGCCTCGGTTACAACAAAGCACTTTAAAACAGTGGTGTTGAATGAAGGTAGACCTAATGGTATTCCTCCTGTGTCTTGAGCCAATTGTCTTCTTGTGTCTTAACCACATTAACGATGCGTAATATTTTGGGGAAATAAAAAGAAAACAGCAAAACTTGCACATTGGCTATTGTACTGTTGATTGTATAATGAAGTGCTTAGGCCTACTGCTGTTTCAGGCCCAGTGGTGGCACATCCTACACATTGCATGGCTATTTTTGCTATTTGTTGTACAATGAAATATAGGGCTTAAATGGTTAATACTGCTTTGCCAGGCCCAGTCTTGGCACAGATGTGAATTTGTGAAAGGCATTGCTGTTGGTCCAATGCAGTTGCTTACCGTGTCCTTGGTTTGCACCCCAGTCGTGCAACGGATGTGGTCCAAGTGCACTTAGTACTAGCCTACGGCCAGAGCCCCGAATCCCTATAGGCCACTAGGCCTAGGCTATATAGACCGTTGGGTGGGACTTGCCAGAGAATGGTTTAAGAGCTCCATAAAGCTATATCTTGGAGATGTGGACATGCATGCTTCCTATAGAGCGCCGCAGTCCCCGCCCCCTTTCAGAAAAGCGAGTTGCCCAGGAAGTGAAAGCCCCATGCATTCTGCCATCGGCACTTTTAATATAATTTATTTAAAGACGGTTACGCCGCGGACAAAGCCAATTCGGATCGTGACGAATCATGACAATGAACACAATATTTTGGGACGATCAAATCATTAGAAAGAAGAAAAGAAAGTCAGGAGACAACACTATTTGTTTTATTTTTCGTCTTATAAATTATTTGATCGGCCCAAAATATTGTGTTCATTGTCATGATTCGTCACGATCCGAATTGGCTTTGTCCGCGGCGTAACTGTCTTTAAATAAATTATATTAAAAGTGCCGATGGCAGAATGCATGGGGCTTTCACTTCCTGGGCCACTCGCTTTCTGAAAGGGGGCGGGGACTGCGGCGCTCTATTGCCATAGGAGAGTATGCCACCAGATTGTTGTTGTATGTTAATGAGTGAACAACGAATAATTTATTTTATTTGTATTTATTTAAAATAATCAATTTTTTAAGTCAACAAAATGCATACATTGTACAATGTAATTAAACAGCTTCAAGGTCCAATTACTGTCTGTAGGGACAGTGTCCAGACATATAGCCTATCCTAACAATCCACTCTTATGACAATGACATGCAGGACTCAGGATTCAGTAGCCTAGTACAGTATAAAACAATACAATTGGTATTAAAACTTAAAGTGGTAAAGTGTATAGTGACTTTTTGAGTGTGTGGTGTGCTGTGCTTCTGCAGTGACGCGGTTTTCCATTATAAATATATAATTCCAAAATAAAAGTCCATTAATAAAGATAATAGGCAATTTGTAACCGTAAATGTGAATAACAATAGATAATTGTATGTATCCTCCTAACAAAAAAGGCACTTTTGCACGTATGGTGTGCTCATTTTATTTATTTTATGAAAAAAGAAAATAATAAAAAAAAGGTTTATGAGAACTGTGATTATCCGCCCGTTAGCTCTGATCCATATAGCTCTAATGATGCCGTTAAATGCAACCGCATTCGTATGGACCAGAGCCATGTAAGGCTATGGGTGTGGCGATAGTCCATTGTATAGACCTATTCAGAAATTCTATAAATCTGCTGTTTATACCTCTTCTACTACAGTCAGTGAATGGAATAGTGACTGATGTTAGTCTGCCTCAAACTTTACTCTTTTACCTGCTTTTTACTGACACTAACATTACAAAGATGCCCAGAACACCGGGATGAACCTGTGTAGTGTATGGCTGCTAGCCTCCAACAGTAGTGACAGTAGCAACATAAAAAATAAAATAAAATAAACGAATGTGGCTGAGACCAGAGCCATAATGGTTAAGACAAAGCAGTGAAAGGTCCTGAAAGTTACATAACGTCAGTCTTACCCAATATCCAATCTTTCTGTTTAATGAACACAAGGCTGCTGTACTTTGTACCTCATTGTGGCGACTGGTACACACACCCAGGAGACAGAAGGACGGTTGCCTATTCCAAGGCGTTTAATCACAAAGTCAGTTTAACAAACAGTGGCTTTAAATCATCACTTTCACGTATTGGCAACACAAGCAGGTAAGATAGACAGTTATGTTCAGTTCCTCTTTCTTGCCGGACGATGGTGCTCTAGAGTCGTTGTCGCTGGACCAAGTCTCGGGACTTCAACGGGCGTCTGAGAGCGTGATTAAACACAGTCTGTCTGCTGCCCTGGCCCCTGTGGCAATCAAATAAACATGGGAAGTACGTTCCTACTCAGCTTGTGGACGAGCGATCTCGCTCCGGTTCCTCAACCGTGTACTAGGGTCGTTGTAGCTATTACTCCGTCCTTTTCCATCCCATGCATGTATTAGTTATATGGATCCGATCCTCCTCTTCACCAGTCTGTCAGTCTGTCATAGATGTGCTTAGCGCGTCTGTCATACAAGCCTGGTAGGAGAGAGGACTAGAGGTAATCAACATTATGCTGTTATACGTACCATAGTTTTGAACCTTTTTAATCTAGTTTATTTTCAAATAAATTAGTTTTTACTGTTTTGTGAAGCAACTTTGGGTGCTATATAAATTGTATGTATTATAAAAAAACAGACACACAGCAATTGTCGCCACACAGACATCACAGATTCCTATTGGCAGCAGCAACAAGTGAGTTGAGTGCAAAGCCATTCATAGACTATAACCACCATGTTGTCTTTCCAGATGCTGCGAGGCTCAACCGGAGCCCCTACAGGTGGACATCTGCAGTTCTCGCTGTCCATGGATGAATCTGCATGGAGGGCTCTGAAGGCGGCTCAAAGTAAGAAACCACTTAGACTTTTCTATTACTGTGAGTGGTATGGTCGGCTTCTGTTTTAAATGTTCTCTATACATTTTGTGTATGATGTGAAAGGACACAATGTACGTATATCTGGCTCTTGGTCACTTAAATTCATCTTTCGTTCTTTCTTTCTTAGGGTGGATGGGTCATGGTAGACGTCATGGAAGGACAGAGATCCGTTCCAAAGCTTCCCTCCCGGGGGTTTCTGATGAGCTGTGAGTAGGAATATTTCTTGTTGGGATGGATATCTGTTGTACTGTTATGGTACGAAGTATAGCATGGCAGTATGATTCCTCCTAGTGGTACTGGTTGAATGTCTGTCAGCTCTCCAAGCTAATCAAAGTCTTAATGACACTTTTTTTAACCACTTCAACCCCAGCATCTCTATTCTGGGGGGAGCCAAATTAGCAGATCTACAAGCTCACACCGCATTGCAACGTGTTGCGAGCTTGTAGATCTGCTATGTTTGGCAAATCAATTTGTGTAGAGTGAAATCGGAGCATATACCAAATGCTCTCTTTAAAGGTCTGTTTTATCAAATCTATAGAGGGTTTAAGTGGTTCTGAATATGCAGCTCAACAAAAGCTAATTTGGTCCTTATTTCTTTCTTAGGACGGAGATCTGTGTAGATGCCGGAGGACTTCGGACCTGGGCCTGCCCGGTGAGGAACCGCACAGTAAGAACCGCTCTAGGCCTTTCACGATTATGAGGTTTCTTTTTACTGGACGATTATTGTCGCTCAAATAAATTGCAATTAAATATTTAAGTGTGGCCCGGATGGTTAGCTCAACTGTCTGGGCACCTATGCTGCCAAGCCAGCCGGACGGCGTGCTGCGGGTTCTACTCCCGACGGCCTTTGCCGCGTGTCACTCCCCATCTCTTCCCCCTTTCCTGTCTATATACTGTTCACTATCAGTAAAGGCATAAAAAGCCCCAAAACCAACATGAGGGCTACTGCTCCAGACTGGGGCACAGTACTCAGCGGTGGGGAACACCAGAGCCTCGGTACCGGCTGGACGCCGTATCGGTGCGGAACAGGCGGTGGTCTTTCTCTTGACGCTGTCAGGTGTTGTTTAAAGGACAGTGTTCTGTCCAGCTTCACCGCAAGATATGATGGGGAGGAGTGGGACTGTAAAAATATACAAATGACACCACTGCTATCACCGAAGAGCACACCCTATGACCCTAATTGATCACGTCTAGGAATTTCAACAATTTAGGCAGTTCTCACATCCAGAGTGACTTACAGTAAGCAACAACACATAGTAATGCATAAAATTCATAAACAATTGTCATCAAGAATAAGAAGTATAGACTATCCAGACTATTGGCAGCAACAACAAGGGAGTGATGTGCGAAGCTCTTTTCTATGAAGCCATTCATAGACGATAACGGCCATGTCTTTCTTCCAGATGTACTGCAGGTCTCTCCAGGAATCTGCATTCCTCTGAAGACGACTCAAAGTAAGACCCTGTTAGGCCTGTCAAAAAGAACCCTAACTGAAACGTTTATTACTGTAAGTGATATGTTTAGCTTCTGTTTAAATGTTCTCTATAAATAAAAGTTTTATGTATATATGTTGTGACAGGATAGAATATATATCTGGCTCTTGGTCACTCTAATCAATCTTTCTTTGTTAGGATGAAGATCGCGGTAGACGTCGCTGGAACGCGGCTGCTGGACAGGGAGTGCACACACACACACACACACACACACACACACACACACACACACACACACACACACACACACAGAAAGGCTAATTTGGTGTGTGTGTTTTTTTTTCTTTGTTAGAATGGAGATATCGATAGGCGATCTGATGTTCCCTGGACAGAGATCCGTTCCAAAGCTCCCCCCCCCCCCCCCCCCCCGGGGGCTTCCTCAGAGGACTCTGATGAGCTGTGAGTAGGAATAGTTCTTGCTTGTTTCTGAGGATGGATAACTGCTTTTGTACTGTTATGGTACGAAGAATGGCATCATTTACAGTAATCCAAATGTTTTAAATATTTTAGGATAAATCTAAATGACTCTGCACAATAGTTTGAGAGTCAATATCTCATATCATTAGCGTACCTCTTGGTTTTTGTAACAACTTGAATACAAATTACAAAAGATGTTGAGGACTGTACATGTGTTGATGCCTCCTAGTGGCACTCTGGTTGAATGTCTGTCAGCTTTCCAAGCTAATCAAAGTCTTTGACACTTTTGTTAACCACTTCAACCCCAGCATCCCTATTCCGTTAAATAGCGGATAGCAGATCTACAAGCTCACACTGCAACGTGTTGTGAGCTTGTAGAGCTAATGGTTTCTTTCTTTCTCTCTCAGGATGGAGAAGACACAGCTGGAGGCTGGAGCCTCTAGAGATGGAGATCTGCAGGTCTGTCCATGGATGGGAGGACGGAGGACGGAGATCTGGGTAGACGCTGGAGGACTTCGGACCTCGGCCTGGATGGATGGGAGGACGGAGGACGGAGATCTGGGTAGACGCTGGAGGACTTCGGACCTGGGCCTGGATGGATGGGAGGACGGAGGACGGAGATCTGGGTAGACGCTGGAGGACTTCGGACCTGGGCCTTCTCAGTGAGGAACTCAACGGTACGAACCGCTTTAGGGTTAGGGCTTTTTTTAGGCTTCGTAAAAAGCCAATAATCGTCCGTTGCCGATAATTGGTCGATCCCTATTCTTAAACGTTACTGTAAGTGCATGTGTATGTTGCGACAGGACACGCACGCACACAGCAAAGCTAATTTGGGGTGTGTGTCTTTCGTTCTTTGTTAGAATGGAGATCTCAGCCGATGCCTGAGATCCGAAGATTTCCCAGGGTGTTTCCGCTGAGGACTTCTGGGTCGCTGGGAGGCTCGGACGGAGCTAGAAGGTTCGGTAGACGCCACTGGAACCTGTTTAGGCCTGTCAGAATTTAAGGTTTTATAATGGCCGATTTTAATTGTCGCTCAAATAAATTACAAGTAACAATTTAATTGCGTCATACTAACATTCTAAATAAAACTTTGGCTTTTGTAGGCTTTGTAAACAAAAAGCTGCACATGGCATAATTCAATAACTTTATACACTAAAAAAAGAGAAGTAAATTACAAAGTGACACATTTAGAGCTTGTAGATCGGTTGCTTGCATTATTTCTTTAAAATGTTTCACAATATATGAACATTTTCAGCATGGAGACGATTATGACTCTAAAAAAGTATCTCAAATACTTGGCGATTAGGTAATTGTGACAGGCCTAAATCCTTCTAGTTGTGTTTTTTTATATCACGTTCTGTAATCAGTTAGGGTTGACTATAGACTTTTTTTAGGAACAAGATCATCATGCCGGTGAAGAGCACGTTTCTAGCCGATGGAGCAACTATTTCTGATCACCTTTGGAGTCACAGCAAGGTAACTATACAACACACTATGATCATGACATGACATCAGCTTGTGACTGCAACTTGTTCCTGTTCGCAGATGACTCGGCACTGCTAGTCTCGGAGAGGAACAAACTGCAGGTTGAAAAGGCCCTCAGCTCTGAACTCGGTAGAATCTGCACCTGGCTCGCTGATAACAAACTATCTTTACACCTGGGAAAAACTGAATCCATTCTCTTTGGATCTAATAGTAATCTCAGCAAGGCAAATGGCTTCTTGGTTAGAGTTGGTGACAATGTTATCACACGTAAAGATGAAATTACCTACCTAGTTTCCATCCTGGAGGCTAATCTTTCCGGTGATAAAATGGCCACCAACGTAATCAAAAAAGTCAACCAAAGAACAAGATTCCTTTACAGGATCTCCTCACTGGTCAACAAATATACCTTGAAGACCTTAACAGGAGCCCTCGTACAAGGTTTCTTTGACTATGCACAGCACCTCAAAGGCCCTTAAAACTAGGCTCCTGGCCTCACCCCCCGAACCTACCTCACTCCTGCCCACTTTGACAGGCTGGAATGGCTTAGGGTCGACGACAGAGTACAGCATCTTGCAATGGGTCTGGTCCACAAGATTCGATACACCACTAAGATACCCATGTACCTGTCTAGATACTTCCCTTATGTTAATGAAGTCCACACCCACAACACCAGAGGGAGTGTACCATGTACAACCCAGTTTCGGCACAAACAAGGGACTCCTATGCCACCAAAATGTGGAACGCCTTACCAACAGTCATTAAGACATGTGAATCCCTTGACTCCCTTTTTCCCCTCACTGTATAAGTTTATTTTCCCTTTTTACCTCCTTTATGATGAATTCCTGTTCTGTTCTTTGACTACGGGTATATAGAAGTGTCTTATTTGTACGTCTCTAAATGTTTTGATGAATTGAACATGGTGGACCCTCTTGTAAACAAGTGTAATGCTTAATTGGGTCGTACAGTTAACAGTCTTTGTATTGAGTTTGTGCTTGACATGTACTGTAATTCTGCAAACTGTTAATAAATATTTCAATCAATATTGTTTTATGAACAAAGTAGTAATGGGCATTTCTTTCTTTTCTTTAGGACGTTGCTGGTCTCCAGTGTGGCTCCATCTGGAGGTCACCAGGGTTCTGAGTCACTCAGATCCTGACTGGTAGTGGTGATATGTAGATGTGATCAATCAGGGCTCTTTGAAAATAATAAACAATAAAATAATAAACCAATATAAATAACTAGATAATATAAATAAATGGATAAAACGAACGATAAAAAAATAGATTATAGTAAATTAAAATAGTAAAATAAAAGTAAATTAAAATGGTAAATAAAATGAGTAATACATTAAAAAAAAATAGTAATAGCATAGTAATCGATAAATAAATATAATTAGTAACATAGACTAATACATAAAATAAATTAAATTATCAATATAGTAATGCATAAAATTAGTAATAACAGTAATACATAAAATAAATAAATGCATAAAAAATAAAATTAGTAATAACAGTAATACATAAAACAAATACAATTTGTAATGCATGAAGTAAAATTAGTAATAACATAGTAATACATCAAATAAATACAATTAGTAATATAGTTATACATAAAATTAGTAATAACATAGTAATATATAAAATACAATTAATACATAAAATAAATTCAATTACTTTGTGTTGTTATTATAGAATGACTTAAAAAAACAAACAAAAAATATCAATCACATCTACATATCACAACCAGGCTATATTGCCAGCAGGCAGGTGGACTGACTCACTACAGCTGTCACAATGTGGTATACTTTGTTTTGACCCAACTGGCCTCCAAGGAGAGGCAAGCATGGAGCCGGACATCTGATGATACACGAGAGAAGACGCCATAGTCAAAAAAGATTGTAATAAAAGTAATATGTTTCATGTTGATTGTAATTTATGCATGATGCCATATATCTGTAAATATTAATTATTTTCTTGTTAATAAATTATTGCATTTATACCCGGGTGTCCGTTATGTGTCCATTACCCTTAGAATCGCGCCGCCGCAGATTTATTTATTTCCCAAATGGTCTAAAAATGAGTTATTTAGCGTACTTTTACCAATGAATTAGCCTATACACAGACAACGACTGATTAGCCTATTTTGGACGATATGGGTCTTTTCTCGAGTCGGTGTGTAGTCTCACTATAGTCTGTGTAGATTACCCGGCGGTGTTGCTGCCCCTCCCGGGAGTCGCGGCTCATGGCTCTTCACAGACGGCACAGAGACAGCAGTCACTCCGCTGAACGTGTCAGTGTTGCTGCAGTGGTGTGAACTGTGAAACGTGCGGGCACTGGTGGTGGTGCTGAGTTCTGACAGCCGAGTCACAGCTTCTTCTTCTGAATTACTTTATCTTTGCCTTGGAAAATACATTTTGCGTTTTGCTGTTTCCCAAAACAAACCAGCGCGCGCTACAGTTTGCTACAAAGCGACTGGAAGCGGACGAGGTTTACAGACATACCAATAGTAGCCAATCATATGCTGATTAGGCCAGTTGTATAGCCTACCTACCCGATCACCAGGGAGCAGCAACAACACACACACACACACACACACACACACACACACACACACACACACACACGCACACACACACACACACACACACACACATAATAGCCTTCTATATAATGCTGTGCACATATATTATATATATTTAAAAAAAATACCCAGCATAATTTTTGGGAAGGCTAAGCCTTCCCTAGCCTTACACACCCGCCGCCTATGGGCACTGTACTGTAGGCATATAATACCTGGCTAGGTGAAAACAAAAGAAACCTGATTAGCATTTGAGTATACTTTTAACACCTCTGAACAGCCGGCGGAGAGGTTCACATTTTCGGAATTTTGCGACAGAGTCACAGAGGGTCAATAATTCCCAGAAAATCTGTAATGTTAATATAAAATGTCCACGAAAATCTTCATGGGGGCTAAAAGGGGCTATTTAATTCTTCATGGGGGCTACAGCCCCATAGCCCCCACAGACTCGACGTCGTTGCATAGAATGTGCTCGTGAACGTGGTGCTCGACCTACCGCCCAACTCGCCCGATAGCGTGTTGTTTCACCCCTGGAGCCTTAATCTGAAGTGAGGCAGAGAGATCTGTCTTTTGAACTGTGGCGCTCCTTTGACTGAAGGCAGGTGACGCGCATTCCAGCTGATCAAGGAGGTGACGCGGTACATACCTTCCCTCTAGTACCCGCCCTAGAGGTTGGTGCGTTCCTCTTCTCTCTCTCTGCCTCTGCTGGCCTCCAGGGGTGTGCCTACCTGTTGGGCGGTGTTCTGCCATCGAGACACCACACTCATGCTTTAAATGCACCGCGGTCGATATTTTGACATTCAGTTTTTTTGAATGTTGCCACTACTTTTGGAGCTTTTCATTTAAAACGTTCGTTATGCAGAGCTGGGGCGTATGCACACCTGGTCCTACCTGGGCCTGGGCCTATAGTTAGGTAAAGATTCATCATCATGAAAAACCCCCCTAGTTACATGTCACATGCTACTTAAAGTAGAATGAAAATTGGGATTTTCTTTGCCTTATATTGGTTGATAATGGTACCCCAAGTCCCCAACTTTCAGCAGCTGTCACAAAGTTTCCCAAGGTAGTTGGGTTGGAACACATTTTTCTGTGATAGTAGACACCTTTATGAACACATCTGAAGAAAGCTAGTGGTAAGCATTTTTTTTGCCACAACTTAAGCTAACTTTACCTAACTACTAGGAATTTCTGAACTCGGCCCAGCCAAAAAATAGTGGGTGTATTGTGTTTTATCAACTGGCTGAGTGAGCATGTGTCTAAATGTAGACGTCTAAATGTAGACGTCTAAATGTGTATGTCTAAGTGTAGACGTCTAAATGTGTACGTCTTCTCTTATGGGGGTCCCTGGCATATCTTTTCAAATGGGGGTCCACAGGCTAAGTAGTGTCAATTTGGGGGTCCTTGACATGAAAAAGTTTGGGAACCACTGCTTTAAACACTTTAGCACTTTATGAACATGAACAAAATAGATGGGTCCCCCCTGGAACTCCCTCAGGTACCCCTGGGGGTCCCCGGACCCCACTTTGGGAACCACTGGTCTAGGGCACGTAAGCACGTTCGGAAATACCGTATACCAGAGCGCATTCGCGAGGCGTGCGTGTGTGTGTAGGCAGATAGGGTTGGCACATTTGGCTGTCAATCAAACAGCCGGGCAGGCAGGCACGCTAGTTTAGTGAACGCCCACCAAATACCAATACCAAAACAACACATTGAACAAACACAGCACAAGTTAGCGTTAGCGAAGTTAGCGAAAATTGTGGAGAAACATGAAGGAGAAACTAAGACCACGGCAAAGAAAAGGGAATGCAGTTACAACAACAAGTACTGGGAAAGTATGTATCTGAGTAGCTATATAGTTACCCAACTTACCCAGCAAGACTGGGAAGTTATCTATACTGGCAGGTGGCCGTCCTGAGACAGCCTCAGGCATTATAATTATGTGGCTTGCATGGTCCAAGTATATTCCATGTTTGGGATTTCAATAAATGGGTCTTAATGTCTTATACAGTAAGTAGGCTACAGTTGCAGTCCGAGAAGGGGACACTTAGCTGCAAAGGTGAATGGGTGCGCAGTATACTTCATAATTAGGTTATTGCAGATGGCCTTTCAGAGGACAGTGTTACTTGGAGACATGAGGAGACAGGATGTTCTACAAGCTAAACTAGTTTTGTGTTTGTCAACGTAGCTTGAATAGTTGTGGTGTCAATTAAGATGTGGTATTAGTACATGTCACAATAGTAGTTTGATTGGGGTGCCCAACCTTGATCAGAGCTGAGGAGGAGGTCTGAGGATCAAGGGTTTCCATGAATTATGCTTGTTGAGTGTTATTATGATTTAGTTATTGTAATTTGACACCTTGAAACTCTTTCTAACTATTTACTTGTCCAGTTCTGCCCTCTTTAACAATTATTTTCCAAAGTGGCATAGGCCTACAGATGACTTGACTGTAGTTGACTCACACATACCATGACAAATGTGGTACCGATATCGCATACAATACCACAAATCTCCTGCAATATATTAATGAGAATGTCATCCTGACACTATATATTTAAAATTGTGAATATTAACAAATATATAAGGACATAGGCCTACGAACAACGTTTACTGGAGTTCACTGTGTTGTTGTGGAGCATTTGCTATAACAAAGTAGATAGACTGCCAGTAGTGTCATTGCTGTAACTTGGTATCTGCAATGTGATGCTGTTGCTGCAGGGTGAACTATGCATAGCATTATACAGTAGTATAATTGATGCCTTACAGCCCCCCCCCCACCCCCAAATCACCACCAGCCCCCACTGGAGGGAACATAGGGTCTGTTTTGGAATGAGGGAACATAGGGCTGAGGGAACTGGGGTACGGTCCCGAAAGAGGAGGTGAGTAGCAATTAATTACTTCCTTTGTTCGTTCGTTCTCCCCATCTCATGCAAGAAATTAACAATAGCAGTAGCTATTGCTTTGTTCTATATATATATATATATATATATATATATATATATATATATATATATATATATAATTATTTTTATTTTATTTTATTATTAAAGGTTTCTTTTTGTTCTTTTAGGTTTTACACCCACACAACGTGAACTTTGAACACAATCCACAGTGAATTTTCTGTGGTCTGGGGTTTTCTCTGTGTGTTGTGTTCTGAAGTCTTTTGAGCTGCAATGAAAACAGGCGAAATCCCTCAACAGTGGCATCTGCTGGCAAATCCTTATGTCATATGTGGGATTTGTGGAATCTTACCTCACAGTCCACAGGCAAATTGGAGTCAGAAAACCCAAGACCACAGAAAATCTACTGAATGTTAAAAGTTAAGGTGTTTTGGGTGCATTTGAGCTCGGAAAACCTATTAAAAAACAAGAAAAATTACAAAAACCTTTTGTTGAGGGCCCCTCCTATACACAGGTTTAATGTTTGTCTTTAGTTCAAAGTTTTTTTAGTAAACGCATTGACAATAAAGGGAAAATAATAATGTGTCGTTTAAATCCACATATTACACACATAAAGATCGCCAGGAAAGTGTTCTAAAGCTTCTAAACGTCATTAACATATATTCTTTTACAAAAAGGATGAAGTGTCCCTTTAATGTTTGTGTTGGCACCGTTTGTTTTACATCACCATAACATCACCTAATCAACATGAGTTAGCCCCTCACTTCACACAGGTGTGATTTTGTTATATCACAATCGTGTGTGTGTGTGTGTGTGTGTGTGTGTGTGTGTGTGTGTGTGTGTGTGTGTGTGTGTGTGTGTGTGTGTGTGTGTGTGTGTGTGTGTGTGTGTGTGTGTGTGTGTGTGTGTGTGTGTGTGCGTGCGTGCGTGCGTGAGAGACAAGTCTGACAACCTGTCAATACGACCCGACATGGAATCATTGGCATGCATCTGAGCCAATTTTTTGAATCGAGTTACTGGTAGCCTATGTTGCAGGTAAACTCGTTCTTGCCTCACATCACAGATAACTATCGCACTGCCAGAAACATATCTAATAAATCTCCCTCAGTGGTTTTTTTAACACCCTTGTGTGACACACCATGAAGTAAACAGCCGCATACTCAACAAGAGAAGGAACAGACTACGAAACTAATGGGGAAAACCCATCATTCATGCACAAAGATGTGAACAAGGAAGAAACCTGACAATGGGTAGCCGACATCAGTCCCAACTGTCCCGATAGTGTAGAGTGATATAAGAGAGATATAACTGTTAGGTAAATTAACTGTATGGTAGCCCATTGTAAGGCCTGTTCTCTATCGTGTTCGAGACTGGCTCTCCACTACATATTATTCAATATGTACGGGAACTGACCCCACGGTGCATTGGCATCTGGGCAGGGCCACCATAGATGATGTGTCTTAAAGAGATATCCACGTCCACTGCCCCGTGGGGTCAGTTCCCGTACATATTGAATAATATGTAGTGGAGAGCCAGGCTCTCAGAGAACCTGGGTTACCCGTGTAACCCTCAGTTCTTTTTGTTTCTGCATATCTATGCTCTATTGAGCTGTCACTGCATGCGTGTCACTGTGTTTCTTGGCTTCAGTTACATTGAATGTACCTGAGCATACAACAATGGACACACTTCTTTTTTTTTTACTTGAGAGGGAACGCTTTGGTTGTGGCGCATATTCAGTGACCCATCTTTTCATTGTCTGTGATTCCTGGTCGCTGGATCCATTCATTGTATAAGAGATCTGTTAATCATTTCAGACTGTCTCCCAGTCTATTGTCTTTCTCACCCATGCACGGCTTTGCACGCCACAGCCAACACACACATGCACTCTTGCGAGCGCACATGCACGCACACACACACTCACATGCACGCACTCGCATGCACACACACACACACACACACACACACACACACACACACACACACACACACACACACATGCACACAGACAGACACCCACACAACATGCATCAAACTCTAGTCTCTGTCTAAAAGAAATATTAAACCTGTCTAACAGGTGAGTATACCTTAATTACCATATTTCAGGAAGTATTCGTTTCTTCCCACAACTCGCATCACGTTGCGGGTGGTGGGACTGCCAGTGAGCTCTGTGGACTATACTCACTATAGGATGTTATACAAGCTATGACAGAGCTCTGTCAATTTCAAGGGGAGGATTATTAGCTGGAGAGGGACAAACTCCCCCATGGTAAGAAAGCTGTGTCAAAATATTGGTGTTGGTATATTAGTGTAATGTTCTGACGATTGTCAGTAATGTAGAACATGCTGGCACAGTGCCAGTGAGGGACTACTGTTAACCACAAACCATTAGAATTAAGCCAACATTTATGAGGAAGTAAGCTATAAAGGACTGTGAGGTATTTGAGGTATTTGATCTCACTGAAAACAGTGCTGTAGTGTATATTATAGTATACAGATGCAGTGATTGTTCTTCATTCTCTATGTCAACAGGGCTGGCAGTGCAGGCGACTTTCATCAGTATTGTTGATTCGCGCCCAACTTGCTGTAGTGGGGGTATGCTTTTCTATTATGTGAAAAAACAATCATGCATTGCCTTTAAAGTAAATGGTTGTTTTTGTAACAAAAATATATATATATATAGTTCTCATCAATAATCACATATACGCCTGTCATTATTTTTTCCCATTTTATATAACTGAATTACTCATTATCATTGTCAATAATATTCTGAAGTTGTCATTTACAAAAAATGCCTAATAAAAACAGTATTAAAAAAAAAAGGTCACATATACGTGCACATTTACTATTTTCTCACATTTATTTTTCCTTCATTTCCCATTAGATATCCACACCACAGTATTTGTTTTCAAAATGACCAAGTGGTCTATAACTGGAGTCTAGCTACGCTTGACCACTGACAGTGAACACCATCGACTAATAAGCCACCAAGGGTAAGTACAATGAACGGGTTGTTTCCAACAGCTACCCATGAAAACAGGGCATTTTAATTTACTTTACAAATGCTCTATTATGAATTGTGTATTATATGTTCTAGCCAATTAGTATTAGTACTGTATGCTGTATTTTCAGCCACTTGTTCACCCTATAACTGAAAAAGTTCTTTATCTAATTCTAAGCTACCATAGCGTTAACAGGTTTCTCAACCACACAGAACCCACTCAATATATCTAACATCAACATTGTGAGGAAAGGGCTCAGAATTCTATTTAACCATTTACTCTCAGACTTTTCTAAATTATTTTGAAAATCTACTTGTATGTTCTTTTTTGTCCAAACATTGAAAATAAATAAAAACAAGACTATCTATAAGCTCACTATCGGTCATATATATGTTGGATTGCGAGCTTACAGATATTTTCGAAAATTAAATATTTGAAAATGACATTTTCAATGTATTTATTTAATTTCAACAAAATTGGGACACCGAGTTTAAAGTGGTTTAAGCACTGGATTAAAGCAGCGAATTAAACCAACTGCAACAATTTACACTTTTGGCCAAAAAGAGTGATATACTGTATTTCATATTGTATTTACATTTACATTACTGCTGTGCTTTTCAGCTCCAGGCAGCTCAATTCCTGTACTCAGTGTGGACGATTCAAAGTAGACGTAGTAGATCTGTATGGTCTATACTCTATATTATATACTGTATACATTATAATATACAGACTATGAATTTGATATATATATATATCATATATATATATATATCATATATATATATATATATAAAAAACTAGAAAACTGTTCACAATAGAGCGCAAACCTTGAGGCATGCCCTAATAATAATAATAATAAATATGTTTTTTTCTACCTACAACCATGAAAATGTGTGGCATGTGATTACCAGCTGTACAGTACATCGTCTTTACTGTCCTCATCGTACCCATTTATCTCTCTGTCTGAGGCAATTGTGATAAAAATATTTTGGGGTTGTGCGGGTATGAAATGGGAAAGGATGACAATACAGGATGCTGATTGTTAATTCCTAATGTTTGTATAGTGGTGGACTGGGAAGAAAAATCAGGCTCTGCCTGAATTTAAATAATGGAAGTACCAAAATCTGTGCAAATTGAGTGAAAACAAAAAACTAACATTTAGTTATACTCTAAGCTTTCAATCTGAAATTAAGTCGGGTTTCTGCTGGCCCACACTCGCTTTGCGAGTCCTTTGTAAGAGGAAGTATAATAACTTGGCACCATGCATGCCTTAAATTGACACCAACATAATTTGTCACAACAATGGTCTCTACTGTCTTCATACACATCCTTTCTGTCGGCCATTTGAAGTGTTAAACACTGCTGTAACACCACTGTAGCGCCCCATATGTGTGCAATTTAGTTTTTTTGTGTGACTATTCTCATGCCAGTCCCCTGATCAGTGTTTGTGACAAGTTTGGTGCAGATTGGAGAAACGGTGCGACTGTGGCACATGTGTGCATGTGACTTGGGCCATAGTGTGACTATATGTGCCAGGTTTAGTGCGGTTTGGAGGAACGGTGCACCTGTGACACCCATGGGGCCCCTTGGGTCCACATGTGGTCTCTTGTGTGACTATTTTCAAGTCAGGCCCCTGAACAGTGTTTGTGCCAAGTTTGATGAGGATCGGAGAAATGCTGTGCCTCTTTAGTCCGGATGTCGTTTGAGATGTCCACCAGCCACCATCGGTCCTCACACACACTCACCCTCTAGGCAATTTGTATATAAAATAAACAATATGTATGTTGGAGACTTGGAGTTAATCAAACGTGGGCTTGCACCGGCAGACTTCAATGAATGTTTTGATTGTGCTGCGATTATAACTTTAGAAAATGACACAGTTGTCGTACACTGTTGGCGGATTCCTATTTTTTTTTTAAATATTTTTAATGAATGGCTCATCATCACATGAGTCACAGTAGTGGGTATAATACTGAATGCTGTGGATTAAATGTGGTGTACGTGCCACACAGTATGTTGATGTACAGGTGTGGGAGTTACGGTACTCCACATCACATGGTCATGTCCTACTTAGCCATGATTCATGACTCTCGTATTCATACGAGAGTCATGACGAAACTTCACCCTATTTTTGGCACTTGCTGCATTTACAAGTTTTCCGTATATATAAACATTCAGATTTCAAATATAAAGTACTCACATTTTGTCTCACGGGTGTTAGTTAGTAGCAGATCCAGCGATTAGAATTTCTGCATCCTGCGTTGTTTAATAAAAAGCATTTTTATCCGAGCTGTTATTTTCCCATTGGCTTTCAACTACGCGCCCCTATCGGTCGGGAGGAGGGTGGCACTCGGTGTGTTCGATATAGGTACTCTGACCGCCCTGCGAATACAGACTAATAGGCGAGTGCGCTCCCGGTGTGCAACTGTGGATTTCCCAAACGAACCCCGTTTGAAAAAAGTAGCCGGGGCGCTCGGACAAAAATACTTTTTATTAAACAACGCAGGATGCAGCAGTGCTAGCGTTTGGGCTGCTACTAACTAACACCCGTGGGAGAAAATGTGAGTACTTTATATTTGAAATCTGAATGTTTATATATACGGAAAACTTGTAAATGCAGCGAGTGCCAAAAATAGGGTGAAGTTACGTCATGACTGTCATGATAATCATCATGGCAGTCATGTTTCAGGGCTATGTCCTACTGTACCTGAAATCTAAAAAAGAAGTCCTACGTGTATGATTACGTACGATATACCTGGACGTGTGAATAGACAATGTATTGTAATTTGCATTACGTTTTTCCATTCACCAACAAAGCTGACACCCGAGTTCACTTCCTAACACCATTGCCTCCGGCTTGGCTGCATGGCCACTCCAACGAGTTGTGAGTTTATATTTGGTGTGTAGAGGGAAAAAAGGAAGGTACACCCCGGGGGTACAAAGTATATGGTTTAAGTGTTTGTTTGACCTTCCCCTTGTTTCGTTCTCTCTGATCTTCTTGACAGGAATGGCAATATTAACGAATATCTGCACTGTCATTGGCCTTCTACTGACGTGCTATATTTTGGAAACACAGGAAGTTTTTGAGATTTCAAGCCCGGCTCCACAGGTAGGCCTGTTGTGTTTATGGTACACACTATATATATATATATATATATATATATATATAGCTAATGTAAGGAACCCAAAGTCAATAGCTACGTCATGTCGAGCCCGCCCTCCTAACCACTGCACCTCCATCCAACCCACTGCACGCACACGACAGTGTCGTCACGGACTAGCCTGAGCTAACGTGTTAAGTTTCTGGTCTATAGGGGTGGGTCGCGGCTGAGATTTGCGCACGCACTGATTGGATCTCACCGATCTGTCCGTCAGCCCTGGCCACTCCTCTCCCACCTAGTGAAGCGCTACGTCACGTCATTTGGAGTGACGCCCACCCGGAAGCTTTGACTCCCACTTCTAGACCAAGGCAGCCAATGCGTTCCTCCAGGCTTTCATATTTCGCGCAGACGAAATGAAAGCCTGGGTATCGAGGCTAGTCACGGACTTACCCTCTGCGTCGTTCCACCGCTATCTCCTCATGCCACGCCGGCCTCAGAGCCACAACACCACCCACGGAACAATGCTCATTGCACTGCCACCAATGTCGCCTCCCTTCCACACCCACACCCACGCATGCACAGTCCTCGGCCCCCGTTGCATGTTGGGAGGGACACATGTTAATGTATGGACACTGTTTCCTGTGCAACATCGCCGTCATGTTCTCACACGTCCCTCCGTTCATCTCGAGTCCTCGACACGTCTACATAGTATAATGTCAACCTACCTGCTACACATGCCATGGTGCCAGAAACAGATATCCACATGTGGATGCATAACATCCCAAATTGCGTGTTTTCCATTGCTTGCACGTAACCCATTGCCAAAACACAACTAACACAACTAATACAAGCAACTGGGTCTATGAAACCTGGCATGATACATTCATGGTCTGTCTGAGCCCTCAGATTGGCTACGCGCGTCCACTGCACGTATCAAACATGGTCACTAGGGGGAGCCAGGGCACAGTGTACATGCAACTGCTACACTGCTCACAACCCACTCACACTTCACTAAATCTTTTAAACACAACAACAATAATAATAATAATAATAAAAACACAACAACAATAATAATAATAATACCACGAACACTACAATAACAATAATAACACAAAGAACAGTACAGTACAGAGGAGAACTTCACAGTACAGCACAGAGGAAAACGGCACAGCACAGTACAACACAGTACAGTACAGCACACAACAAAGAATTACAGTACAGTACAAATGATTACAGTACAGTATAGTACTAATGATTACAGTACAGTACAGTACAGTACAGTACAGTACAGTACAGAACATAGGATTACAGTACAGTACAGTACAAAGGAGTAGGGTACAGTACAGAGCAGTACAGTACAGTACAAAAGAGGTGACGGTACAGTACAGTACAGAGCAGTACAGTCCAGCATACTATTCCCGCTAGGTTGCCACAATTGCGGCTTTCAAGCAACATGGCATACATATAGAAACATTGCAACTTGCCCTGCTTGCTCTCCTACGAAAAAAAAACCAACACTAACAGGGCCACTCAGCCAGGTTGCCACGTTTGCACTATCCACGCAACTGGGTATATGAAAACATCATGGGTTGCCATGTTTGCTTTTCCAAGTACAAAAAACTAAAAACCAATCGCCCTCACGCAATTGCCTTCATCCCATTGGCGACGCGTGGCGCTAGGATCAGCGGGCCAAAGGTCGCAAAATTCTATGACGTACAACAGTAAATGTGGGCGAGGACAAGATTGATTATTGTTGTTCATGAGCTGCGTGTCCCTGGATAAATTAACACTGAGGATTTTACAGTTTAGCCTACTGGATATTCATTTGAGTATATTACATCCTTGTTTGCATATAAAACAAAACAGTTTTCAAGCTAAACTCGGTACCAGTCAAACAATGAATGGATCATTTAGATTTGCTCAAGTTAATCAAGTCTTTATTCTAATCTCAGGTGCCCGATGTTGAAGACTTGCTACCTCACATCAGAGAGAGAAGGAATGGTTAGTACAATGTACTGTATATACAGTAGAGACCTTTTGATAAGCAACAATTGGAGTGGATGCACAATGAAGTAATTTGATGTTAACATTGCTGTAATAGGTGGCTTAATGTCAATTCATGAAATCTTTTTGCAACTAATTTCTGTGTGAAAGTCTGATAATATACTGTAGCTATAAGCTACATTAAGGGGTTAACGGTGTGGCTCTGTGGGAGACTATCTAGAAGGCGTGTGTGTGTGTGTGTGTGTGTGTGTGTGTGTGTGTGTGTGTGTGTGTGTGTGTGTGCGTGCGTGTGTGCGTCATCATCAGGTCTCTTGCTCGGTGGCGGAGGCGTCGCCATGCGTAGAGCCAATCAGTTTCACCAATCTTCTCCATTTGGGTCGGTCCAGTGCTAGGGGCTCAGCTTCAGTCAGCGACAAGCCCAGTTGGGGCTTGCATATATACACAATATGCATGCGCGGCGCACGCATATTCTGTGTGGAGCTCATATTATTGCAAACCGCTAGTCCGATCAGTATCCAATTTCTCATGGATACTGCCAGTAGGCCACCAAACCTTTTTCACTTACCTTTTATGATTTTTGAGATCCCTGCATGTGGATCCTGACATTCCATGTGGATAGGTCGCACAGCTCGTAGTCACGATGCAAAACACAGCATGTGTTTATCCTTTAAGTAGAAGAATAACGGACAAACAAGAATAGCAATTTTAGGTGTTTACAATACGTTTTTGACTTCTAGTATTTGTATATCTCTTCCAACAAACTCTACTGTAGGCTATATTTTAGTAATTTCATTGTTGTTGGAGGTTCATACTGTACCCATTTATGTTTTCTGCCCTGACAGTGCTTCCAAATCAGTGGAACTACATCATTGATGTTGAAGTGAATGCATCAAGCACTGAACTATTAGACCAGATTCGCTCTGCTGGAAGCTTCCCTCTGCAAATGAATAATGATACCGAAATCACAGACATCGAAATCACCACTGGTGAGTATTGTAGCTTCAAAACAAGTTCAGTGACTTCATTCTAAAAGAAAGTACTGTACCTTCAAGGACACTTCGGTGAGTCAAGTGCATTCAAGAAGGTCAGCATGCACTCCTGACATTCTCCAGTTTCTTTGAACTCTTCTGACCTGTGCACCCGGTCAATTTGTCACTGAGTTGTTCTCAAATTTTTTCTAGTTTTACTGTAGCTACAAACAACACACTTACGTTAATTTAACTGCAGCAGATTAGCAGATTACATAAGCAATGCACCTGCAGCTAAATGAATGGTGTTAGATGTTAGCATTGTGTTATATCTTGTCCTACTCAAGGTCAGACTTTTGCAGACAGCCATGTTTTTAACCTGCTGTAGTTTATTTTAACCTAACTACAAAACCAGCATAGAGTTTCATTCCCCTTTTAAACTAAGTATTTTGTAGGCTAACTTTTATAGGCTAATAACTAATAAGTGAAAAATAATTAAAATAAATAATTAAGTGAAAAAAGATATTTTCACAGGTGTCGGTATAGAGGCATAGCAATTTCAATAATACAATACTAATATTTATTTCCTGTAACCATTATTATTAGGAGCAGTATCACTATTCAAATTGAAAGAAACATCTCTGCTTCCAGTGTGCGCTCCAAATGGCAATGGGTACCAGTGTAGATGTGAGGAGCAGTATGGTTGGCCCTACAGCAGCTGTATCACTTATGGAGCCTGTGATAACATCACCACCAGTGGCATCTGCAAATGCATCAATGCCATTCCAACTGATGGGCAGTACTGTAAGCCGATATCAGGTAATCGCATCATTCTTTCAAACATGGGAATGCATCAATTTACATAAAAAGATAAGTTATCAAGGAGTTTCTGTAAACATTAGATCACCGACAATTATTTTGAGATGTGTGCAGTGTTGGTATGACTATAACAAGCAAGCTTATCATACGTATAGTCTGGTGTATGATCAAAGATATACGCCTGGGCTCGGATGCTGGAAAAAGTCAGCAGTAACAAGCCCACTGCTTTGAACACCATGATCATGATAAGTTGATAACAACCCGGGCGAAGGATGTGTCAGTAAGTGGAGTAAGTGAGACTATTAAGCTGGACAGTTGCGTGCACAGATTGACACTAGGGGGTGGTAGAGCACCCCCTGCCCTTTTGGCAATGTGCTCTAAAAACGTTTAATTTATTTTCTTAATTTGTAGTGTGTGGACCATGGTGACATTGATCAATTCTTGATAAAACGCTTCTACTATATTGTTTAGGCCCCCACAATCTAAAGCTATGTTTCTATGTCAGTGGTTCTTCGATAATTTTTTATAGCAGACCTACAAGGTTGTAGATCTGCTATTTTTCAATAGCTAAAGCATACCATAATGCTAACACCAAAATGGGTTCCCGCCCCAAAATGGGTTAAGGCAACCAGCCGGTTCCACACGCTGCACAAGGTGCCCTTTTTTCACTTGAGCACCTGCCCCTCTAAATGTCTGTGCACGCCACTGAAGCTGGATACGCGCTACGAGAAATGTAGGGCAATTTTGGGTTGCCTGCCCTGCCTGAGCTTAGATGGGGAATGTAGCCTAGATCAACCGGATACACCGCATTGTGTGCGACGTGTGCGCTGTGCTGTAATATTACAGAGAATAACATGTTTCAGGCTACACAACGCATTTTGACCGCATTCAACTGGTTGACAGAGAATGAGAAATGAAAGAGATGGCTGATAGTGTAGGTAGGCTAGTAACTTGATCTGATATGATCAGTGTCACTGTGCTTGTACAGTCTGTACTGTATGTGTAATATAGATATTACACCTATAGTACAGACTGTACAAGCACAGTGACACAACGTAGCAACGTAGATCTACGCTGCTATACCAAAGGCAGAGGCTTTTACAAAAGGCAATTGTGAATGCTGTCAGTTTGTGATATTGAGCCGCGATATGAGCCTACACAGTACATAGAACATACAGTAGGTGTCTGCGATGTATAAGAGCACCACTGAGAATGAGATTGCGAGCTAATTATACTGTATAACTGTATATCGCTGAGCAAGGCAGCCGGCCAACAGGCCTGTGATAATTGTATTTATCGGTCATTCAGGTTATCAATCAGGTAATTGGTCAAATAAAATGTTGTTCTAGTCTGTGATACCCTATTATTTTTTAAATTGTGTAGTATGTGCATGTTTATCCGATAAGATTCTCCTGTAGTGTACTTGCTACCACTTTTCAAAATCCAGCTTAAGTTTAGTGAAATCAATTGTACAAAAAGAAAGAAGAAAAGAAAAGGAAAATGGGTCAGAGGCTCAATTAAAGGAGCATTCAGTGATTTGGGTGATTTGGAAAACCCCCGGCCCCCGGTCCGCCCCGGTAACAAGAGGCCAACAGCACATGCACCAAGGCCCGCCCCCACTCGATCATGATTGGAGGAAGGCCCCTCTCATCCTGATTGCATGCAAGGAAGCTTTGAGAAGGAAAGGAAATGGTCACGTGACTGGGCTGTTTCATGACACTTTCATGGACACTTTCATGGGAGCCAACTCAACGGAAGTTCAATTAATACATGGCAGTGAATGGAGCGGGCTGGACCAGCTCATAACAAACATTATTTATGAACAATTGAGACCTTTGTCATATAATCGGTTCAGGAATATAAAAGAAGGCATATCACAGTTTGTTTTCTAATCACTTGCTTTTCGATGTGCACAGAGTGCACAATATATCATTTTATTTGAGGATCTAAACAGCAGCAGGTATCGTTTCTGGCTTGCTAGAGCTTGCTTGTGGAATGTTGTTTGGTGTCTCCACTCTCCAGACTAATAACGTCTTGGAATCCTGTTTCCTGAAGCGTGAGAGACAGATATTTAGGTTATGAAGATTTTCTTGTTGAGTAATGGATGCAAATAGCTCTATTTATATATTCTGATATCTTCAAAATAATAGACAAGCTAGAATTAAGCAATAAGCTTAATTCTGGTCTGCCTACGCCCCCAGCCATTGTAAAATACCCGGTAAGCTGGGGCCTCGAGTGGCTTATTGCTTTTCTAAAACGGTTACAAACATATAGAAATATTAACCTAATAAAACTATTAAATTCACAAAAGTAGCTACGCTTTGCGCCACCAGAGCGAGCCACATCACTTCGCTCGGCAAGTAGGCTATGTGACGAGAGAATAGTGCTTGATGTCTTTACGGGGCTGCCTGGAGCCACACATTCACAGTCATATGAGCCGGGCGGTGCTTAGACGCCCGCACGGCATGGTTTTGTAAGGCAATCAAGCACTCCCCTTCCCCAGTACAGCTACAGAGATCAGCTGGGAATGATATAAAGTGATTGAAGGTGTGGGTTATCGGTGAAATTTACGGTCACGTGACGGTAACCAGCCAATCAGAATCAAGTATTGGGACTAACCGTTTTAGAATTAAGCAATAAGCCACGAGAGGTCTCAGGTTAACGGGTATTTTACAATGGCTGGGGGCGTAGGCAGTCTTCTACTCCCACTTCATTCAGGAGTGGTGGATTCTTGAGCCGCTATGGTTCCACCTGGGCAACCGTAGCACTGCAGGCTCCACTTGCGGCTCGAATGGCCCCCCTACAGGCCTCATCGAAGGTTTTTGGGCTTCCTCCTCACGGAGGATGTAGCCTGCTCCCATACTGCTCCCGGTGTGCCGTCTACATTCCGGTGGTCACCAGACTATACCTGGTTGTCACATAGTCTATTCCTATGAGTCACTGAGTGTGTATGTAGGCCTGTAATTTATATGAAAACCTGCAAAACCTGTCAGTCAGTAATGCTAAAACCTGTCAGTCAGTCCGTCAGTTACGCCTCGTGACACGCTCCATATACCGGGCTAATACAGAATTAATTCCATATGTTCATCTGACCTCATCTGACCTCATCGAACTCTGTACACTCAAGACACTGCCCCCCCGCAGCCACCCTTAGATCTCCATTTATGGATGGCCAATTTACAGAATGCATTCCATATGTTGATCTGACCTCATCAAACTCTTTACACTCAAGACGGTGCCACCCTTAGATCTCCATATATGGAGCTGACCTGTTCTGACATTCCATATGTCGATATGACCTCGTACACTCAAGACACGCTCCATGTATGGCCAGACTCATCAAACCCTGTACACTCAAGACACTGCCCCAGCTACCAGATAGTAGTATTTTTCATTGTGCATTTTCTGGTCAAATTTGATCCCATGCCAAAGCGCCTGCGCTCGCCCAGCAGTCTGCTGTCACCCAGTCACCCAGTCTGCTGTCACCCTGGGTGACAGTCTGCTGCCACCCTGGGTGACAGTCTGCTGCCACCCTGGGTGACAGTCTGCTGCCACCCTGGGTGACAGTCTGCTGCCACCCTGGGTGACAGTATGCTGCCACCCTGGGTGACAGTCTGCTGCCACCCTGGGTGACAGTCTGCTGTCACCCTGGGTGACAGTCTGCTGTCACCCTGGGTGACAGTCTGCTGCCACCCAGGCGTGCACACACTGATCTGCCTCAGTAGTGCGACCTCCACACTGCCGAGAAGCGGCGCCGCCGTCTGGCCAGGGAACGCCAGCAGCGCCACCGCCAGAGTCTCACGGAGGACGCCACGGGCCAGCAACTCTACATCTGACCTCACTGACACCCAATAGTTTAAGTCCTGCTTCTCAACTGTGCCGTATTAAGACGCTCGCTCTTTAGGGCGAGCTCGCTTCTCGCTCAGGGCGTTTTACTGGTCCTATTTAGTCATGCTCAAGAGTAAAAATCACACCCGTGTGAACTGAGTTGTGCAACTCCCCTCTCTCTCCCCCCTTTCCCCTCCCTCCCCCCCCCCCCCCCCTCTCTCTCTCTCTCTCTCTCTCATTAGCAGGCAACAGTACAGCACTATCTCTCTCTCTCTGGCACAACAGCGCCCCTACTGGTACTAATAGTCATACTCGTGCTCATTAACACATACATAGGCGGACCCATAGGTGAACACATAGGCGGACACGGACATTGCTGTTCCTTGGAGTGGTTGCACCACTCAAAAAATATTTTGAAATATTGCCTATAAAACATTTCCTATACAAAAAAGAAATGCCGTCATATAGACTCTGCCTAGCTATTATTCATAGTAAGTAGACTTGCCGAGCCATGAGGCCCATAGGGCAGGAGCCTATCTCCTGTTTCTGTAGCGTGAGGCAGCTTGATGTACAAGGACACCCCCTGGACATGACGCTAGTATGTCGCAGGGACTTACCCCCAATCCAACCCTTGATGCTGAGTGTCAAGCAGGGAGTCCCATTTTAGAGTCTTTGGTATGACTCGGCCGGGGATTGAAACCCCGACCTCCCAGTCTCAGGGCGGACACTCTAACTACAAGGCCAATGAACTGGTTAGGGTTAGCTAGTATTCATGCTAGCTTTAAAACTGTGTGTTTTACTGTTTTATACCAGTATTCTTTGTAACATGGCAGCAACAATAATAACAATACTTGTTATAATACAGTGTATAATATTGATCACCATTTCACTTCTATCCCCTGTAGCATTACTAGACGTGACTGACTATGAGGTGGATGTAGAATTAAATGTGACTGCTGTGGAGACAGTGGAAATCCTCAAGACCCTTCTGGAAAATTCCAACTTTTCCCTATTTTTTGGTCCAGCTGTGAATGTCTCAGACATTAATATAACCACAGGTAAAATCATCATCTACTACTACTACTACTACTACTTACATTTTACAACAATTACATTATTTTATTTTGTTATGTGATTTCTTTATCAGTGTGTTACCCAAATGGCTCCAGTTTCCAGTGCAGGTGTGAGGAGCAGTTTGTCTGGTCATACAACAACTGTATCACATATGGAGCCTGTGACATTATCACTGGTGACACATGTGGATGTATCAATGGCATTCCTTCAGATGGACAGTACTGCCAGCCAAAGCCAGGTTTGAACTATTCATCATTAAATTAAACGTAATAGTGCCGTCGCTACCTATAGGCCCTACGCGCAATATGCACTGTGAGTAGGGCAACACGCCGAGGGGGACAACAAAATGTGCCAAAAAGTGCCAAGCGGGCCCTCATAATAGCAAGTTTCTCTGTGGCTCTGCCGCATAATAACGAGCGGCCGTGTATGCATCCTCGCAAACGGCGATAATAGCCGATCTGTTTAATGCCCAGTGAATCCACAATGTATCATTGCCCAAGCTTATCCAATCAATGGCATGGTTATCTTATCTAGTCAATGTCCTTGACAAAAAATTAAGCCTACCAGCCTGCCTTCGATTGGATAAACTCAGGTAACAACAAATACCAGATGATAATTTGTTTACTTGGCAATTTGGCATCATATTGTTTATGCGTCTGCTAAAGCGCTGGATCTCAACATTGGGTATGGACACATGGGCGTGTCACTTCTCTATTCAGGTTGGAAGATACAGAGCAGATATGATCTAAAGTTCTAAACCATCATAAAGAACGTAACCGGTTCTAGAACCAAATTATTTTGGTGGAAAATGACTTATTTTGTGCTATTTACCCCACAGAACTCAAAGACATTGTGGACAACACTAGTCTTCCTATAAGAGTCAGTCTGGGCTGTATTTTGCGTGTCTTAAGTACCAGGTCTTATTACTTAACTTAAGACCTGGAGGCGTGGTCAATGCTCTTTGGCCACTCAGAATAGCCAAATGGCATTAAGTAATAAGACCTGGTACTTAAGACACGCAAAATACAGCCCAGTGACACAATAAACATCACAGAAGTCAATATAACCTTCATAGATAAGAATATAGTATGTTTTGAGTTTCTATTATTGCACATCATCAAGCAAAAGCAAGGTACACATAATCACATTTAAGAACATCATCAAGAAGATTGTGGTTTATATGACTTCTGTAATCAAATGACTTTTTGTGTACTATTCTGCGGACCACAGAACTACCACAACTCTATGAATACATAGTTGAAGTTGAGATCAGCACTGTTGATGTTGAAGTGTTAAAGCAACTGAAGGACATCTTGGACAACACTAGTCTTCCTATAAGAGTCAGTGACTCAATAAACATCACAGAAGTCAATATAACCTTCCTAGGTAAGAATATTCTATTAAACTTTACAATTCATTTAGAAGTTAAAGGAAATTAAAATGGTGCCCTTTGGGAAATACCATACATGCAAACGATGCTAGTCGGGAACAATGCAAGTTGGAAAACATGCCCCCCCGCCCAGTTATGCAATACCTGTTGTATATACAATAGAGTTGTTCCTTCCTGTCTGTCTGTCTGTCTGTCTGTCTGTCTGTCTGTCTGTCTGTCTGTCTGTCTGTCTGTCTGTCTGTCTCCCTTTTATTATTATTAAGTTGTATGTTGATTGAAATGTCAGTCTCAAGTACTGTTCCTAAATATTCTATGTGAAGCATTGCATATTTCGAATCTGAGAACAGGTGAGAAGATGTTCTCCAAAGGCACCGTAATTCAGATTTTGATGTGTTATAGGTCATAGATATGGAATGCATAATTGAGTCTTTATTCATTTTGAGATTCAAATCATGGTTATTTACATTTTGCTTCATTATATCTTGAAGCCCAGTTAGGTTTTTTTCTTCTTAGCTCATCACATTATTGCTTTAATCAAAAGCATGCTTAACTTTGGAATTGTCTTCTCTTTGTAGTGCCATGTGTTCCTACCAACATCTCTGTAGCTCCTGAATGTATCAGCAACAGTGCTGTTGTGTCCTGGTCTGGCCACAAAGGAGCAGTACAGTACTATGTTTCTGCCTCAAGTAGTCGAGACAATGCCACCTGCCTGTCCTCTGAACTCCATTGTACTCTTACAAGCATCACGTGTGGCACCACCTACACTGTAGACGTTAAGGCTATCAATGGCAACTGCTCCAGTGACCCGAGTCTGGCCTTGACATTCAGCTCAGGTATGAGATGGAGAACATTGCACGCACACGAATGCACGCATGCACGCACGCACGCACACATACTTCTTGTAAATCTGTGATGTCTAAAAAGATGATTCTGATTAACTTTCTTACTCTTTTTCTTTCTCTTCCCAGCCCCGTGTGCTCCATATAATGTTACTGCCAGTCTGGTGTGTCCCAACTCAGCCAATGTGACCTGGGTAGAAAGCTCCAGTGCCACATCTTACAATGTGACAGCAGTGGGTCAGGATGGACACATATATGACTGCTCCACCAACAGTACCAGCTGTCAGATACCCAACATGCACTGTGGCCAGAACTATACCATCACAGTGACACCATCTGCTGATTCATGTGCTGGGAATCCCAGCATTCCTTATCAGTTCATTGCAGGTAAAGTGCGGAAATTATACTTAATTTCTAAAAACAATGTACTATTAGACTAATTAAACACTTAAGAACATCATCAAGAAGATCGTAGTTTATATTACAAGAGTTGGTCATTTATACTGACAAACTTGATTCCCACAGTATGCCTAATGGATAATTAACATCTTACACTTAGTGTAATTGTGTAATCAAATGACTTTTTGTGTACTATTCTGCGGACCACAGAACTACCACAACTCTATGAATACATAGTTGAAGTTGAGATCAGCACTGTTGATGTTGAAGTGTTAAAGCAACTGAAGGACATCGTGGACAACACTAGTCTTCCTATAAGAGTCAGTGACTCAATAAACATCACAGAAGTCAATATAACCATCATAGGTAAGAATATTCTATTAAACTTTGCAATTCATTTAGAAGTTAAAGGAAATTAAAATGGTGCCCTTTGGGAAATACCATACATGCGAACGATGCTAGTCGGGAACAATTCAAGTTGGAAAACATCCCCCCCCCCCCCCCCCCAGTTATGCAATACCTGTTGTATATACAATAGAGTTGTTCCTGTCTGTCTGTGTCCCTTTTATTATTATTAAGTTGTATGTTGATTGAAATGTCAGTCTCAAGTACTGTTCCTAAATATTCTATGTGAAGCATTGCATATCGAATCTGAGAACAGGTGAGAAGATGTTCACCAAAGGCGCCGTAATTCAGGTTTGATGTGTTATAGGTCATAGATATGGAATGCACAATTGAGTAAAGGGAGGAAGGAAGAAATACGTTGCTCCATTTCTCTTTATTAATTTTGAGATTCAAATCATGGTTATTTACATTTTGCTTCATTATATCTTGAAGCCCAGTTAGGTTTTTTTCTTCTTAGCTCATCACATTATTGCTTTAATCAAAAGCATGCTTAACTTTGGAATTGTCTTCTCTTTGTAGTGCCATGTGTTCCTACCAACATCTCTGTAGCTCCTGAATGTATCAGCAACCGTGCTGTTGTGTCCTGGTCTGGCCACAAAGGAGCAGTACAGTACTATGTTTCTGCCTCAAGTAGTCGAGACAATGCCACCTGCCAGTCCTCTGAACTCCATTGTACTCTTACAAGCATCATGTGTGGCACCACCTACACTGTAGACGTTAAGGCTATCAATGGCAACTGCTCCAGTGACCCGAGTCTGGCCTTGACATTCAGCTCAGGTATGAGATGGAGAACATTGCACGCACACGAATGCACGTACGCACGCACGCACGCACGCACACACACATACTTCTTGTAAATCTGTGATGTCTAAAAAGATGATTCTGATTAACTTTCTTACTCTTTTTCTTTCTCTTCCCAGCCCCGTGTGCTCCATATAATGTTACTGCCAGTCTGGTGTGTCCCAACTCAACCCATGTGACCTCACTGACCTGGGTAGGAAGCCCCTGTGCCACAGCTTACAATGTGACAGCGGAGGGCGTGGATGGACAAATACATGACTGCAACACCAATAGTACCAGCTGTCAGATACCCAACATGCACTGTGGCCAGAACTTCACCATCACAGTGACACCATATGTTGACTCATGTGCTGGGAATCCCAGCATTCCTTATCACTTCAGTGCAGGTAAAAAGATGGAACAAGACTTAATTACTCTAAAGGCTATGTACTAATTCTAACAACATCCAAAACAGAACATTTTGAATGGTCTAATTGCAATTTGCATGAAATACATGAAAGACAATAGTCTTTCTTTCTCACAATTTCTATCCTCCATCTCTCCAGGTCCCTGCCCCCCCGGTAATGTCTCTGTTTCTGCATCATGTGGGGCAAGCACAGTGTCCTGGTCCCCTCTACCAGGAGCAGATATGCACATAGCAACAGCAACAGCACATGATGGACACGAACACACCTGTAACGCAAGCGTTGTAAACTCCTGCTCTTTCACTGATCTACACTGTGGTGAAAACTACTCTGTCAGTCTTGTAGCTGTTGGCAGAGGTTGTCCCAGTGAACCGAGTCCAGCTGTGGAACTGAAAACAGGTGAGATGATGGTCACTAATCCTTTTCTTGAATTGTTGTGTCATAAACTTAAATTGATTAAGTGTCTTAAAATCTAGATTAAGATCAATGCATGAATTGAGTGAAGGGAGGAAGGATTGAACATGTTTGCCACCCCCAAATTTAAAATTATTTAAGAAATATGAATACAAAGAAAACACTTTGCCCATTAATATAGTCTTTTCCCCCATTTCTTCTATGCTAATCAGAGATTCAAATCATGTTGTGACAAAATTATCAAATGTTTGTCATTGGTTTCCTTTTCTCCTCAATAACAACACTCCCCTCGCACCTATTTCTCTTCCCAGCCCCCTGTGCCCCAGTGAGTGTTAGTGCCAGTCTGGTGTGTCCCAACTCAGCCAATGTGACCTGGGTAGAAAGCTCCAGTGCCACATCTTACAATGTGACAGCAGTGGGTCAGGATGGACACATATATGACTGCTCCACCAACAGTACCAGCTGTCAGATACCCAACATGCACTGTGGCCAGAACTATACCATCACAGTGACACCATCTGCTGATTCATGTGCTGGGAATCCCAGCATTCCTTATCAGTTCATTGCAGGTAAAGTGCGGAAATTATACTTAATTTCTAAAAACAATGTACTATTAGACTAATTAAACACTTAAGAACATCATCAAGAAGATCGTGGTTTATATTACAAGAGTTGGTCATTTATACTGACAAACTTGATTCCCACAGTATGCCTAATGGATAATTAACATCTTACACTTAGTGTAATTGTGTAATCAAATGACTTTTTGTGTACTATTCTGCGGACCACAGAACTACCACAACTCTATGAATACATAGTTGAAGTTGAGATCAGCACTGTTGATGTTGAAGTGTTAAAGCAACTGAAGGACATCGTGGACAACACTAGTCTTCCTATAAGAGTCAGTGACTCAATAAACATCACAGAAGTCAATATAACCATCATAGGTAAGAATATTCTATTAAACTTTGCAATTCATTTAGAAGTTAAAGGAAATTAAAATGGTGCCCTTTGGGAAATACCATACATGCAAACGATGCTAGTCGGGAACAATGCAAGTTGGAAAACATGCCCTTCCCCCCCAGTTATGCAATACCTGTTGTATATACAATAGAGTTGTTCCTGTCTGTCTGTGTCCCTTTTATTATTATTAAGTTGTATGTTGATTGAAATGTCAGTCTCAAGTACTGTTCCTAAATATTATATGTGAAGCATTGCATATCGAATCTGAGAACAGGTGAGAAGATGTTCACCAAAGGCGCCGTAATTCAGGTTTGATGTGTTATAGGTCATAGATATGGAATGCACAATTGAGTAAAGGGAGGAAGGAAGAAATACGTTGCTCCATTTCTCTTTATTAATTTTGAGATTCAAATCATGGTTATTTACATTTTGCTTCATTATATCTTGAAGCCCAGTTAGGTTTTTTTCTTCTTAGCTCATCACATTATTGCTTTAATCAAAAGCATGCTTAACTTTGGAATTGTCTTCTCTTTGTAGTGCCATGTGTTCCTACCAACATCTCTGTAGCTCCTGAATGTATCAGCAACAGTGCTGTTGTGTCCTGGTCTGGCCACAAAGGAGCAGTACAGTACTATGTTTCTGCCTCAAGTAGTCGAGACAATGCCACCTGCCTGTCCTCTGAACTCCATTGTACTCTTACAAGCATCATGTGTGGCACCACCTACACTGTAGACGTTAAGGCTATCAATGGCAACTGCTCCAGTGACCCGAGTCTGGCCTTGACATTCAGCTCAGGTATGAGATGGAGAACATTCCACGCACACGAATGCACGCACGCACGCACACACACATACTTCTTGTAAATCTGTGATGTCTAAAAAGATGATTCTGATTAACTTTCTTACTCTTTTTCTTTCTCTTCCCAGCCCCGTGTGCTCCATATAATGTTACTGCCAGTCTGGTGTGTCCCAACTCAACCCATGTGACCTCACTGACCTGGGTAGGAAGCCCCAGTGCCACAGCTTACAATGTGACAGCGGAGGGCGTGGATGGACAAATACATGACTGCAACACCAATAGTACCAGCTGTCAGATACCCAACATGCACTGTGGCCAGAACTTCACCATCACAGTGACACCATATGTTGACTCATGTGCTGGGAATCCCAGCATTCCTTATCACTTCAGTGCAGGTAAAAAGATGGAACAAGACTTAATTACTCTAAAGGCTATGTACTAATTCTAACAACATCCAAAACAGAACATTTTGAATGGTCTAATTGCAATTTGCATGAAATACATGAAAGACAATAGTCTTTCTTTCTCACAATTTCTATCCTCCATCTCTCCAGGTCCCTGCCCCCCCGGTAATGTCTCTGTTTCTGCATCATGTGGGGCAAGCACAGTGTCCTGGTCCCCTCTACCAGGAGCAGATATGCACATAGCAACAGCAACAGCACATGATGGACACGAACACACCTGTAACGCAAGCGTTGTAAACTCCTGCTCTTTCACTGATCTACACTGTGGTGAAAACTACTCTGTCAGTCTTGTAGCTGTTGGCAGAGGTTGTCCCAGTGAACCGAGTCCAGCTGTGGAACTGAAAACAGGTGAGATGATGGTCACTAATCCTTTTCTTGACTTGTTGTGTCATAAACTTAAATTGATTAAGTGTCTTAAAATCTAGATTAAGATCAATGCATGAATTGAGTGAAGGGAGGAAGGATTGAACATGTTTGCCACCCCAAAATGTATAATTATTTAAGAAATATGAATACAAAGAAAACACTTTGCCCATTAATATAGTCTTTTCCCCCATTTCTTCTATGCTAATCAGAGATTCAAATCATGTTGTGACAAAATTATCAAATGTTTGTCATTGGTTTCCTTTTCTCCTCAATAACAACACTCCCCTCGCACCTATTTCTCTTCCCAGCCGCCTGTGCCCCAGTGAGTGTTAGTGCCAGTCTGGTGTGTCCCAACTCAGCCAATGTGACCTGGGTAGAAAGCTCCAGTGCCACATCTTACAATGTGACAGCAGTGGGTCAGGATGGACACATATATGACTGCTCCACCAACAGTACCAGCTGTCAGATACCCAACATGCACTGTGGCCAGAACTATACCATCACAGTGACACCATCTGCTGATTCATGTGCTGGGAATCCGAGCATTCCTTATCAGTTCATTGCAGGTAAAGTGCGGAAATTATACTTAATTTCTATGTACTATTAGACTAATTAAACACTTAAGAACATCATCAAGAAGATCGTGGTTTATATTACAAGAGTTGGTCATTTATACTGACAAACTTGATTCCCACAGTATGCCTAATGGATAATTAACATCTTACACTTAGTGTAATTGTGTAATCAAATTACTTTTTGTGTACTATTCTGCGGACCACAGAACTACCACAACTCTATGAATACATAGTTGAAGTTGAGATCAGCACTGTTGATGTTGAAGTGTTAAAGCAACTGAAGGACATCGTGGACAACACTAGTCTTCCTATAAGAGTCAGTGACTCAATAAACATCACAGAAGTCAATATAACCATCATAGGTAAGAATATTCTATTAAACTTTGCAATTCATTTAGAAGTTAAAGGAAATTAAAATGGTGCCCTTTGGGAAATACCATACATGCGAATGATGCTAGTCGGGAACAATGCAAGTTGGAAAACATGCCCCCCCCCCAGTTATGCAATACCTGTTGTATATACAATAGAGTTGTTCCGGTCTGTCTGTGTCCCTTTTATTATTATTAAGTTGTATGTTGATTGAAATGTCAGTCTCAAGTACTGTTCCTAAATATTCTATGTGAAGCATTGCATATCGAATCTGAGAACAGGTGAGAAGATGTTCACCAAAGGCGCCGTAATTCAGGTTTGATGTGTTATAGGTCATAGATATGGAATGCACAATTGAGTAAAGGGAGGAAGGAAGAAATACGTTGCTCCATTTCTCTTTATTAATTTTGAGATTCAAATCATGGTTATTTACATTTTGCTTCATTATATCTTGAAGCCCAGTTAGGTTTTTTTCTTCTTAGCTCATCACATTATTGCTTTAATCAAAAGCATGCTTAACTTTGGAATTGTCTTCTCTTTGTAGTGCCATGTGTTCCTACCAACATCTCTGTAGCTCCTGAATGTATCAGCAACAGTGCTGTTGTGTCCTGGTCTGGCCACAAAGGAGCAGTACAGTACTATGTTTCTGCCTCAAGTAGTCGAGACAATGCCACCTGCCTGTCCTCTGAACTCCATTGTACTCTTACAAGCATCATGTGTGGCACCACCTACACTGTAGACGTTAAGGCTATCAATGGCAACTGCTCCAGTGACCCGAGTCTGGCCTTGACATTCAGCTCAGGTATGAGATGGAGAACATTCCACGCACACGAATGCACGCACGCACGCACACACACATACTTCTTGTAAATCTGTGATGTCTAAAAAGATGATTCTGATTAACTTTCTTACTCTTTTTCTTTCTCTTCCCAGCCCTGTGTGCTCCATATAATGTTACTGCCAGTCTGGTGTGTCCCAACTCAACCCATGTGACCTCACTGACCTGGGTAGGAAGCCCCAGTGCCACAGCTTACAATGTGACAGCGGAGGGCGTGGATGGACAAATACATGACTGCAACACCAATAGTACCAGCTGTCAGATACCCAACATGCACTGTGGCCAGAACTTCACCATCACAGTGACACCATATGTTGACTCATGTGCTGGGAATCCCAGCATTCCTTATCACTTCAGTGCAGGTAAAAAGATGGAACAAGACTTAATTACTCTAAAGGCTATGTACTAATTCTAACAACATCCAAAACAGAACATTTTGAATGGTCTAATTGCAATTTGCATGAAATACATGAAAGACAATAGTCTTTCTTTCTCACAATTTCTATCCTCCATCTCTCCAGGTCCCTGCCCCCCCGGTAATGTCTCTGTTTCTGCATCATGTGGGGCAAGCACAGTGTCCTGGTCCCCTCTACCAGGAGCAGATATGCACATAGCAACAGCAACAGCACATGATGGACACGAACACACCTGTAACGCAAGCGTTGTAAACTCCTGCTCTTTCACTGATCTACACTGTGGTGAAAACTACTCTGTCAGTCTTGTAGCTGTTGGCAGAGGTTGTCCCAGTGAACCGAGTCCAGCTGTGGAACTGAAAACAGGTGAGATGATGGTCACTAATCCTTTTCTTGACTTGTTGTGTCATAAACTTAAATTGATTAAGTGTCTTAAAATCTAGATTAAGATCAATGCATGAATTGAGTGAAGGGAGTAAGGATTGAACATGTTTGCCACCCCAAAATGTATAATTATTTAAGAAATATGAATACAAAGAAAACACTTTGCCCATTAATATAGTCTTTTCCCCCATTTCTTCTATGCTAATCAGAGATTCAAATCATGTTGTGACAAAATTATCAAATGTTTGTCATTGGTTTCCTTTTCTCCTCAATAACAACACTCCCCTCGCACCTATTTCTCTTCCCAGCCCCGTGTGCCCCAGTGAGTGTTAGTGCCAGTCTGGTGTGTCCCAACTCAGCCAATGTGACCTGGGTAGAAAGCTCCAGTGCCACATCTTACAATGTGACAGCAGTGGGTCAGGATGGACACATATATGACTGCTCCACCAACAGTACCAGCTGTCAGATACCCAACATGCACTGTGGCCAGAACTATACCATCACAGTGACACCATCTGCTGATTCATGTGCTGGGAATCCCAGCATTCCTTATCAGTTCATTGCAGGTAAAGTGCGGAAATTATACTTAATTTCTAAAAACAATGTACTATTAGACTAATTAAACACTTAAGAACATCATCAAGAAGATCGTGGTTTATATTACAAGAGTTGGTCATTTATACTGACAAACTTGATTCCCACAGTATGCCTAATGGATAATTAACATCTTACACTTAGTGTAATTGTGTAATCAAATGACTTTTTGTGTACTATTCTGCGGACCACAGAACTACCACAACTCTATGAATACATAGTTGAAGTTGAGATCAGCACTGTTGATGTTGAAGTGTTAAAGCAACTGAAGGACATCGTGGACAACACTAGTCTTCCTATAAGAGTCAGTGACTCAATAAACATCACAGAAGTCAATATAACCATCATAGGTAAGAATATTCTATTAAACTTTGCAATTCATTTAGAAGTTAAAGGAAATTAAAATGGTGCCCTTTGGGAAATACCATACATGCGAACGATGCTAGTCGGGAACAATGCAAGTTGGAAAACATGCCCCCCCCCCAGTTATGCAATACCTGTTGTATATACAATAGAGTTGTTCCTGTCTGTCTGTGTCCCTTTTATTATTATTAAGTTGTATGTTGATTGAAATGTCAGTCTCAAGTACTGTTCCTAAATATTCTATGTGAAGCATTGCATATCGAATCTGAGAACAGGTGAGAAGATGTTCACCAAAGGCGCCGTAATTCAGGTTTGATGTGTTATAGGTCATAGATATGGAATGCACAATTGAGTAAAGGAAGGAAGGAAGAAATACGTTGCTCCATTTCTCTTTATTAATTTTGAGATTCAAATCATGGTTATTTACATTTTGCTTCATTATATCTTGAAGCCCAGTTAGGTTTTTTTCTTCTTAGCTCATCACATTATTGCTTTAATCAAAAGCATGCTTAACTTTGGAATTGTCTTCTCTTTGTAGTGCCATGTGTTCCTACCAACATCTCTGTAGCTCCTGAATGTATCAGCAACAGTGCTGTTGTGTCCTGGTCTGGCCACAAAGGAGCAGTACAGTACTATGTTTCTGCCTCAAGTAGTCGAGACAATGCCACCTGCCTGTCCTCTGAACTCCATTGTACTCTTACAAGCATCATGTGTGGCACCACCTACACTGTAGACGTTAAGGCTATCAATGGCAACTGCTCCAGTGACCCGAGTCTGGCCTTGACATTCAGCTCAGGTATGAGATGGAGAACATTCCACGCACACGAATGCACGCACGCACGCACGCACACACACATACTTCTTGTAAATCTGTGATGTCTAAAAAGATGATTCTGATTAACTTTCTTACTCTTTTTCTTTCTCTTCCCAGCCCCGTGTGCTCCATATAATGTTACTGCCAGTCTGGTGTGTCCCAACTCAACCCATGTGACCTCACTGACCTGGGTAGGAAGCCCCAGTGCCACAGCTTACAATGTGACAGCGGAGGGCGTGGATGGACAAATACATGACTGCAACACCAATAGTACCAGCTGTCAGATACCCAACATGCACTGTGGCCAGAACTTCACCATTACAGTGACACCATATGTTGACTCATGTGCTGGGAATCCCAGCATTCCTTATCACTTCAGTGCAGGTAAAAAGATGGAACAAGACTTAATTACTCTAAAGGCTATGTACTAATTCTAAAAACATCCAAAACAGAACATTTTGAATGGTCTAATTGCAATTTGCATGAAATACATGAAAGACAATAATCTTTCTTTCTCACTATTTCTTCCCTCCATCTCTCCAGGTCCCTGCCCCCCCGGTAATGTCTCTGTTTCTGCATCATGTGGGGCAAGCACAGTGTCCTGGTCCCCTCTACCAGGAGTAGATATGCACATAGCAACAGCAACAGCACATGATGGACACGAACACACCTGTAACGCAAGCGTTGTAAACTCCTGCTCTTTCACTGATCTACACTGTGGTGAAAACTACTCTGTCAGTCTTGTAGCTGTTGGCAGAGGTTGTCCCAGTGAACCGAGTCCAGCTGTGGAACTGAAAACAGGTGAGATGATGGTCACTAAACCTTTTCTTGACTTGTTGTGTCATAAACTTAAATTGATTAAGTGTCTTAAAATCTAGATTAAGATCAATGCATGAATTGAGTTAAGGGAGGAAGGAATGAACATGTTTGCCACCCCAAAATGTATAATTATTAAGAAATATGAATACAAAGAAAACACTTTGCCCATTAATATAGTCTTTTCCCCCATTTCTTCTATGCTAATCAGAGATTCAAATCATGTTGTGACAAAATTATCAAATGTTTGTCATTGGTTTCCTTTTCTCCTCAATAACAACACTCCCCTCGCACCTATTTCTCTTCCCAGCCCCGTGTGCCCCAGTGAGTGTTAGTGCCAGTCTGGTGTGTCCCAACTCAGCCAATGTGACCTGGGTAGAAAGCTCCAGTGCCACATCTTACAATGTGACAGCAGTGGGTCAGGATGGACACATATATGACTGCTCCACCAACAGTACCAGCTGTCAGATACCCAACATGCACTGTGGCCAGAACTATACCATCACAGTGACACCATCTGCTGATTCATGTGCTGGGAATCCCAGCATTCCTTATCAGTTCATTGCAGGTAAAGTGCGGAAATTATACTTAATTTCTAAAAACAATGTACTATTAGACTAATTAAACACTTAAGAACATCATCAAGAAGATCGTGGTTTATTTTACAAGAGTTGGTCATTTATACTGACAAACTTGATTCCCACAGTATGCCTAATGGATAATTAACATCTTACACTTAGTGTAATTGTGTAATCAAATGACTTTTTGTGTACTATTCTGCGGACCACAGAACTACCACAACTCTATGAATACATAGTTGAAGTTGAGATCAGCACTGTTGATGTTGAAGTGTTAAAGCAACTGAAGGACATCGTGGACAACACTAGTCTTCCTATAAGAGTCAGTGACTCAATAAACATCACAGAAGTCAATATAACCATCATAGGTAAGAATATTCTATTAAACTTTGCAATTCATTTAGAAGTTAAAGGAAATTAAAATGGTGCCCTTTGGGAAATACCATACATGCGAACGATGCTAGTCGGGAACAATGCAAGTTGGAAAACATGCCCCCCCCCCCAGTTATGCAATACCTGTTGTATATACAATAGAGTTGTTCCTGTCTGTCTGTGTCCCTTTTATTATTATTAAGTTGTATGTTGATTGAAATGTCAGTCTCAAGTACTGTTCCTAAATATTCTATGTGAAGCATTGCATATCGAATCTGAAAACAGGTGAGAAGATGTTCACCAAAGGCGCCGTAATTCAGGTTTGATGTGTTATAGGTCATAGATATGGAATGCACAATTGAGTAAAGGGAGGAAGGAAGAAATATGTTGCTCCATTTCTCTTTATTAATTTTGAGATTCAAATCATGGTTATTTACATTTTGCTTCATTATATCTTGAAGCCCAGTTAGGTTTTTTTCTTCTTAGCTCATCACATTATTGCTTTAATCAAAAGCATGCTTAACTTTGGAATTGTCTTCTCTTTGTAGTGCCATGTGTTCCTACCAACATCTCTGTAGCTCCTGAATGTATCAGCAACAGTGCTGTTGTGTCCTGGTCTGGCCACAAAGGAGCAGTACAGTACTATGTTTCTGCCTCAAGTAGTCGAGACAATGCCACCTGCCTGTCCTCTGAACTCCATTGTACTCTTACAAGCATCATGTGTGGCACCACCTACACTGTAGACGTTAAGGCTATCAATGGCAACTGCTCCAGTGACCCGAGTCTGGCCTTGACATTCAGCTCAGGTATGAGATGGAGAACATTCCACGCACACGAATGCACGCACGCACGCACACACACATACTTCTTGTAAATCTGTGATGTCTAAAAAGATGATTCTGATTAACTTTCTTACTCTTTTTCTTTCTCTTCCCAGCCCCGTGTGCTCCATATAATGTTACTGCCAGTCTGGTGTGTCCCAACTCGACCCATGTGACCTCACTGACCTGGGTAGGAAGCCCCAGTGCCACAGCTTACAATGTGACAGCGGAGGGCGTGGATGGACAAATACATGACTGCAACACCAATAGTACCAGCTGTCAGATACCCAACATGCACTGTGGCCAGAACTTCACCATCACAGTGACACCATATGTTGACTCATGTGCTGGGAATCCCAGCATTCCTTATCACTTCAGTGCAGGTAAAAAGATGGAACAAGACTTAATTACTCTAAAGGCTATGTACTAATTCTAACAATACATGAAAGACAATAGTCTTTCTTTCTCACAATTTCTATCCTCCATCTCTCCAGGTCCCTGCCCCCCCGGTAATGTCTCTGTTTCTGCATCATGTGGGGCAAGCACAGTGTCCTGGTCCCCTCTACCAGGAGCAGATATGCACATAGCAACAGCAACAGCACATGATGGACACGAACACACCTGTAACGCAAGCGTTGTAAACTCCTGCTCTTTCACTGATCTACACTGTGGTGAAAACTACTCTGTCAGTCTTGTAGCTGTTGGCAGAGGTTGTCCCAGTGAACCGAGTCCAGCTGTGGAACTGAAAACAGGTGAGATGATGGTCACTAATCCTTTTCTTGACTTGTTGTGTCATAAACTTAAATTGATTAAGTGTCTTAAAATCTAGATTAAGATCAATGCATGAATTGAGTGAAGGGAGGAAGGAATGAACATGTTTGCCACCCCAAAATGTATAATTATTAAGAAATATGAATACAAAGAAAACACTTTGCCCATTAATATAGTCTTTTCCCCTATTTCTTCTATGCTAATCAGAGATTCAAATCATGTTGTGACAAAATTATCAAATGTTTGTCATTGGTTTCCTTTTCTCCTCAATAACAACACTCCCCTCGCACCTATTTCTCTTCCCAGCCCCGTGTGCCCCAGTGAGTGTTAGTGCCAGTCTGGTGTGTCCCAACTCAGCCAATGTGACCTGGGTAGAAAGCTCCAGTGCCACATCTTACAATGTGACAGCAGTGGGTCAGGATGGACACATATATGACTGCTCCACCAACAGTACCAGCTGTCAGATACCCAACATGCACTGTGGCCAGAACTATACCATCACAGTGACACCATCTGCTGATTCATGTGCTGGGAATCCCAGCATTCCTTATCAGTTCATTGCAGGTAAAGTGCGGAAATTATACTTAATTTCTAAAAACAATGTACTATTAGACTAATTAAACACTTAAGAACATCATCAAGAAGATCGTGGTTTATATTACAAGAGTTGGTCATTTATACTGACAAACTTGATTCCCACAGTATGCCTAATGGATAATTAACATCTTACACTTAGTGTAATTGTGTAATCAAATGACTTTTTGTGTACTATTCTGCGGACCACAGAACTACCACAACTCTATGAATACATAGTTGAAGTTGAGATCAGCACTGTTGATGTTGAAGTGTTAAAGCAACTGAAGGACATCGTGGACAACACTAGTCTTCCTATAAGAGTCGGTGACTCAATAAACATCACAGAAGTCAATATAACCATCATAGGTAAGAATATTCTATTAAACTTTGCAATTCATTTAGAAGTTAAAGGAAATTAAAATGGTGCCCTTTGGGAAATACCATACATGCGAACGATGCTAGTCGGGAACAATGCAAGTTGGAAAACATGCCCCCCCCCCCAGTTATGCAATACCTGTTGTATATACAATAGAGTTGTTCCTGTCTGTCTGTGTCCCTTTTATTATTATTAAGTTGTATGTTGATTGAAATGTCAGTCTCAAGTACTGTTCCTAAATATTCTATGTGAAGCATTGCATATCGAATCTGAAAACAGGTGAGAAGATGTTCACCAAAGGCGCCGTAATTCAGGTTTGATGTGTTATAGGTCATAGATATGGAATGCACAATTGAGTAAAGGGAGGAAGGAAGAAATATGTTGCTCCATTTCTCTTTATTAATTTTGAGATTCAAATCATGGTTATTTACATTTTGCTTCATTATATCTTGAAGCCCAGTTAGGTTTTTTTCTTCTTAGCTCATCACATTATTGCTTTAATCAAAAGCATGCTTAACTTTGGAATTGTCTTCTCTTTGTAGTGCCATGTGTTCCTACCAACATCTCTGTAGCTCCTGAATGTATCAGCAACAGTGCTGTTGTGTCCTGGTCTGGCCACAAAGGAGCAGTACAGTACTATGTTTCTGCCTCAAGTAGTCGAGACAATGCCACCTGCCTGTCCTCTGAACTTCATTGTACTCTTACAAGCATCATGTGTGGCACCACCTACACTGTAGACGTTAAGGCTATCAATGGCAACTGCTCCAGTGACCCGAGTCTGGCCTTGACATTCAGCTCAGGTATGAGATGGAGAACATTCCACGCACACGAATGCACGCACGCACGCACACACACATACTTCTTGTAAATCTGTGATGTCTAAAAAGATGATTCTGATTAACTTTCTTACTCTTTTTCTTTCTCTTCCCAGCCCCGTGTGCTCCATATAATGTTACTGCCAGTCTGGTGTGTCCCAACTCAACCCATGTGACCTCACTGACCTGGGTAGGAAGCCCCAGTGCCACAGCTTACAATGTGACAGCGGAGGGCGTGGATGGACAAATACATGACTGCAACACCAATAGTACCAGCTGTCAGATACCCAACATGCACTGTGGCCAGAACTTCACCATCACAGTGACACCATATGTTGACTCATGTGCTGGGAATCCCAGCATTCCTTATCACTTCAGTGCAGGTAAAAAGATGGAACAAGACTTAATTACTCTAAAGGCTATGTACTAATTCTAACAACTTCCAAAACAGAACATTTTGAATGGTCTAATTGCAATTTGCATGAAATACATGAAAGACAATAGTCTTTCTTTTTCACAATTTCTATCCTCCATCTCTCCAGGTCCCTGCCCCCCCGGTAATGTCTCTGTTTCTGCATCATGTGGGGCAAGCACAGTGTCCTGGTCCCCTCTACCAGGAGCAGATATGCACATAGCAACAGCAACAGCACATGATGGACACGAACACACCTGTAACGCAAGCGTTGTAAACTCCTGCTCTTTCACTGATCTACACTGTGGTGAAAACTACTCTGTCAGTCTTGTAGCTGTTGGCAGAGGTTGTCCCAGTGAACCGAGTCCAGCTGTGGAACTGAAAACAGGTGAGATGATGGTCACTAATCCTTTTCTTGACTTGTTGTGTCATAAACTTAAATTGATTAAGTGTCTTAAAATCTAGATTAAGATCAATGCATGAATTGAGTGAAGGGAGGAAGGAATGAACATGTTTGCCACCCCAAAATGTATAATTATTAAGAAATATGAATACAAAGAAAACACTTTGCCCATTAATATAGTCTTTTCCCCCATTTCTTCTATGCTAATCAGAGATTCAAATCATGTTGTGACAAAATTATCAAATGTTTGTCATTGGTTTCCTTTTCTCCTCAATAACAACACTCCCCTCGCACCTATTTCTCTTCCCAGCCCCCTGTGCCCCAGTGAGTGTTAGTGCCAGTCTGGTGTGTCCCAACTCAGCCAATGTGACCTGGGTAGAAAGCTCCAGTGCCACATCTTACAATGTGACAGCAGTGGGTCAGGATGGACACATATATGACTGCTCCACCAACAGTACCAGCTGTCAGATACCCAACATGCACTGTGGCCAGAACTATACCATCACAGTGACACCATCTGCTGATTCATGTGCTGGGAATCCCAGCATTCCTTATCAGTTCATTGCAGGTAAAGTGCGGAAATTCTAAAAACAATGTACTATTAGACTAATTAAACACTTAAGAACATCATCAAGAAGATCGTGGTTTATATTACAAGAGTTGGTCATTTATACTGACAAACTTGATTCCCACAGTATGCCTAATGGATAATTAACATCTTACACTTAGTGTAATTGTGTAATCAAATGACTTTTTGTGTACTATTCTGCGGACCACAGAACTACCACAACTCTATGAATACATAGTTGAAGTTGAGATCAGCACTGTTGATGTTGAAGTGTTAAAGCAACTGAAGGACATCGTGGACAACACTAGTTTTCCTATAAGAGTCAGTGACTCAATAAACATCACAGAAGTCAATATAACCATCATAGGTAAGAATATTCTATTAAACTTTGCAATTCATTTAGAAGTTAAAGGAAATTAAAATGGTGCCCTTTGGGAAATACCATACATGCGAACGATGCTAGTCGGGAACAATGCAAGTTGGAAAACATGCCCCCCCCCCCCCCCCCCAGTTATGCAATACCTGTTGTATATACAATAGAGTTGTTCCTGTCTGTCTGTGTCCCTTTTATTATTATTAAGTTGTATGTTGATTGAAATGTCAGTCTCAAGTACTGTTCCTAAATATTCTATGTGAAGCATTGCATATCGAATCTGAGAACAGGTGAGAAGATGTTCACCAAAGGCGCCATAATTCAGATTTTATGTGTTATAGGTCATAGATATGGAATGCACAATTGAGTAAAGGGAGGAAGGAAGAAATACGTTGCTCCATTTCTCTTTATTAATTTTGAGATTCAAATCATGGTTATTTACATTTTGCTTCATTATATCTTGAAGCCCAGTTAGGTTTTTTTCTTCTTAGCTCATCACATTATTGCTTTAATCAAAAGCATGCTTAACTTTGGAATTGTCTTCTCTTTGTAGTGCCATGTGTTCCTACCAACATCTCTGTAGCTCCTGAATGTATCAGCAACAGTGCTGTTGTGTCCTGGTCTGGCCACAAAGGAGCAGTACAGTACTATGTTTCTGCCTCAAGTAGTCGAGACAATACCACCTGCCTGTCCTCTGAACTCCATTGTACTCTTACAAGCATCATGTGTGGCACCACCTACACTGTAGACGTTAAGGCTATCAATGGCAACTGCTCCAGTGACCCGAGTCTGGCCTTGACATTCAGCTCAGGTATGAGATGGAGAACATTGCACGCAAACGAATGCACGCACGCACGCACGCACACATACTTCTTGTAAATCTGTGATGTCTAAAAAGATGATTCTGATTAACTTTCTTACTCTTTTTCTTTCTCTTCCCAGCCCCGTGTGCTCCATATAATGTTACTGCCAGTCTGGTGTGTCCCAACTCAGCCAATGTGACCTGGGTAGAAAGCTCCAGTGCCACATCTTACAATGTGACAGCAGTGGGTCAGGATGGACACATATATGACTGCTCCACCAACAGTACCAGCTGTCAGATACCCAACATGCACTGTGGCCAGAACTATACCATCACAGTGACACCATCTGCTGATTCATGTGCTGGGAATCCCAGCATTCCTTATCAGTTCATTGCAGGTAAAGTGCGGAAATTATACTTAATTTCTAAAAACAATGTACTATTAGACTAATTAAACACTTAAGAACATCATCAAGAAGATTGTGGTTTATATTACAAGAGTTGGTCATTTATACTGACAAACTTGATTCCCACAGTATGCCTAATGGATAATTAACATCTTACACTTAGTGTAATTGTGTAATCAAATGACTTTTTGTGTACTATTCTGCGGACCACAGAACTACCACAACTCTATGAATACATAGTTGAAGTTGAGATCAGCACTGTTGATGTTGAAGTGTTAAAGCAACTGAAGGACATCGTGGACAACACTAGTCTTCCTATAAGAGTCAGTGACTCAATAAACATCACAGAAGTCAATATAACCATCATAGGTAAGAATATTCTATTAAACTTTGCAATTCATTTAGAAGTTAAAGGAAATTAAAATGGTGCCCTTTGGGAAATACCATACATGCGAACAATGCTAGTCGGGAACAATGAAAGTTGGAAAACATGCCCCCCCCCCCAGTTATGCAATACCTGTTGTATATACAATAGAGTTGTTCCTGTCTGTCTGTGTCCCTTTTATTATTATTAAGTTGTATGTTGATTGAAATTTCAGTCTCAAGTACTGTTCCTAAATATTCTATGTGAAGCATTGCATATCGAATCTGAGAACAGGTGAGAAGATGTTCACCAAAGGCGCCGTAATTCAGGTTTGATGTGTTATAGGTCATAGATATGGAATGCACAATTGAGTAAAGGGAGGAAGGAAGAAATACGTTGCTCCATTTCTCTTTATTAATTTTGAGATTCAAATCATGGTTATTTACATTTTGCTTCATTATATCTTGAAGCCCAGTTAGGTTTTTTTCTTCTTAGCTCATCACATTATTGCTTTAATCAAAAGCATGCTTAACTTTGGAATTGTCTTCTCTTTGTAGTGCCATGTGTTCCTACCAACATCTCTGTAGCTCCTGAATGTATCAGCAACAGTGCTGTTGTGTCCTGGTCTGGCCACAAAGGAGCAGTACAGTACTATGTTTCTGCCTCAAGTAGTCGAGACAATGCCACCTGCCTGTCCTCTGAACTCCATTGTACTCTTACAAGCATCATGTGTGGCACCACCTACACTGTAGACGTTAAGGCTATCAATGGCAACTGCTCCAGTGACCCGAGTCTGGCCTTGACATTCAGCTCAGGTATGAGATGGAGAACATTCCACGCACACGAATGCACGCACGCACGCACACACACACACATACTTCTTGTAAATCTGTGATGTCTAAAAAGATGATTCTGATTAACTTTCTTACTCTTTTTCTTTCTCTTCCCAGCCCCGTGTGCTCCATATAATGTTACTGCCAGTCTGGTGTGTCCCAACTCAACCCATGTGACCTCACTGACCTGGGTAGGAAGCCCCAGTGCCACAGCTTACAATGTGACAGCGGAGGGCGTGGATGGACAAATACATGACTGCAACACCAATAGTACCAGCTGTCAGATACCCAACATGCACTGTGGCCAGAACTTCACCATCACAGTGACACCATATGTTGACTCATGTGCTGGGAATCCCAGCATTCCTTATCACTTCAGTGCAGGTAAAAAGATGGAACAAGACTTAATTACTCTAAAGGCTATGTACTAATTCTAACAACATCCAAAACAGAACATTTTGAATGGTCTAATTGCAATTTGCATGAAATACATGAAAGACAATAGTCTTTCTTTCTCACAATTTCTATCCTCCATCTCTCCAGGTCCCTGCCCCCCCGGTAATGTCTCTGTTTCTGCATCATGTGGGGCAAGCACAGTGTCCTGGTCCCCTCTACCAGGAGCAGATATGCACATAGCAACAGCAACAGCACATGATGGACACGAACACACCTGTAACGCAAGCGTTGTAAACTCCTGCTCTTTCACTGATCTACACTGTGGTGAAAACTACTCTGTCAGTCTTGTAGCTGTTGGCAGAGGTTGTCCCAGTGAACCGAGTCCAGCTGTGGAACTGAAAACAGGTGAGATGATGGTCACTAATCCTTTTCTTGACTTGTTGTGTCATAAACTTAAATTGATTAAGTGTCTTAAAATCTAGATTAAGATCAATGCATGAATTGAGTGAAGGGAGGAAGGATTGAACATGTTTGCCACCCCAAAATGTATAATTATTAAGAAATATGAATACAAAGAAAACACTTTGCCCATTAATATAGTCTTTTCCCCCATTTCTTCTATGCTAATCAGAGATTCAAATCATGTTGTGACAAAATTATCAAATGTTTGTCATTGGTTTCCTTTTCTCCTCAATAACAACACTCCCCTCGCACCTATTTCTCTTCCCAGCCCCCTGTGCCCCAGTGAGTGTTAGTGCCAGTCTGGTGTGTCCCAACTCAGCCAATGTGACCTGGGTAGAAAGCTCCAGTGCCACATCTTACAATGTGACAGCAGTGGGTCAGGATGGACACATATATGACTGCTCCACCAACAGTACCAGCTGTCAGATACCCAACATGCACTGTGGCCAGAACTATACCATCACAGTGACACCATCTGCTGATTCATGTGCTGGGAATCCCAGCATTCCTTATCAGTTCATTGCAGGTAAAGTGCGGAAATTATACTTAATTTCTAAAAACAATGTACTATTAGACTAATTAAACACTTAAGAACATCATCAAGAAGATCGTGGTTTATATTACAAGAGTTGGTCATTTATACTGACAAACTTGATTCCCACAGTATGCCTAATGGATAATTAACATCTTACACTTAGTGTAATTGTGTAATCAAATGACTTTTTGTGTACTATTCTGCGGACCACAGAACTACCACAACTCTATGAATACATAGTTGAAGTTGAGATCAGCACTGTTGATGTTGAAGTGTTAAAGCAACTGAAGGACATCGTGGACAACACTAGTCTTCCTATAAGAGTCAGTGACTCAATAAACATCACAGAAGTCAATATAACCATCATAGGTAAGAATATTCTATTAAACTTTGCAATTCATTTAGAAGTTAAAGGAAATTAAAATGGTGCCCTTTGGGAAATACCATACATGCGAACGATGCTAGTCGGGAACAATGCAAGTTGGAAAACATGCCCCCCCCCCAGTTATGCAATACCTGTTGTATATACAATAGAGTTGTTCCTGTCTGTCTGTGTCCCTTTTATTATTATTAAGTTGTATGTTGATTGAAATGTCAGTCTCAAGTACTGTTCCTAAATATTCTATGTGAAGCATTGCATATCGAATCTGAAAACAGGTGAGAAGATGTTCACCAAAGGCGCCGTAATTCAGGTTTGATGTGTTATAGGTCATAGATATGGAATGCACAATTGAGTAAAGGGAGGAAGGAAGAAATATGTTGCTCCATTTCTCTTTATTAATTTTGAGATTCAAATCATGGTTATTTACATTTTGCTTCATTATATCTTGAAGCCCAGTTAGGTTTTTTTCTTCTTAGCTCATCACATTATTGCTTTAATCAAAAGCATGCTTAACTTTGCAATTGTCTTCTCTTTGTAGTGCCATGTGTTCCTACCAACATCTCTGTAGCTCCTGAATGTATCAGCAACAGTGCTGTTGTGTCCTGGTCTGGCCACAAAGGAGCAGTACAGTACTATGTTTCTGCCTCAAGTAGTCGAGACAATGCCACCTGCCTGTCCTCTGAACTCCATTGTACTCTTACAAGCATCATGTGTGGCACCACCTACACTGTAGACGTTAAGGCTATCAATGGCAACTGCTCCAGTGACCCGAGTCTGGCCTTGACATTCAGCTCAGGTATGAGATGGAGAACATTCCACGCACACGAATGCACGCACGCACACACACATACTTCTTGTAAATCTGTGATGTCTAAAAAGATGATTCTGATTAACTTTCTTACTCTTTTTCTTTCTCTTCCCAGCCCCGTGTGCTCCATATAATGTTACTGCCAGTCTGGTGTGTCCCAACTCAACCCATGTGACCTCACTGACCTGGGTAGGAAGCCCCAGTGCCACAGCTTACAATGTGACAGCGGAGGGCGTGGATGGACAAATACATGACTGCAACACCAATAGTACCAGCTGTCAGATACCCAACATGCACTGTGGCCAGAACTTCACCATTACAGTGACACCATATGTTGACTCATGTGCTGGGAATCCCAGCATTCCTTATCACTTCAGTGCAGGTAAAAAGATGGAACAAGACTTAATTACTCTAAAGGCTATGTACTAATTCTAACAACATCCAAAACAGAACATTTTGAATGGTCTAATTGCAATTTGCATGAAATACATGAAAGACAATAATCTTTCTTTCTCACTATTTCTTCCCTCCATCTCTCCAGGTCCCTGCCCCCCCGGTAATGTCTCTGTTTCTGCATCATGTGGGGCAAGCACAGTGTCCTGGTCCCCTCTACCAGGAGTAGATATGCACATAGCAACAGCAACAGCACATGATGGACACGAACACACCTGTAACGCAAGCGTTGTAAACTCCTGCTCTTTCACTGATCTACACTGTGGTGAAAACTACTCTGTCAGTCTTGTAGCTGTTGGCAGAGGTTGTCCCAGTGAACCGAGTCCAGCTGTGGAACTGAAAACAGGTGAGATAATGGTCACTAATCCTTTTCTTGACTTGTTGTGTCATAAACTTAAATTGATTAAGTGTCTTAAAATCTAGATTAAGATCAATGCATGAATTGAGTGAAGGGAGGAAGGATTGAACATGTTTGCCACCCCCAAATTTAAAATTATTTAAGAAATATGAATACAAAGAAAACACTTTTTTCCATTAATATAGTCTTTTCCCCCATTTCTTCTATGCGAATCAGAGATTCAAATCATGTTGTGACAAAATTGTCAAATGTTTGTCATTGGTTTCCTTAAGTTCATATTTTCTTAATGTGAAGATTTTCTCCTCAATAACAACACTCCCCTCGCACCTATTTCTCTTCCCAGCCCCGTGTGCCACAGTGAGTGTTAGTGCCAGTCTGGTGTGTCCCAACTCAGCCAATGTGACCTGGGTAGAAAGCTCCAGTGCCACATCTTACAATGTGACAGCAGTGGGTCAGGATGGACACATATATGACTGCTCCACCAACAGTACCAGCTGTCAGATACCCAACATGCACTGTGGCCAGAACTATACCATCACAGTGACACCATATGCTGACTCATGTGCTGGGAATCCCAGCATTCCTCTTCACTTCAGTGCAGGTACACAGAGAAAACAATATGTACTAACTATAAAGGTGCAATTTTGGGAAATTGAAAGTGTGGTTGCATTGACAAGAGTCGCGAGGAATCCACTGGGAACTGAATTCTGTCTTACCATTATATATTTAATATATAATATAATATAATATATTGCGATATCATGTGAAGCATGACAACAGTGACAACAGTCACAGTGTGTGAAACATGAAAAACAATCTCGGACCGAGAACAATAGTGTGTTGCCTATAGCAACCACACTAATATGACTAAAGACTATGGACTAATATGAACAATCTACAACAGACTAATTTGATAGTCTAATTAAGATGCTCAGCATACGTTTTGTACTTTTGTTTGATCAATTGAAGCACAAATGAAAGAGAATAATCGTTCTTTCTCTCCACTTCTTCCCTCCATCTCTCCAGGTCCCTGCGCCCCCAGTAATGTTTCTGTTTCTGCATCATGTGGGGCTAGCACAGTGTCCTGGTCCCCTGTTTCAGGAGCAGACGCGTACATAGCAACAGCAACAGGACATGATGGACACAACCACACCTGCAACTCAAGCACTGCAAACACCTGCTCTTTCACTGATCTACACTGTGGTGGAAACTACTCTGTCAGTGTTGTAGCTGTTGACAGAGGTTGTCACAGTGAACCAAGTTCAGCTGTGGAACTGAAAACAGGTGAGATGATGGTCACTAACGACTGTGTAATGCTGACCGGAGCATTTACACGTTCTTCAGTACGATATAATTTAAATGTTGGTATCAGGATGTCTGACTTAATTACTAAATGCATTACTTAATTACTCATTTAATTCCCGTGAATACATCAAATATATTTACCTCTTTCTCTTCCCTAGTACCATGTGCCCCAGTGAATGTTAGTGCCAGTCTGGCGTGTCCCAACACAGCCCATGTGACCTGGGCAGGAAGCTCCAGTGCCACATCTTACAATGTGACGGCAGTGGGTCATGATGGACACATACATGACTGCTCCACCAACAGTACCAGCTGTCACATACCCAACATGCACTGTGGCCAGAACGTTACCATCACAGTGACACCATATGCTGACTCATGTGCTGGGAATCCCAGCATTCCTTATCACTTCAGTGCAGGTAAAAAGATGGAACAAGACTTAATTACTCTAAAGGCTATGTACTAATTCTAACAACATCCAAAACAGAACATTTTGAATGGTCTAATTGCAATTTGCATGAAATACATGAAAGACAATAATCTTTCTTTCACAATTTCTTCCCTCCATCTCTCCAGGTCCCTGCCCCCCCGGTAATTTCTCTGTTTCTGCATCATGTGGGGCTAGCACAGTGTCCTGGTCCCCTCTACCAGGAGCAGATATGCACATAGCAACAGCAACAGCACATGATGGACACGAACACACCTGTAACGCAAGCGTTGTAAACTCCTGCTCTTTCACTGATCTACACTGTGGTGAAAACTACTCTGTCAGTCTTGTAGCTGTTGGCAGAGGTTGTCCCAGTGAACCAAGTCCAGCTGTTGAACTGAAAACAGGTGAGATGATGGTCACTAATCCTTTTCTTGACTTGTTGTGTCATAAACTTAAATTGATTAAGTGTCTTAAAATCTAGATTAAGATCAATGCATGAATTGAGTGAAGGGAGGAAGGAATGAACATGTTTGCCACCCCCAAATTTAAAATTATTTAAGAAATATGAATACAAAGAAAACACTTTTTTCCATTAATATAGTCTTTTCCCCCATTTCTTCTATGCGAATCAGAGATTCAAATCATGTTGTGACAAAATTGTCAAATGTTTGTCATTGGTTTCCTTAAGTTCATATTTTCTTAATGTGAAGATTTTCTCCTCAATAACAACACTCCCCTCGCACCTATTTCTCTTCCCAGCCCCGTGTGCCACAGTGAGTGTTAGTGCCAGTCTGGTGTGTCCCAACTCAGCCAATGTGACCTGGGTAGAAAGCTCCAGTGCCACATCTTACAATGTGACAGCAGTGGGTCAGGATGGACACATATATGACTGCTCCACCAACAGTACCAGCTGTCAGATACCCAACATGCACTGTGGCCAGAACTATACCATCACAGTGACACCATATGCTGACTCATGTGCTGGGAATCCCAGCATTCCTCTTCACTTCAGTGCAGGTACACAGAGAAAACAATATGTACTAACTATAAAGGTGCAATTTTGGGAAATTGAAAGTCTGGTTGCATTGACAAGAGTCGCGAGGAATCCACTGGGAACTGAATTCTGTCTTACCATTATATATTTATTATATAATATAATATAATATATTGCGATATCATGTGAAGCATGACAACAGTGACAACAGTCACAGTGTGTGAAACATGAAAAACAATCTCGGACCGAGAACAATAGTGTGTTGCCTATAGCAACCACACTAATATGACTAAAGACTATGGACTAATATGAACAATCTACAACAGACTAATTTGATAGTCTAATTAAGATGCTCAGCATACGTTTTGTACTTTTGTTTGATCAATTGAAGCACAAATGAAAGAGAATAATCGTTCTTTCTCTCCACTTCTTCCCTCCATCTCTCCAGGTCCCTGCGCCCCCAGTAATGTTTCTGTTTCTGCATCATGTGGGGCTAGCACAGTGTCCTGGTCCCCTGTTTCAGGAGCAGACGCGTACATAGCAACAGGACATGATGGACACAACCACACCTGCAACTCAAGCACTGCAAACACCTGCTCTTTCACTGATCTACACTGTGGTGGAAACTACTCTGTCAGTGTTGTAGCTGTTGACAGAGGTTGTCACAGTGAACCAAGTTCAGCTGTGGAACTGAAAACAGGTGAGATGATGGTCACTAACGACTGTGTAATGCTGACCGGAGCATTTACACGTTCTTCAGTACGATATAATTTAAATGTTGGTATCAGGATGTCTGACTTAATTACTAAATGCATTACTTAATTACTCATTTAATTCCCGTGAATACATCAAATATATTTACCTCTTTCTCTTCCTAGTACCATGTGCCCCAGTGAGTGTTAGTGCCAGTCTGGTGTGTCCCAACTCAGCCAATGTGACCTGGGTAGAAAGCTCCAGTGCCACATCTTACAATGTGACAGCAGTGGGTCAGGATGGACACATATATGACTGCTCCACCAACAGTACCAGCTGTCAGATACCCAACATGCACTGTGGCCAGAACTATACCATCACAGTGACACCATCTGCTGATTCATGTGCTGGGAATCCCAGCATTCCTTATCAGTTCATTGCAGGTAAAGTGCGGAAATTATACTTAATTTCTAAAAACAATGTACTATTAGACTAATTAAACACTTAAGAACATCATCAAGAAGATCGTGGTTTATATTACAAGAGTTGGTCATTTATACTGACAAACTTGATTCCCACAGTATGCCTAATGGATAATTAACATCTTACACTTAGTGTAATTGTGTAATCAAATGACTTTTTGTGTACTATTCTGCGGACCACAGAACTACCACAACTCTATGAATACATAGTTGAAGTTGAGATCAGCACTGTTGATGTTGAAGTGTTAAAGCAACTGAAGGACATCGTGGACAACACTAGTCTTCCTATAAGAGTCAGTAACTCAATAAACATCACAGAAGTCAATATAACCATCATAGGTAAGAATATTCTATTAAACTTTGCAATTCATTTAGAAGTGAAAGGAAATTAAAATGGTGCCCTTTGGGAAATACCATACATGCGAACGATGCTAGTCGGGAACAATGAAAGTTGGAAAACATGCCCCCCCCAGTTATGCAATACCCGTTGTATATACAATAGAGTTGTTCCTGTCTGTCTGTCTGTGTCCCTTTTATTATTATTAAGTTGTATGTTGATTGAAATGTCAGTCTCAAGTACTGTTCCTAAATATTCTATGTGAAGCATTGCATATCGAATCTGAGAACAGGTGAGAAGATGTTCACCAAAGGCGCCATAAGTCAGATTTTATGTGTTATAGGTCATAGATATGGAATGCGCAATTGAGTAAAGGGAGGAAGGAAGAAATACGTTGCTCCATTTCTCTTTATTAATTTTGAGATTCAAATCATGGTTATTTACATTTTGCTTCATTATATCTTGAAGCCCAGTTAGGTTTTTTTCTTCTTAGCTCATCACATTATTGCTTTAATCAAAAGCATGCTTAACTTTGGAATTGTCTTCTCTTTGTAGTGCCATGTGTTCCTACCAACATCTCTGTAGCTCCTGAATGTATCAGCAACAGTGCTGTTGTGTCCTGGTCTGGCCACAAAGGAGCAGTACAGTACTATGTTTCTGCCTCAAGTAGTCGAGACAATGCCACCTGCCTGTCCTCTGAACTCCATTGTAATCTTACAAGCATCATGTGTGGCACCACCTACACTGTAGACGTTAAGGCTATCAATGGCAACTGCTCCAGTGACCCGAGTCTGGCCTTGACATTCAGCTCAGGTATGAGATGGAGAACATTGCACGCACACGAATGCACGCATGCACGCACGCACGCACGCACACATACTTCTTGTAAATCTGTGATGTCTAAAAAGATGATTCTGATTAACTTTCTTACTCTTTTTCTTTCTCTTCCCAGCCCCGTGTGCTCCATATAATGTTACTGCCAGTCTGGTGTGTCCCAACTCAACCCATGTGACCTCACTGACCTGGGTAGGAAGCCCCAGTGCCACAGCTTACAATGTGACAGCGGAGGGCGTGGATGGACAAATACATGACTGCAACACCAATAGTACCAGCTGTCAGATACCCAACATGCACTGTGGCCAGAACTTCACCATCACAGTGACACCATATGCTGACTCATGTGCTGGGAATCCCAGCATTCCTTATCACTTCAGTGCAGGTAAAAAGATGGAACAAGACTTAATTACTCTAAAGGCTATGTACTAATTCTAACAACATCCAAAACAGAACATTTTGAATGGTCTAATTGCAATTTGCATGAAATACATGAAAGACAATAATATTTCTTTCTCACAATTTCTTCCCTCCATCTCTCCAGGTCCCTGCCCCCCCGGTAATGTCTCTGTTTCTGCATCATGTGGGGCTAGCACAGTGTCCTGGTCCCCTCTACCAGGAGCAGATATGCACATAGCAACAGCAACAGCACATGATGGACACGAACACACCTGTAACGCAAGCGTTGTAAACTCCTGCTCTTTCACTGATCTACACTGTGGTGAAAACTACTCTGTCAGTCTTGTAGCTGTTGGCAGAGGTTGTCCCAGTGAACCGAGTCCAGCTGTGGAACTGAAAACAGGTGAGATAATGGTCACTAATCCTTTTCTTGACTCGTTGTGTCATAAACTTAAATTGATTAAGTGTCTTAAAATCTAGATTAAGATCAATGCATGAATTGAGTGAAGGGAGGAAGGATTGAACATGTTTGCCACCCCCAAATTTAAAATTATTTAAGAAATATGAATACAAAGAAAACACTTTTTTCCATTAATATAGTCTTTTCCCCCATTTCTTATATGCGAATCAGAGATTCAAATCATGTTGTGACAATATTGTCAAATGTTTGTCATTGGTTTCCTTAAGTTCATATTTTCTTAATGTGAAGATTTTCTCCTCAATAACAACACTCCCCTCGCACCTATTTCTCTTCCCAGCCCCGTGTGCCACAGTGAGTGTTAGTGCCAGTCTGGTGTGTCCCAACTCAGCCAATGTGACCTGGGTAGAAAGCTCCAGTGCCACATCTTACAATGTGACAGCAGTGGGTCAGGATGGACACATATATGACTGCTCCACCAACAGTACCAGCTGTCAGATACCCAACATGCACTGTGGCCAGAACTATACCATCACAGTGACACCATATGCTGACTCATGTGCTGGGAATCCCAGCATTCCTCTTCACTTCAGTGCAGGTACACAGAGAAAACAATATGTACTAACTATAAAGGTGCAATTTTGGGAAATTGAAAATGTGGTTGCATTGACAAGAGTCGCGAGGAATCCACTGGGAACTGAATTCTGTCTTACCATTATATATTTCATATATAATATTATATTATATATTGCGATATCATGTGAAGCATGACAACAGTGACAACAGTCACAGTGTGTGAAACATGAAAAAAAATCTCGGAGCGAGAACAATAGTGTGTTGCCTATAGCAACCACACTAATATGACTAAAGACTATGCACTAATATGAACAATCTACAACAGACTAATTTGATAGTCTAATTAAGATGCTCAGCATACGTTTTATACTTTTGTTTGATCGATTGAAGCACAAATGAAAGAGAATAATCGTTCTTTCTCTCCACTTCTTCCCTCCATCTCTCCAGGTCCCTGCGCCCCCAGTAATGTTTCTGTTTCTGCATCATGTGGGGCTAGCACAGTGTCCTGGTCCCCTGTTTCAGGAGCAGACGCGTACATAGCAACAGCAACAGGACATGATGGACACAACCACACCTGCAACTCAAGCACTGCAAACACCTGCTCTTTCACTGATCTACACTGTGGTGAAAACTACTCTGTCAGTGTTGTAGCTGTTGACAGAGGTTGTCCCAGTGAACCGAGTCCAGCTGTGGAATTGAAAACAGGTGAGATGATGGTCACTAATCCTTTTCTTGACTTGTTGTTTCATAAACTTAAATTGATTAAGTGTCTTAAAATCTAGATTAAGATCAATGCATGAATTGAGTGAAGGGAGGAAGGAATGAACATGTTTGCCACCCCCAAATTTAAAATTATTTAAGAAATATGAATACAAAGAAAACACTTCCCATTAATATAGTCTTTTCCCCCATTTCTTATTTTGCGAATCAGAGATTCAAATCATGTTGTGACAAAATTGTCAAATGTTTGTCATTGGTTTCCTTAAGTTCATATTTTCTTAATGTAAAGACTTTCTCCTCAATATCAACACTCCCCTCGCACCTATTTCTCTTCCCAGCCCCGTGTGCCCCAGTGAGTGTTAGTGCCAGTCTGGTGTGTCCCAACTCAGCCAATGTGACCTGGGTAGAAAGCTCCAGTGCCACATCTTACAATGTGACAGCAGTGGGTCAGGATGGACACATATATGACTGCTCCACCAACAGTACCAGCTGTCAGATACCCAACATGCACTGTGGCCAGAACTATACCATCACAGTGACACCATATGCTGACTCATGTGCTGGGAATCCCAGCATTCCTCTTCACTTCAGTGCAGGTACACAGAGAAAACAATATGTACTAACTATAAAGGTGCAATTTTGGGAAATTGAAAGTGTGGTTGCATTGACAAGAGTCGCGAGGAATCCACTGGGAACTGAATTCTGTCTTACCATTATATATTTCATATATAATATTATATTATATATTGCGATATCATGTGAAGCATGACAACAGTGACAACAGTCACAGTGTGTGAAACATGAAAAAAAATCTCGGACCGAGAACAATAGTGTGTTGCCTATAGCAACCACACTAATATGACTAAAGACTATGCACTAATATGAACAATCTACAACAGACTAATTTGATAGTCTAATTAAGATGCTCAGCATACGTTTTATACTTTTGTTTGATCGATTGAAGCACAAATGAAAGAGAATAATCGTTCTTTCTCTCCACTTCTTCCCTCCATCTCTCCAGGTCCCTGCGCCCCCAGTAATGTTTCTGTTTCTGCATCATGTGGGGCTAGCACAGTGTCCTGGTCCCCTGTTTCAGGAGCAGACGCGTACATAGCAACAGCAACAGGACATGATGGACACAACCACACCTGCAACTCAAGCACTGCAAACACCTGCTCTTTCACTGATCTACACTGTGGTGAAAACTACTCTGTCAGTGTTGTAGCTGTTGACAGAGGTTGTCCCAGTGAACCGAGTCCAGCTGTGGAATTGAAAACAGGTGAGATGATGGTCACTAATCCTTTTCTTGACTTGTTGTTTCATAAACTTAAATTGATTAAGTGTCTTAAAATCTAGATTAAGATCAATGCATGAATTGAGTGAAGGGAGGAAGGAATGAACATGTTTGCCACCCCCAAATTTAAAATTATTTAAGAAATATGAATACAAAGAAAACACTTCCCATTAATATAGTCTTTTCCCCAATTTCTTATATGCGAATCAGAGATTCAAATCATGTTGTGACAATATTGTCAAATGTTTGTCATTGGTTTCCTTAAGTTCATATTTTCTTAATGTGAAGATTTTCTCCTCAATAACAACACTCCCCTCGCACCTATTTCTCTTCCCAGCCCCGTGTGCCCCAGTGAGTGTTAGTGCCAGTCTGGTGTGTCCCAACTCAGCCAATGTGACCTGGGTAGAAAGCTCCAGTGCCACATCTTACAATGTGACAGCAGTGGGTCAGGATGGACACATATATGACTGCTCCACCAACAGTACCAGCTGTCGGATACCCAACATGCACTGTGGCCAGAACTATACCATCACAGTGACACCATATGCTGACTCATGTGCTGGGAATCCCAGCATTCCTCTTCACTTCAGTGCAGGTACACAGAGAAAACAATATGTACTAACTATAAAGGTGCAATTTTGGGAAATTGAAAGTGTGGTTGCATTGACAAGAGTCGCGAGGAATCCACTGGGAACTGAATTCTGTCTTACCATTATATATTTCATATATAATATTATATTATATATTGCGATATCATGTGAAGCATGACAACAGTGACAACAGTCACAGTGTGTGAAACATGAAAATAAATCTCGGACCGAGAACAATAGTGTGTTGCCTATAGCAACCACACTAATATGACTAAAGACTATGCACTAATATGAACAATCTACAACAGACTAATTTGATAGTCTAATTAAGATGCTCAGCATACGTTTTGTACTTTTGTTTTGATCGATTGAAGCACAAATGAAAGAGAATAATCGTTCTTTCTCTCCACTTCTTCCCTCCATCTCTCCAGGTCCCTGCGCCCCCAGTAATGTTTCTGTTTCTGCATCATGTGGGGCTAGCACAGTGTCCTGGTCCCCTGTTTCAGGAGCAGACGCGTACATAGCAACAGCAACAGGACATGATGGACACAACCACACCTGCAACTCAAGCACTGCAAACACCTGCTCTTTCACTGATCTACACTGTGGTGGAAACTACTCTGTCAGTGTTGTAGCTGTTGACAGAGGTTGTCACAGTGAACCAAGTTCAGCTGTGGAACTGAAAACAGGTGAGATGATGGTCACTAACGACTGTGTAATGCTGACCGGAGCATTTACACGTTCTTCAGTACAATATAATTTAAATGTTGGTATCAGGATGTCTGACTTAATTACTAAATGCATTACTTAATTACTCATTTAATTCCCGTGAATACATCAAATATATTTACCTCTTTCTCTTCCCTAGTACCATGTGCCCCAGTGAATGTTAGTGCCAGTCTGGCGTGTCCCAACACAGCCCATGTGACCTGGGCAGGAAGCTCCAGTGCCACATCTTACAATGTGACGGCAGTGGGTCATGATGGACACATACATGACTGCTCCACCAACAGTACCAGCTGTCACATACCCAACATGCACTGTGGCCAGAACGTTACCATCACAGTGACACCATATGCTGACTCATGTGCTGGGAATCCCAGCATTCCTTATCACTTCAGTGCAGGTAAAAAGATGGAACAAGACTTAATTACTCTAAAGGCTATGTACTAATTCTAACAACATCCAAAACAGAACATTTTGAATGGTCTAATTGCAATTTGCATGAAATACATGAAAGACAATAATCTTTCTTTCTCACAATTTCTTCCCTCCATCTCTCCAGGTCCCTGCCCCCCCGGTAATGTCTCTGTTTCTGCATCATGTGGGGCTAGCACAGTGTCCTGGTCCCCTCTACCAGGAGCAGATATGCACATAGCAACAGCAACAGCACATGATGGACACGAACACACCTGTAACGCAAGCGTTGTAAACTCCTGCTCTTTCACTGATCTACACTGTGGTGAAAACTACTCTGTCAGTCTTGTAGCTGTTGGCAGAGGTTGTCCCAGTGAACCGAGTCCAGCTGTGGAATTGAAAACAGGTGAGATGATGGTCACTAATCCTTTTCTTGACTTGTTGTTTCATAAACTTAAATTGATTAAGTGTCTTAAAATCTAGATTAAGATCAATGCATGAATTGAGTGAAGGGAGGAAGGAATGAACATGTTTGCCACCCCCAAATTTAAAATTATTTAAGAAATATGAATACAAAGAAAACACTTCCCATTAATATAGTCTTTTCCCCCATTTCTTATTATGCGAATCAGAGATTCAAATCATGTTGTGACAAAATTGTCAAATGTTTGTCATTGGTTTCCTTAAGTTCATATTTTCTTAATGTAAAGACTTTCTCCTCAATATCAACACTCTCCTCGCACCTATTTCTCTTCCCAGCCCCGTGTGCCCCAGTGAGTGTTAGTGCCAGTCTGGTGTGTCCCAACTCAGCCAATGTGACCTGGGTAGAAAGCTCCAGTGCCACATCTTACAATGTGACAGCAGTGGGTCAGGATGGACACATATATGACTGCTCCACCAACAGTACCAGCTGTCAGATACCCAACATGCACTGTGGCCAGAACTATACCATCACAGTGACACCATATGCTGACTCATGTGCTGGGAATCCCAGCATTCCTCTTCACTTCAGTGCAGGTACACAGAGAAAACAATATGTACTAACTATAAAGGTGCAATTTTGGGAAATTGAAAGTGTGGTTGCATTGACAAGAGTCGCGAGGAATCCACTGGGAACTGAATTCTGTCTTACCATTATATATTTCATATATAATATTATATTATATATTGCGATATCATGTGAAGCATGACAACAGTGACAACAGTCACAGTGTGTGAAACATGAAAAAAAATCTCGGACCGAGAACAATAGTGTGTTGCCTATAGCAACCACACTAATATGACTAAAGACTATGCACTAATATGAACAATCTACAACAGACTAATTTGATAGTCTAATTAAGATGCTCAGCATACGTTTTATACTTTTGTTTGATCGATTGAAGCACAAATGAAAGAGAATAATCGTTCTTTCTCTCCACTTCTTCCCTCCATCTCTCCAGGTCCCTGCGCCCCCAGTAATGTTTCTGTTTCTGCATCATGTGGGGCTAGCACAGTGTCCTGGTCCCCTGTTTCAGGAGCAGACGCGTACATAGCAACAGCAACAGGACATGATGGACACAACCACACCTGCAACTCAAGCACTGCAAACACCTGCTCTTTCACTGATCTACACTGTGGTGAAAACTACTCTGTCAGTCTTGTAGCTGTTGGCAGAGGTTGTCCCAGTGAACCGAGTCAAGCTGTGGAACTGAAAACAGGTGAGATGATGGTCACTAATCCTTTTCTTGACTTGTTGTTTCATAAACTTAAATTGATTAAGTGTCTTAAAATCTAGATTAAGATCAATGCATGAATTGAGTGAAGGGAGGAAGGAATGAACATGTTTGCCACCCCCAAATTTAAAATTATTTAAGAAATATGAATACAAAGAAAACACTTCCCATTAATATAGTCTTTTCCCCCATTTCTTATATGCGAATCAGAGATTCAAATCATGTTGTGACAATATTGTCAAGTGTTTGTCATTGGTTTCCTTAAGTTCATATTTTCTTAATGTGAAGATTTTCTCCTCAATAACAACACTCCCCTCGCACCTATTTCTCTTCCCAGCCCCGTGTGCCCCAGTGAGTGTTAGTGCCAGTCTGGTGTGTCCCAACTCAGCCAATGTGACCTGGGTAGAAAGCTCCAGTGCCACATCTTACAATGTGACAGCAGTGGGTCAGGATGGACACATATATGACTGCTCCACCAACAGTACCAGCTGTCAGATACCCAACATGCACTGTGGCCAGAACTATACCATCACAGTGACACCATATGCTGACTCATGTGCTGGGAATCCCAGCATTCCTCTTCACTTCAGTGCAGGTACACAGAGAAAACAATATGTACTAACTATAAAGGTGCAATTTTGGGAAATTGAAAGTGTGGTTGCATTGACAAGAGTCGCGAGGAATCCACTGGGAACTGAATTCTGTCTTACCATTATATATTTCATATATAATATTATATTATATATTGCGATATCATGTGAAGCATGACAACAGTGACAGCAGTCACAGTGTGTGAAACATGAAAAAAAATCTTGGACCGAGAACAATAGTGTGTTTCCTATAGCAACCACACTAATATGACTAAAGACTATGCACTAATATGAACAATCTACAACAGACTAATTTGATAGTCTAATTAAGATGCTCAGCATACGTTTTGTACTTTTGTTTTGATCAATTGAAGCACAAATGAAAGAGAATAATCGTTCTTTCTCTCCACTTCTTCCCTCCATCTCTCCAGGTCCCTGCGCCCCCAGTAATGTTTCTGTTTCTGCATCATGTGGGGCTAGCACAGTGTCCTGGTCCCCTGTTTCAGGAGCAGACGCGTACATAGCAACAGCAACAGGACATGATGGACACAACCACACCTGCAACTCAAGCACTGCAAACACCTGCTCTTTCACTGATCTACACTGTGGTGGAAACTACTCTGTCAGTGTTGTAGCTGTTGACAGAGGTTGTCACAGTGAACCAAGTTCAGCTGTGGAACTGAAAACAGGTGAGATGATGGTCACTAACGACTGTGTAATGCTGACCGGAGCATTTACACGTTCTTCAGTACAATATAATTTAAATGTTGGTATCAGGATGTCTGAATTAATTACTAAATGCATTACTTAATTACTCATTTAATTCCCGTGAATACATGAAAAATATATTTACCTCTTTCTCTTCCCTAGTACCATGTGCCCCAGTGAATGTTAGTGCCAGTCTGGCGTGTCCCAACACAGCCCATGTGACCTGGGCAGGAAGCTCCAGTGCCACATCTTACAATGTGACGGCAGTGGGTCATGATGGACACATACATGACTGCTCCACCAACAGTACCAGCTGTCACATACCCAACATGCACTGTGGCCAGAACGTTACCATCACAGTGACACCATATGCTGACTCATGTGCTGGGAATCCCAGCATTCCTTATCACTTCAGTGCAGGTAAAAAGATGGAACAAGACTTAATTACTCTAAACCATTTCCAACTTAAAAAATAATAAATCTCCAGGAGCAGACGGTTTTTCAGGGGAATATTACAAGGTTTTTGCAAACGAACTTTCTCCCAGGCTATGCAAATTATATAATTCTGTATTATCAACAGGGGACCCCCCAAAATCATGGTCAGAGGCCATCATAACGGTATTACATAAAGAAGGAAAAGACCCCATACAGTGTTCTAGTTACCGCCCAATCAGTCTTTTGTGCGTGGACTACAAGATACTAACCTCTATATTAGCGAACAGAATTCAAAAGTACATTAAACGATTGATTTCCCCCCAGCAAACGGGCTTCATATGGAAAAGACAGGGGACAAATAATATCAGGAGAGCATTAAACATACAGTCAATAGCTGCAAGGGATAAGGACCCTTCGATGCTTCTTAGCCTTGATGGGATTAAAGCATTCGATAGATTAGATTGGCTCTTCTTAGAAGAGACTTTGAAAGAAATGGGTTTCAGAGAAGAATTTGTTTCTTGGATTAATTTGCTATATAATAATTCCAAATCAAGAATTAGAGTTAATGGTCATTGTTCAGAATTTTTCAGGGTGGAGAGGGGCGTAAAACAGGGGGATTCATTATCCCCGATTCTCTACGCAATCAGCATAGAATGTTTAGCTGAAGCTATACGCCGAAATACTCAGATACAAGGCATTCCAGATGATGGAGGGTTCGTCCACAAGGTGGCGCTATTCGCCGATGATGTTTTGCTCTTCATAAAAAATCCAATCCTCTCTATCCCCCCACTCATGCAGTGCCTGCAAAGTTATGGTTCTGTCTCAGGTTATAAAATTAACGAAAGCAAATCAGAGGCTATGATGATTTCTGGGTCCTGGCCTACACAATTAAACAATGATGTATCATTTCGTTGGTCTAAACAAGGGTTTAGATATTTGGGAATTGTAATTACACCAAATCCTACACAATTATTTGAGGCAAACTATACAAAATTAATTAGAGCCATTAAAAATGACCTGGGGAGATGGGATGTCCTTCCTCTCTCCTTATTGGGTAGAGTTGAAACGGTGAAAATGAATGTATTGCCTAGACTTCTGTTCTTGTTTCAGTCCTTGCCTGTCAGAGTTCCCATCTCCACCTTCAAGGCGCTTGACCGAATGATTTCAAAATTTATTTGGCAAAATAAAAAGCCCAGAATAAGGCTCAAAACACTTCTCTTGCCAAAAAATAGGGGAGGCCTAGGCCTTCCCAATCTAAAGCACTACTATTGGGCGGCTCAGTTGACTGCAATTGTAGCATGGATAAGTAATGATGAAGAGACAATTTGGAACCAAATAGAACAGAGCACAATGAAAGGGGTGTCTCTGTCAACATTACCCTTCCTTGATAAAAAAACAATTGATAAAAACAAAATTAAAATAGGAAATGAATGGATAAAACATACATTAAAGGTGTGGGAAGCAGTTAAGAAAACATTGTGGGGACCAGGGTCAGTTTCAAGGGCAATGCCAATAGAGGGTAATATTGATTTCTTGCCATCCATAAGCGATACTGGATTCAGTCGTTGGGCTGATAAGGGGCTTAAAACCATAAATCAGTTATTTGAAGGAACGATCTTTAAATCCTTTGCTCAACTCCAGACGCAATTTAAACTCCCTTCAAGTGATTTATTCAGGTATTTCCAAATAAGACATTATATCACAGATCATAGAGAGAGAGAGCTGGTTAGTAAGATCCCAAATGATATTGAGATGTACTTCATTGGTATTGCAGAAAAAAGATTCCCTACCAAAAAACATGTTTCCAATTTATATAAGGCGTTGGATGATATTTCTCAAAACACATGGTACATTAAGGATAAATGGGAATTGGAACTAAATATAATCATTGAAGACAAAACCTGGGAGGATATGTGTGAAAGTTGCCACAAGGGAATAAATAGCCAGATGTGGAAGGAATTCGATTGGAAACTCAAAACTAGGTATTTCAACACTCCTCTGGTCATCTCCTCGTATGTGAAAACACCATCCATAGAACTGTGTTGGAGAAATTGTGGCGAGATCGGGGACCATACACACATTTTTTGGGACTGTCCAATAATTGCAGGGTTTTGGAAAAAGGTTAATAAGGAAATCGAAAAATGTCTGGGGTTGAATATTCCTTTTGGTCCTGAGTTATGTCTGCTTGGTATTATACCAAAGGACGTGCGTGCATGGAGTTACATATTAAGGATACTTTTACTGATTGCTAAGAAAATGATAACAGTAAATTGGAAGGAAATAAAGCCACCTACTATAACCCAATGGAAGCAGAGACTGAAGCAGGTTTATATAATGGAAGAAATGACCGCAAGGCTACAATTAAAAATGGACAGTTTCATACTTAAATGGACTTCTGTGATACTGTATCTGGGTGTTTCAATATTTGTGTAGAGGTGTAGAGGTTGTTGGGTCTGGAAAAGAGTTGTGTAGTGGTTGTTGTGTCTGAAAAAAAAAAAAAAAAAAAAAAAAAAAATGCTTTTATGTATGTACTGTATTGTGAGTCATGTCTCCAGCTAGTCTCCTCATGCCTAACTCAACTTGGAAAATGCTGAACTATAGTTATATTAAGCTGTTTTTATTTTATTTATTTTTCTTTTCTTTTCTTTTCATGTACTGTATTTTTTGTCTCTTCTGTTTTTTGTTTTCATGGATATGTTTCATTGTTGTTTGACTGTTCATTATTATTATTTGGTGTAAAAAAAAAAGAAAGAAACTTTTGAATAAAAACAAAGTTCAAAAAAAAAGACTTAATTACTCTAAAGGCTATGTACTAATTCTAACAACATCCAAAACAGAACATTTTGAATGGTCTAATTGCAATTTGCATGAAATACATGAAAGACAATAATCTTTCTTTCTCACAATTTCTTCCCTCCATCTCTCCAGGTCCCTGCCCCCCCGGTAATGTCTCTGTTTCTGCATCATGTGGGGCTAGCACTGTGTCCTGGTCCCCTCTACCAGGAGCAGATATGCACATAGCAACAGCAACAGCACATGATGGACACGAACACACCTGTAACGCAAACGTTGTAAACTCCTGCTCTTTCACTGATCTACACTGTGGTGAAAACTACTCTGTCAGTCTTGTAGCTGTTGGCAGAGGTTGTCCCAGTGAACCGAGTCCAGCTGTGGAACTGAAAACAGGTGAGATGATGGTCACTAATCCTTTTCTTGACTTGTTGTTTCATAAACTTAAATTGATTAAGTGTCTTAAAATCTAGATTAAGATCAATGCATGAATTGAGTGAAGGGAGGAAGGAATGAACATGTTTGCCACCCCCAAATTTTAAATTATTTAAGAAATATGAATACAAAGAAAACACTTCCCATTAATATAGTCTTTTCCCCCATTTCTTATATGCGAATCAGAGATTCAAATCATGTTGTGACAATATTGTCAAATGTTTGTCATTGGTTTCCTTAAGTTCATATTTTCTTAATGTGAAGATTTTCTCCTCAATAACAACACTCCCCTCGCACCTATTTCTCTTCCCAGCCCCGTGTGCCCCAGTGAGTGTTAGTGCCAGTCTGGTGTGTCCCAACTCAGCCAATGTGACCTGGGTAGAAAGCTCCAGTGCCACATCTTACAATGTGACAGCAGTGGGTCAGGATGGACACATATATGACTGCTCCACCAACAGTACCAGCTGTCAGATACCCAACATGCACTGTGGCCAGAACTATACCATCACAGTGACACCATATGCTGACTCATGTGCTGGGAATCCCAGCATTCCTCTTCACTTCAGTGCAGGTACACAGAGAAAACAATATGTACTAACTATAAAGGTGCAATTTTGGGAAATTGAAAATGTGGTTGCATTGACAAGAGTCGCGAGGAATCCACTGGGAACTGAATTCTGTCTTACCATTATATATTTCATATATAATATTATATTATATATTGCGATATCATGTGAAGCATGACAACAGTGACAACAGTCACAGTGTGTGAAACATGAAAAAAAATCTCGGAGCGAGAACAATAGTGTGTTGCCTATAGCAACCACACTAATATGACTAAAGACTATGCACTAATATGAACAATCTACAACAGACTAATTTGATAGTCTAATTAAGATGCTCAGCATACGTTTTATACTTTTGTTTGATCGATTGAAGCACAAATGAAAGAGAATAATCGTTCTTTCTCTCCACTTCTTCCCTCCATCTCTCCAGGTCCCTGCGCCCCCAGTAATGTTTCTGTTTCTGCATCATGTGGGGCTAGCACAGTGTCCTGGTCCCCTGTTTCAGGAGCAGACGCGTACATAGCAACAGCAACAGGACATGATGGACACAACCACACCTGCAACTCAAGCACTGCAAACACCTGCTCTTTCACTGATCTACACTGTGGTGAAAACTACTCTGTCAGTGTTGTAGCTGTTGACAGAGGTTGTCCCAGTGAACCGAGTCCAGCTGTGGAATTGAAAACAGGTGAGATGATGGTCACTAATCCTTTTCTTGACTTGTTGTTTCATAAACTTAAATTGATTAAGTGTCTTAAAATCTAGATTAAGATCAATGCATGAATTGAGTGAAGGGAGGAAGGAATGAACATGTTTGCCACCCCCAAATTTAAAATTATTTAAGAAATATGAATACAAAGAAAACACTTCCCATTAATATAGTCTTTTCCCCCATTTCTTATTATGCGAATCAGAGATTCAAATCATGTTGTGACAAAATTGTCAAATGTTTGTCATTGGTTTCCTTAAGTTCATATTTTCTTAATGTAAAGACTTTCTCCTCAATATCAACACTCCCCTCGCACCTATTTCTCTTCCCAGCCCTGTGTGCCCCAGTGAGTGTTAGTGCCAGTCTGGTGTGTCCCAACTCAGCCAATGTGACCTGGGTAGAAAGCTCCAGTGCCACATCTTACAATGTGACAGCAGTGGGTCAGGATGGACACATATATGACTGCTCCACCAACAGTACCAGCTGTCAGATACCCAACATGCACTGTGGCCAGAACTATACCATCACAGTGACACCATATGCTGACTCATGTGCTGGGAATCCCAGCATTCCTCTTCACTTCAGTGCAGGTACACAGATAAAACAATATGTACTAACTATAAAGGTGCAATTTTGGGAAATTGAAAGTGTGGTTGCATTGACAAGAGTCGCGAGGAATCCACTGGGAACTGAATTCTGTCTTACCATTATATATTTCATATATAATATTATATTATATATTGCGATATCATGTGAAGCATGACAACAGTGACAACAGTCACAGTGTGTGAAACATGAAAAAAATTCTCGGACCGAGAACAATAGTGTGTTGCCTATAGCAACCACACTAATATGACTAAAGACTATGCACTAATATGAACAATCTACAACAGACTAATTTGATAGTCTAATTAAGATGCTCAGCATACGTTTTATACTTTTGTTTGATCGATTGAAGCACAAATGAAAGAGAATAATCGTTCTTTCTCTCCACTTCTTCCCTCCATCTCTCCAGGTCCCTGCGCCCCCAGTAATGTTTCTGTTTCTGCATCATGTGGGGCTAGCACAGTGTCCTGGTCCCCTGTTTCAGGAGCAGACGCGTACATAGCAACAGCAACAGGACATGATGGACACAACCACACCTGCAACTCAAGCACTGCAAACACCTGCTCTTTCACTGATCTACACTGTGGTGAAAACTACTCTGTCAGTCTTGTAGCTGTTGGCAGAGGTTGTCCCAGTGAACCGAGTCAAGCTGTGGAACTGAAAACAGGTGAGATGATGGTCACTAATCCTTTTCTTGACTTGTTGTTTCATAAACTTAAATTGATTAAGTGTCTTAAAATCTAGATTAAGATCAATGCATGAATTGAGTGAAGGGAGGAAGGAATGAACATGTTTGCCACCCCCAAATTTAAATTTATTTAAGAAATATGAATACAAAGAAAACACTTCCCATTAATATAGTCTTTTCCCCCATTTCTTATATGCGAATCAGAGATTCAAATCATGTTGTGACAATATTGTCAAGTGTTTGTCATTGGTTTCCTTAAGTTCATATTTTCTTAATGTGAAGATTTTCTCCTCAATAACAACACTCCCCTCGCACCTATTTCTCTTCCCAGCCCCGTGTGCCCCAGTGAGTGTTAGTGCCAGTCTGGTGTGTCCCAACTCAGCCAATGTGACCTGGGTAGAAAGCTCCAGTGCCACATCTTACAATGTGACAGCAGTGGGTCAGGATGGACACATATATGACTGCTCCACCAACAGTACCAGCTGTCAGATACCCAACATGCACTGTGGCCAGAACTATACCATCACAGTGACACCATATGCTGACTCATGTGCTGGGAATCCCAGCATTCCTCTTCACTTCAGTGCAGGTACACAGAGAAAACAATATGTACTAACTATAAAGGTGCAATTTTGGGAAATTGAAAGTGTGGTTGCATTGACAAGAGTCGCGAGGAATCCACTGGGAACTGAATTCTGTCTTACCATTATATATTTCATATATAATATTATATTATATATTGCGATATCATGTGAAGCATGACAACAGTGACAGCAGTCACAGTGTGTGAAACATGAAAAAAAATCTTGGACCGAGAACAATAGTGTGTTTCCTATAGCAACCACACTAATATGACTAAAGACTATGCACTAATATGAACAATCTACAACAGACTAATTTGATAGTCTAATTAAGATGCTCAGCATACGTTTTGTACTTTTGTTTTGATCAATTGAAGCACAAATGAAAGAGAATAATCGTTCTTTCTCTCCACTTCTTCCCTCCATCTCTCCAGGTCCCTGCGCCCCCAGTAATGTTTCTGTTTCTGCATCATGTGGGGCTAGCACAGTGTCCTGGTCCCCTGTTTCAGGAGCAGACGCGTACATAGCAACAGCAACAGGACATGATGGACACAACCACACCTGCAACTCAAGCACTGCAAACACCTGCTCTTTCACTGATCTACACTGTGGTGGAAACTACTCTGTCAGTGTTGTAGCTGTTGACAGAGGTTGTCACAGTGAACCAAGTTCAGCTGTGGAACTGAAAACAGGTGAGATGATGGTCACTAACGACTGTGTAATGCTGACCGGAGCATTTACACGTTCTTCAGTACAATATAATTTAAATGTTGGTATCAGGATGTCTGACTTAATTACTAAATGCATTACTTAATTACTCATTTAATTCCCGTGAATACATGAAAAATATATTTACCTCTTTCTCTTCCCTAGTACCATGTGCCCCAGTGAATGTTAGTGCCAGTCTGGCGTGTCCCAACACAGCCCATGTGACCTGGGCAGGAAGCTCCAGTGCCACATCTTACAATGTGACGGCAGTGGGTCATGATGGACACATACATGACTGCTCCACCAACAGTACCAGCTGTCACATACCCAACATGCACTGTGGCCAGAACGTTACCATCACAGTGACACCATATGCTGACTCATGTGCTGGGAATCCCAGCATTCCTTATCACTTCAGTGCAGGTAAAAAGATGGAACAAGACTTAATTACTCTAAAGGCTATGTACTAATTCTAACAACATCCAAAACAGAACATTTTGAATGGTCTAATTGCAATTTGCATGAAATACATGAAAGACAATAATCTTTCTTTCTCACAATTTCTTCCCTCCATCTCTCCAGGTCCCTGCCCCCCCGGTAATGTCTCTGTTTCTGCATCATGTGGGGCTAGCACTGTGTCCTGGTCCCCTCTACCAGGAGCAGATATGCACATAGCAACAGCAACAGCACATGATGGACACGAACACACCTGTAACGCAAACGTTGTAAACTCCTGCTCTTTCACTGATCTACACTGTGGTGAAAACTACTCTGTCAGTCTTGTAGCTGTTGGCAGAGGTTGTCCCAGTGAACCGAGTCCAGCTGTGGAACTGAAAACAGGTGAGATGATGGTCACTAATCCTTTTCTTGACTTGTTGTTTCATAAACTTAAATTGATTAAGTGTCTTAAAATCTAGATTAAGATCAATGCATGAATTGAGTGAAGGGAGGAAGGAATGAACATGTTTGCCACCCCCAAATTTTAAATTATTTAAGAAATATGAATACAAAGAAAACACTTCCCATTAATATAGTCTTTTCCCCCATTTCTTATATGCGAATCAGAGATTCAAATCATGTTGTGACAATATTGTCAAATGTTTGTCATTGGTTTCCTTAAGTTCATATTTTCTTAATGTGAAGATTTTCTCCTCAATAACAACACTCCCCTCGCACCTATTTCTCTTCCCAGCCCCGTGTGCCCCAGTGAGTGTTAGTGCCAGTCTGGTGTGTCCCAACTCAGCCAATGTGACCTGGGTAGAAAGCTCCAGTGCCACATCTTACAATGTGACAGCAGTGGGTCAGGATGGACACATATATGACTGCTCCACCAACAGTACCAGCTGTCAGATACCCAACATGCACTGTGGCCAGAACTATACCATCACAGTGACACCATATGCTGACTCATGTGCTGGGAATCCCAGCATTCCTCTTCACTTCAGTGCAGGTACACAGAGAAAACAATATGTACTAACTATAAAGGTGCAATTTTGGGAAATTGAAAATGTGGTTGCATTGACAAGAGTCGCGAGGAATCCACTGGGAACTGAATTCTGTCTTACCATTATATATTTCATATATAATATTATATTATATATTGCGATATCATGTGAAGCATGACAACAGTGACAACAGTCACAGTGTGTGAAACATGAAAAAAAATCTCGGAGCGAGAACAATAGTGTGTTGCCTATAGCAACCACACTAATATGACTAAAGACTATGCACTAATATGAACAATCTACAACAGACTAATTTGATAGTCTAATTAAGATGCTCAGCATACGTTTTATACTTTTGTTTGATCGATTGAAGCACAAATGAAAGAGAATAATCGTTCTTTCTCTCCACTTCTTCCCTCCATCTCTCCAGGTCCCTGCGCCCCCAGTAATGTTTCTGTTTCTGCATCATGTGGGGCTAGCACAGTGTCCTGGTCCCCTGTTTCAGGAGCAGACGCGTACATAGCAACAGCAACAGGACATGATGGACACAACCACACCTGCAACTCAAGCACTGCAAACACCTGCTCTTTCACTGATCTACACTGTGGTGAAAACTACTCTGTCAGTGTTGTAGCTGTTGACAGAGGTTGTCCCAGTGAACCGAGTCCAGCTGTGGAATTGAAAACAGGTGAGATGATGGTCACTAATCCTTTTCTTGACTTGTTGTTTCATAAACTTAAATTGATTAAGTGTCTTAAAATCTAGATTAAGATCAATGCATGAATTGAGTGAAGGGAGGAAGGAATGAACATGTTTGCCACCCCCAAATTTAAAATTATTTAAGAAATATGAATACAAAGAAAACACTTCCCATTAATATAGTCTTTTCCCCCATTTCTTATTATGCGAATCAGAGATTCAAATCATGTTGTGACAAAATTGTCAAATGTTTGTCATTGGTTTCCTTAAGTTCATATTTTCTTAATGTAAAGACTTTCTCCTCAATATCAACACTCCCCTCGCACCTATTTCTCTTCCCAGCCCTGTGTGCCCCAGTGAGTGTTAGTGCCAGTCTGGTGTGTCCCAACTCAGCCAATGTGACCTGGGTAGAAAGCTCCAGTGCCACATCTTACAATGTGACAGCAGTGGGTCAGGATGGACACATATATGACTGCTCCACCAACAGTACCAGCTGTCAGATACCCAACATGCACTGTGGCCAGAACTATACCATCACAGTGACACCATATGCTGACTCATGTGCTGGGAATCCCAGCATTCCTCTTCACTTCAGTGCAGGTACACAGATAAAACAATATGTACTAACTATAAAGGTGCAATTTTGGGAAATTGAAAGTGTGGTTGCATTGACAAGAGTCGCGAGGAATCCACTGGGAACTGAATTCTGTCTTACCATTATATATTTCATATATAATATTATATTATATATTGCGATATCATGTGAAGCATGACAACAGTGACAACAGTCACAGTGTGTGAAACATGAAAAAAATTCTCGGACCGAGAACAATAGTGTGTTGCCTATAGCAACCACACTAATATGACTAAAGACTATGCACTAATATGAACAATCTACAACAGACTAATTTGATAGTCTAATTAAGATGCTCAGCATACGTTTTATACTTTTGTTTGATCGATTGAAGCACAAATGAAAGAGAATAATCGTTCTTTCTCTCCACTTCTTCCCTCCATCTCTCCAGGTCCCTGCGCCCCCAGTAATGTTTCTGTTTCTGCATCATGTGGGGCTAGCACAGTGTCCTGGTCCCCTGTTTCAGGAGCAGACGCGTACATAGCAACAGCAACAGGACATGATGGACACAACCACACCTGCAACTCAAGCACTGCAAACACCTGCTCTTTCACTGATCTACACTGTGGTGAAAACTACTCTGTCAGTGTTGTAGCTGTTGACAGAGGTTGTCCCAGTGAACCGAGTCCAGCTGTGGAATTGAAAACAGGTGAGATGATGGTCACTAATCCTTTTCTTGACTTGTTGTTTCATAAACTTAAATTGATTAAGTGTCTTAAAATCTAGATTAAGATCAATGCATGAATTGAGTGAAGGGAGGAAGGAATGAACATGTTTGCCACCCCCAAATTTAAAATTATTTAAGAAATATGAATACAAAGAAAACACTTCCCATTAATATAGTCTTTTCCCCAATTTCTTATATGCGAATCAGAGATTCAAATCATGTTGTGACAATATTGTCAAATGTTTGTCATTGGTTTCCTTAAGTTCATATTTTCTTAATGTGAAGATTTTCTCCTCAATAACAACACTCCCCTCGCACCTATTTCTCTTCCCAGCCCCGTGTGCCCCAGTGAGTGTTAGTGCCAGTCTGGTGTGTCCCAACTCAGCCAATGTGACCTGGGTAGAAAGCTCCAGTGCCACATCTTACAATGTGACAGCAGTGGGTCAGGATGGACACATATATGACTGCTCCACCAACAGTACCAGCTGTCAGATACCCAACATGCACTGTGGCCAGAACTATACCATCACAGTGACACCATATGCTGACTCATGTGCTGGGAATCCCAGCATTCCTCTTCACTTCAGTGCAGGTACACAGAGAAAACAATATGTACTAACTATAAAGGTGCAATTTTGGGAAATTGAAAGTGTGGTTGCATTGACAAGAGTCGCGAGGAATCCACTGGGAACTGAATTCTGTCTTACCATTATATATTTCATATATAATATAATATTATATTATATATTGCGATATCATGTGAAGCATGACAACAGTGACAACAGTCACAGTGTGTGAAACATGAAAATAAATCTCGGACCGAGAACAATAGTGTGTTGCCTATAGCAACCACACTAATATGACTAAAGACTATGCACTAATATGAACAATCTACAACAGACTAATTTGATAGTCTAATTAAGATGCTCAGCATACGTTTTGTACTTTTGTTTTGATCGATTGAAGCACAAATGAAAGAGAATAATCGTTCTTTCTCTCCACTTCTTCCCTCCATCTCTCCAGGTCCCTGCGCCCCCAGTAATGTTTCTGTTTCTGCATCATGTGGGGCTAGCACAGTGTCCTGGTCCCCTGTTTCAGGAGCAGACGCGTACATAGCAACAGCAACAGGACATGATGGACACAACCACACCTGCAACTCAAGCACTGCAAACACCTGCTCTTTCACTGATCTACACTGTGGTGGAAACTACTCTGTCAGTGTTGTAGCTGTTGACAGAGGTTGTCACAGTGAACCAAGTTCAGCTGTGGAACTGAAAACAGGTGAGATGATGGTCACTAACGACTGTGTAATGCTGACCGGAGCATTTACACGTTCTTCAGTACAATATAATTTAAATGTTGGTATCAGGATGTCTGACTTAATTACTAAATGCATTACTTAATTACTCATTTAATTCCCGTGAATACATCAAATATATTTACCTCTTTCTCTTCCCTAGTACCATGTGCCCCAGTGAATGTTAGTGCCAGTCTGGCGTGTCCCAACACAGCCCATGTGACCTGGGCAGGAAGCTCCAGTGCCACATCTTACAATGTGACGGCAGTGGGTCATGATGGACACATACATGACTGCTCCACCAACAGTACCAGCTGTCACATACCCAACATGCACTGTGGCCAGAACGTTACCATCACAGTGACACCATATGCTGACTCATGTGCTGGGAATCCCAGCATTCCTTATCACTTCAGTGCAGGTAAAAAGATGGAACAAGACTTAATTACTCTAAAGGCTATGTACTAATTCTAACAACATCCAAAACAGAACATTTTGAATGGTCTAATTGCAATTTGCATGAAATACATGAAAGACAATAATCTTTCTTTCTCACAATTTCTTCCCTCCATCTCTCCAGGTCCCTGCCCCCCCGGTAATGTCTCTGTTTCTGCATCATGTGGGGCTAGCACAGTGTCCTGGTCCCCTCTACCAGGAGCAGATATGCACATAGCAACAGCAACAGCACATGATGGACACGAACACACCTGTAACGCAAGCGTTGTAAACTCCTGCTCTTTCACTGATCTACACTGTGGTGAAAACTACTCTGTCAGTCTTGTAGCTGTTGGCAGAGGTTGTCCCAGTGAACCGAGTCCAGCTGTGGAACTGAAAACAGGTGAGATGATGGTCACTAATCCTTTTCTTGACTTGTTGTTTCATAAACTTAAATTGATTAAGTGTCTCAAAATCTAGATTAAGATCAATGCATGAATTGAGTGAAGGGAGGAAGGAAAGAACATGTTTGCCACCCCCAAATTTAAAATTATTTAAGAAATATGAATACAAAGAAAACACTTCCCATTAATATAGTCTTTTCCCCCATTTCTTATATGCGAATCAGAGATTCAAATCATGTTGTGACAATATTGTCAAGTGTTTGTCATTGGTTTCCTTAAGTTCATATTTTCTTAATGTGAAGATTTTCTCCTCAATAACAACACTCCCCTCGCACCTATTTCTCTTCCCAGCCCCGTGTGCCCCAGTGAGTGTTAGTGCCAGTCTGGTGTGTCCCAACTCAGCCAATGTGACCTGGGTAGAAAGCTCCAGTGCCACATCTTACAATGTGACAGCAGTGGGTCAGGATGGACACATATATGACTGCTCCACCAACAGTACCAGCTGTCAGATACCCAACATGCACTGTGGCCAGAACTATACCATCACAGTGACACCATATGCTGACTCATGTGCTGGGAATCCCAGCATTCCTCTTCACTTCAGTGCAGGTACACAGAGAAAACAATATGTACTAACTATAAAGGTGCAATTTTGGGAAATTGAAAGTGTGGTTGCATTGACAAGAGTCGCGAGGAATCCACTGGGAACTGAATTCTGTCTTACCATTATATATTTCATATATAATATTATATTATATATTGCGATATCATGTGAAGCATGACAACAGTGACAACAGTCACAGTGTGTGAAACATGAAAATAAATCTCGAACCGAGAACAATAGTGTGTTGCCTATAGCAACCACACTAATATGACTAAAGACTATGCACTAATATGAACAATCTACAACAGACTAATTTGATAGTCTAATTAAGATGCTCAGCATACGTTTTATACTTTTGTTTGATCGATTGAAGCACAAATGAAAGAGAATAATCGTTCTTTCTTTTTTTTTTAAACATCTGTTTATTATGATTTTTGGCATAAAAGCATTTCAGTAATGATTAACCATAAAATTACAGATCGGACAAAAAATAGCAAAAAAACATACAAACAAGAGACTTACAATAAAAGGAGACAAAACATAACTCAAAGAAAAAGACAAAAACAATAAAATTATAACTGACAAGGCTGATGACTACACGGCATTCCGAGGACAGAAACAACATCACTATAAATTCTAAAAAACATTTCTGATGTGAAAAGGAAGACATATGAATACAGGGCAGAACAACATTCAATTACACCACTTCAGTCCAATGTAACAAGCATCTCAATATAATCGTTCTTTCTCTCCACTTCTTCCCTCCATCTCTCCAGGTCCCTGCGCCCCCAGTAATCTTTCTGTTTCTGCATCATGTGGGGCTAGCACAGTGTCCTGGTCCCCTGTTTCAGGAGCAGACGCGTACATAGCAACAGCAACAGGACATGATGGACACAACCACACCTGCAACTCAAGCACTGCAAACACCTGCTCTTTCACTGATCTACACTGTGGTGGAAACTACTCTGTCAGTGTTGTAGCTGTTGACAGAGGTTGTCACAGTGAACCAAGTTCAGCTGTGGAACTGAAAACAGGTGAGATGATGGTCACTAACGACTGTGTAATGCTGACCGGAGCATTTACACGTTCTTCAGTACAATATAATTTAAATGTTGGTATCAGGATGTCTGACTTAATTACTAAATGCATTACTTAGTTACTCATTTAATTCCCGTGAATACATCAAATATATTTACCTCTTTCTCTTCCCTAGTACCATGTGCCCCAGTGAATGTTAGTGCCAGTCTGGCGTGTCCCAACACAGCCCATGTGACCTGGGCAGGACGCTCCAGTGCCACATCTTACAATGTGACGGCAGTGGGTCATGATGGACACATACATGACTGCTCCACCAACAGTACCAGCTGTCACATACCCAACATGCACTGTGGCCAGAACGTTACCATCACAGTGACACCATATGCTGACTCATGTGCTGGGAATCCCAGCATTCCTTATCACTTCAGTGCAGGTAAAAAGATGGAACAAGACTTAATTACTCTAAAGGCTATGTACTAATTCTAACAACATCCAAAACAGAACATTTTGAATGGTCTAATTGCAATTTGCATGAAATACATGAAAGACAATAATCTTTCTTTCTCACAATTTCTTCCCTCCATCTCTCCAGGTCCCTGCCCCCCCGGTAATGTCTCTGTTTCTGCATCATGTGGGGCTAGCACAGTGTCCTGGTCCCCTCTACCAGGAGCAGATATGCACATAGCAACAGCAACAGCACATGATGGACACGAACACACCTGTAACGCAAGCGTTGTAAACTCCTGCTCTTTCACTGATCTACACTGTGGTGAAAACTACTCTGTCAGTCTTGTAGCTGTTGGCAGAGGTTGTCCCAGTGAACCAAGTTCAGCTGTGGAACTGAAAACAGGTGAGATGATGGTCACTAACGACTGTGTAATGCTGACCGGAGCATTTACACGTTCTTCAGTACAATATAATTTAAATGTTGGTATCAGGATGTCTGACTTAATTACTAAATGCATTACTTAATTACTCATTTAATTCCCGTGAATACATCAAATATATTTACCTCTTTCTCTTCCCTAGTACCATGTGCCCCAGTGAATGTTAGTGCCAGTCTGGCGTGTCCCAACACAGCCCATGTGACCTGGGCAGGACGCTCCAGTGCCACATCTTACAATGTGACGGCAGTGGGTCATGATGGACACATACATGACTGCTCCACCAACAGTACCAGCTGTCACATACCCAACATGCACTGTGGCCAGAACGTTACCATCACAGTGACACCATATGCTGACTCATGTGCTGGGAATCCCAGCATTCCTTATCACTTCAGTGCAGGTACACAGAGAAAACAATATGTACTAACTATAAAGGTGCAATTTTGGGAAATTGAAAGTGTGGTTGCATTGACAAGAGTCGCGAGGAATCCACTGGGAACTGAACTCTGTCTTACCATTATATATTTAATATATAATATTATATTATATATTGCGATATCATGTGAAGCATGACAACAGTGACAACAGTCACAGTGTGTGAAACATGAAAAAAATTCTCGGACCGAGAACAATAGTGTGTTGCCTATAGCAACCACACTAATATGACTAAAGACTATGCACTAATATGAACAATCTACAACAGACTAATTTGATAGTCTAATTAAGATGCTCAGCAAACGTTTTGTACTTTTGTTTTGATCAATTGAAGCACAAATGAAAGAGAATAATCGTTCTTTCTCTCCACTTCTTCCCTCCATCTCTCCAGGTCCCTGCGCCCCCAGTAATGTTTCTGTTTCTGCATCATGTGGGGCTAGCACAGTGTCCTGGTCCCGTGTTTCAGGAGCAGACGCGTACATAGCAACAGCAACAGGACATGATGGACACAACCACACCTGCAACTCAAGCACAGCAAACACCTGCTCTTTCACTGATCTACACTGTGGTGGAAACTACTCTGTCAGTGTTGTAGCTGTTGACAGAGGTTGTCCCAGTGAACCGAGTCCAGCTGTGGAATTGAAAACAGGTGAGATGATGGTCACTAATCCTTTTCTTGACTTGTTGTTTCATAAACTTAAATTGATTAAGTGTCTTAAAATCTAGATTAAGATCAATGCATGAATTGAGTGAAGGGAGGAATGAATGAACATGTTTGCCACCCCCAAATTTAAAATTATTTAAGAAATATGAATACAAAGAAAACACTTCCCATTAATATAGTCTTTTCCCCCATTTCTTATATGCGAATCAGAGATTCAAATCATGTTGTGACAATATTGTCAAATGTTTGTCATTGGTTTCCTTAAGTTCATATTTTCTTAATGTGAAGATTTTCTCCTCAATAACAACACTCCCCTCGCACCAATTTCTCTTCCCAGCCCTGTGTGCCCCAGTGAGTGTTAGTGCCAGTCTGGTGTGTCCCAACTCAGCCAATGTGACCTGGGTAGAAAGCTCCAGTGCCACATCTTACAATGTGACAGCAGTGGGTCAGGATGGACACATATATGACTGCTCCACCAACAGTACCAGCTGTCAGATACCCAACATGCACTGTGGCCAGAACTATACCATCACAGTGACACCATATGCTGACTCATGTGCTGGGAATCCCAGCATTCCTCTTCACTTCAGTGCAGGTACACAGAGAAAACAATATGTACTAACTATAAAGGTGCAATTTTGGGAAATTGAAAGTGTGGTTGCATTGACAAGAGTCGCGAGGAATCCACTGGGAACTGAATTCTGTCTTACCATTATATATTTAATATATAATATTATATTATATATTGCGATATCATGTGAAGCATGACAACAGTGACAACAGTCACAGTGTGTGAAACATGAAAAAAAATCTCGGACCGAGAACAATAGTGTGTTGCCCTTATCACTTCAGTGCAGGTAAAAAGATGGAACAAGACTTAATTACTCTAAAGGCTATGTACTAATTCTAACAACATCCAAAACAGAACATTTTGAATGGTCTAATTGCAATTTGCATGAAATACATGAAAGACAATAATCTTTCTTTCTCACAATTTCTTCCCTCCATCTCTCCAGGTCCCTGCCCCCCCGGTAATGTCTCTGTTTCTGCATCATGTGGGGCTAGCACAGTGTCCTGGTCCCCTCTACCAGGAGCAGATATGCACATAGCAACAGCAACAGCACATGATGGACACGAACACACCTGTAACGCAAGCGTTGTAAACTCCTGCTCTTTCACTGATCTACACTGTGGTGAAAACTACTCTGTCAGTCTTGTAGCTGTTGGCAGAGGTTGTCCCAGTGAACCGAGTCCAGCTGTGGAACTGAAAACAGGTGAGATGATGGTCACTAATCCTTTTCTTGACTTGTTGTTTCATAAACTTAAATTGATTAAGTGTCTTAAAATCTAGATTAAGATCAATGCATGAATTGAGTGAAGGGAGGAAGGAATGAACATGTTTGCCACCCCCAAATTTAAAATGATTTAAGAAATATGAATACAAAGAAAACACTTCCCATTAATATAGTCTTTTCCCCCATTTCTTCTATGCGAATCAGAGATTCAAATCATGTTGTGACAAAATTGTCAAATGTTTGTCATTGGTTTCCTTAAGTTCATATTTCCTTAATTAATGTAAAGATTTTCTCCTCAATAACAACACTCCCCTCGCACCTATTTCTCTTCCCAGCCCCGTGTGCCCCAGTGAGTGTTAGTGCCAGTCTGGTGTGTCCCAACTCAGCCAATGTGACCTGGGTAGAAAGCTCCAGTGCCACATCTTTCAATGTGACAGCAGTGGGTCAGGATGGACACATATATGACTGCTCCACCAACAGTACCAGCTGTCAGATACCCAACATGCACTGTGGCCAGAACTATACCATCACAGTGACACCATATGCTGACTCATGTGCTGGGAATCCCAGCATTCCTCTTCACTTCAGTGCAGGTACACAGAGAAAACAATATGTACTAACTATAAAGGTGCAATTTTGGGAAATTGAAAGTGTGGTTGCATTGACAAGAGTCGCGAGGAATCCACTGGGAACTGAATTCTGTCTTACCATTATATATTTAATATATAATATTATATTATATATTGCGATATCATGTGAAGCATGACAACAGTGACAACAGTCACAGTGTGTGAAACATGAAAAGAAATCTCGGACCGAGAACAATAGTGTGTTGCCTATAGCAACCACACTAATATGACTAAAGACTATGCACTAATATGAACAATCTACAACAGACTAATTTGATAGTCTAATTAAGATGCTCAGCATACGTTTTGTACTTTTGTTTGATCGATTGAAGCACAAATGAAAGAGAATAATCGTTCTTTCTCTCCACTTCTTCCCTCCATCTCTCCAGGTCCCTGCGCCCCCAGTAATGTTTCTGTTTCTGCATCATGTGGGGCTAGCACAGTGTCCTGGTCCCCTGTTTCAGGAGCAGACGCGTACATAGCAACAGCAACAGGACATGATGGACACAACCACACCTGCAACTCAAGCACTGCAAACACCTGCTCTTTCACTGATCTACACTGTGGTGGAAACTACTCTGTCAGTGTTGTAGCTGTTGACAGAGGTTGTCACAGTGAACCAAGTTCAGCTGTGGAACTGAAAACAGGTGAGATGATGGTCACTAACGACTGTGTAATGCTGACCGGAGCATTTACACGTTCTTCAGTACAATATAATTTAAATGTTGGTATCAGGATGTCTGACTTAATTACTAAATGCATTACTTAATTACTAATTTAATTCCCGTGAATACATAAAATATATTTACCTCTTTCTCTTCCCTAGTACCATGTGCCCCAGTGAATGTTAGTGCCAGTCTGGCGTGTCCCAACACAGCCCATGTGACCTGGGCAGGAAGCTCCAGTGCCACATCTTACAATGTGACGGCAGTGGGTCATGATGGACACATACATGACTGCTCCACCAACAGTACCAGCTGTCACATACCCAACATGCACTGTGGCCAGAACGTTACCATCACAGTGACACCATATGCTGACTCATGTGCTGGGAATCCCAGCATTCCTTATCACTTCAGTGCAGGTAAAAAGATGGAACAAGACTTAATTACTCTAAAGGCTATGTACTAATTCTAACAACATTCAAAACAGAACATTTTGAATGGTCTAATTGCAATTTGCATGAAATACATGAAAGACAATAATCTTTCTTTCTCACAATTTCTTCCCTCCATCTCTCCAGGTCCCTGCCCCCCCGGTAATGTCTCTGTTTCTGCATCATGTGGGGCTAGCACAGTGTCCTGGTCCCCTCTACCAGGAGCAGATATGCACATAGCAACAGCAACAGCACATGATGGACACGAACACACCTGTAACGCAAGCGTTGTAAACTCCTGCTCTTTCACTGATCTACACTGTGGTGAAAACTACTCTGTCAGTCTTGTAGCTGTTGGCAGAGGTTGTCCCAGTGAACCGAGTCCAGCTGTGGAACTGAAAACAGGTGAGATGATGGTCACTAATCCTTTTCTTGACTTGTTGTTTCATAAACTTAAATTGATTAAGTGTCTTAAAATCTAGATTAAGATCAATGCATGAATTGAGTGAAGGGAGGAAGGAATGAACATGTTTGCCACCCCCAAATTTAAAATGATTTAAGAAATATGAATACAAAGAAAACACTTCCCATTAATATAGTCTTTTCCCCCATTTCTTCTATGCGAATCAGAGATTCAAATCATGTTGTGACAAAATTGTCAAATGTTTGTCATTGGTTTCCTTAAGTTCATATTTCCTTAATTAATGTAAAGATTTTCTCCTCAATAACAACACTCCCCTCGCACCTATTTCTCTTCCCAGCCCCGTGTGCCCCAGTGAGTGTTAGTGCCAGTCTGGTGTGTCCCAACTCAGCCAATGTGACCTGGGTAGAAAGCTCCAGTGCCACATCTTTCAATGTGACAGCAGTGGGTCAGGATGGACACATATATGACTGCTCCACCAACAGTACCAGCTGTCAGATACCCAACATGCACTGTGGCCAGAACTATACCATCACAGTGACACCATATGCTGACTCATGTGCTGGGAATCCCAGCATTCCTCTTCACTTCAGTGCAGGTACACAGAGAAAACAATATGTACTAACTATAAAGGTGCAATTTTGGGAAATTGAAAGTGTGGTTGCATTGACAAGAGTCGCGAGGAATCCACTGGGAACTGAATTCTGTCTTACCATTATATATTTAATATATAATATTATATTATATATTGCGATATCATGTGAAGCATGACAACAGTGACAACAGTCACAGTGTGTGAAACATGAAAAGAAATCTCGGACCGAGAACAATAGTGTGTTGCCTATAGCAACCACACTAATATGACTAAAGACTATGCACTAATATGAACAATCTACAACAGACTAATTTGATAGTCTAATTAAGATGCTCAGCATACGTTTTGTACTTTTGTTTGATCGATTGAAGCACAAATGAAAGAGAATAATCGTTCTTTCTCTCCACTTCTTCCCTCCATCTCTCCAGGTCCCTGCGCCCCCAGTAATGTTTCTGTTTCTGCATCATGTGGGGCTAGCACAGTGTCCTGGTCCCCTGTTTCAGGAGCAGACGCGTACATAGCAACAGCAACAGGACATGATGGACACAACCACACCTGCAACTCAAGCACTGCAAACACCTGCTCTTTCACTGATCTACACTGTGGTGGAAACTACTCTGTCAGTGTTGTAGCTGTTGACAGAGGTTGTCACAGTGAACCAAGTTCAGCTGTGGAACTGAAAACAGGTGAGATGATGGTCACTAACGACTGTGTAATGCTGACCGGAGCATTTACACGTTCTTCAGTACAATATAATTTAAATGTTGGTATCAGGATGTCTGACTTAATTACTAAATGCATTACTTAATTACTCATTTAATTCCCGTGAATACATCAAATATATTTACCTCTTTCTCTTCCCTAGTACCATGTGCCCCAGTGAATGTTAGTGCCAGTCTGGCGTGTCCCAACACAGCCCATGTGACCTGGGCAGGAAGCTCCAGTGCCACATCTTACAATGTGACGGCAGTGGGTCATGATGGACACATACATGACTGCTCCACCAACAGTACCAGCTGTCACATACCCAACATGCACTGTGGCCAGAACGTTACCATCACAGTGACACCATATGCTGACTCATGTGCTGGGAATCCCAGCATTCCTTATCACTTCAGTGCAGGTAAAAAGATGGAACAAGACTTAATTACTCTAAAGGCTATGTACTAATTCTAACAACATCCAAAACAGAACATTTTGAATGGTCTAATTGCAATTTGCATGAAATACATGAAAGACAATAATCTTTCTTTCTCACAATTTCTTCCCTCCATCTCTCCAGGTCCCTGCCCCCCCGGTAATGTCTCTGTTTCTGCATCATGTGGGGCTAGCACAGTGTCCTGGTCCCCTCTACCAGGAGCAGATATGCACATAGCAACAGCAACAGCACATGATGGACACGAACACACCTGTAACGCAAGCGTTGTAAACTCCTGCTCTTTCACTGATCTACACTGTGGTGAAAACTACTCTGTCAGTCTTGTAGCTGTTGGCAGAGGTTGTCCCAGTGAACCGAGTCCAGCTGTGGAACTGAAAACAGGTGAGATGATGGTCACTAATCCTTTTCTTGACTTGTTGTTTCATAAACTTAAATTGATTAAGTGTCTTAAAATCTAGATTAAGATCAATGCATGAATTGAGTGAAGGGAGGAAGGAATGAACATGTTTGCCACCCCCAAATTTAAAATGATTTAAGAAATATGAATACAAAGAAAACACTTCCCATTAATATAGTCTTTTCCCCCATTTCTTCTATGCGAATCAGAGATTCAAATCATGTTGTGACAAAATTGTCAAATGTTTGTCATTGGTTTCCTTAAGTTCATATTTCCTTAATTAATGTAAAGATTTTCTCCTCAATAACAACACTCCCCTCGCACCTATTTCTCTTCCCAGCCCCGTGTGCCCCAGTGAGTGTTAGTGCCAGTCTGGTGTGTCCCAACTCAGCCAATGTGACCTGGGTAGAAAGCTCCAGTGCCACATCTTTCAATGTGACAGCAGTGGGTCAGGATGGACACATATATGACTGCTCCACCAACAGTACCAGCTGTCAGATACCCAACATGCACTGTGGCCAGAACTATACCATCACAGTGACACCATATGCTGACTCATGTGCTGGGAATCCCAGCATTCCTCTTCACTTCAGTGCAGGTACACAGAGAAAACAATATGTACTAACTATAAAGGTGCAATTTTGGGAAATTGAAAGTGTGGTTGCATTGACAAGAGTCGCGAGGAATCCACTGGGAACTGAATTCTGTCTTACCATTATATATTTAATATATAATATTATATTATATATTGCGATATCATGTGAAGCATGACAACAGTGACAACAGTCACAGTGTGTGAAACATGAAAAGAAATCTCGGACCGAGAACAATAGTGTGTTGCCTATAGCAACCACACTAATATGACTAAAGACTATGCACTAATATGAACAATCTACAACAGACTAATTTGATAGTCTAATTAAGATGCTCAGCATACGTTTTGTACTTTTGTTTGATCGATTGAAGCACAAATGAAAGAGAATAATCGTTCTTTCTCTCCACTTCTTCCCTCCATCTCTCCAGGTCCCTGCGCCCCCAGTAATGTTTCTGTTTCTGCATCATGTGGGGCTAGCACAGTGTCCTGGTCCCCTGTTTCAGGAGCAGACGCGTACATAGCAACAGCAACAGGACATGATGGACACAACCACACCTGCAACTCAAGCACTGCAAACACCTGCTCTTTCACTGATCTACACTGTGGTGGAAACTACTCTGTCAGTGTTGTAGCTGTTGACAGAGGTTGTCACAGTGAACCAAGTTCAGCTGTGGAACTGAAAACAGGTGAGATGATGGTCACTAACGACTGTGTAATGCTGACCGGAGCATTTACACGTTCTTCAGTACAATATAATTTAAATGTTGGTATCAGGATGTCTGACTTAATTACTAAATGCATTACTTAATTACTAATTTAATTCCCGTGAATACATAAAATATATTTACCTCTTTCTCTTCCCTAGTACCATGTGCCCCAGTGAATGTTAGTGCCAGTCTGGCGTGTCCCAACACAGCCCATGTGACCTGGGCAGGAAGCTCCAGTGCCACATCTTACAATGTGACGGCAGTGGGTCATGATGGACACATACATGACTGCTCCACCAACAGTACCAGCTGTCACATACCCAACATGCACTGTGGCCAGAACGTTACCATCACAGTGACACCATATGCTGACTCATGTGCTGGGAATCCCAGCATTCCTTATCACTTCAGTGCAGGTAAAAAGATGGAACAAGACTTAATTACTCTAAAGGCTATGTACTAATTCTAACAACATCCAAAACAGAACATTTTGAATGGTCTAATTGCAATTTGCATGAAATACATGAAAGACAATAATCTTTCTTTCTCACAATTTCTTCCCTCCATCTCTCCAGGTCCCTGCCCCCCCGGTAATGTCTCTGTTTCTGCATCATGTGGGGCTAGCACAGTGTCCTGGTCCCCTCTACCAGGAGCAGATATGCACATAGCAACAGCAACAGCACATGATGGACACGAACACACCTGTAACGCAAGCGTTGTAAACTCCTGCTCTTTCACTGATCTACACTGTGGTGAAAACTACTCTGTCAGTCTTGTAGCTGTTGGCAGAGGTTGTCCCAGTGAACCGAGTCCAGCTGTGGAACTGAAAACAGGTGAGATGATGGTCACTAATCCTTTTCTTGACTTGTTGTTTCATAAACTTAAATTGATTAAGTGTCTTAAAATCTAGATTAAGATCAATGCATGAATTGAGTGAAGGGAGGAAGGAATGAACATGTTTGCCACCCCCAAATTTAAAATGATTTAAGAAATATGAATACAAAGAAAACACTTCCCATTAATATAGTCTTTTCCCCCATTTCTTCTATGCGAATCAGAGATTCAAATCATGTTGTGACAAAATTGTCAAATGTTTGTCATTGGTTTCCTTAAGTTCATATTTCCTTAATTAATGTAAAGATTTTCTCCTCAATAACAACACTCCCCTCGCACCTATTTCTCTTCCCAGCCCCGTGTGCCCCAGTGAGTGTTAGTGCCAGTCTGGTGTGTCCCAACTCAGCCAATGTGACCTGGGTAGAAAGCTCCAGTGCCACATCTTTCAATGTGACAGCAGTGGGTCAGGATGGACACATATATGACTGCTCCACCAACAGTACCAGCTGTCAGATACCCAACATGCACTGTGGCCAGAACTATACCATCACAGTGACACCATATGCTGACTCATGTGCTGGGAATCCCAGCATTCCTCTTCACTTCAGTGCAGGTACACAGAGAAAACAATATGTACTAACTATAAAGGTGCAATTTTGGGAAATTGAAAGTGTGGTTGCATTGACAAGAGTCGCGAGGAATCCACTGGGAACTGAATTCTGTCTTACCATTATATATTTAATATATAATATTATATTATATATTGCGATATCATGTGAAGCATGACAACAGTGACAACAGTCACAGTGTGTGAAACATGAAAAGAAATCTCGGACCGAGAACAATAGTGTGTTGCCTATAGCAACCACACTAATATGACTAAAGACTATGCACTAATATGAACAATCTACAACAGACTAATTTGATAGTCTAATTAAGATGCTCAGCATACGTTTTGTACTTTTGTTTGATCGATTGAAGCACAAATGAAAGAGAATAATCGTTCTTTCTCTCCACTTCTTCCCTCCATCTCTCCAGGTCCCTGCGCCCCCAGTAATGTTTCTGTTTCTGCATCATGTGGGGCTAGCACAGTGTCCTGGTCCCCTGTTTCAGGAGCAGACGCGTACATAGCAACAGCAACAGGACATGATGGACACAACCACACCTGCAACTCAAGCACTGCAAACACCTGCTCTTTCACTGATCTACACTGTGGTGGAAACTACTCTGTCAGTGTTGTAGCTGTTGACAGAGGTTGTCACAGTGAACCAAGTTCAGCTGTGGAACTGAAAACAGGTGAGATGATGGTCACTAACGACTGTGTAATGCTGACCGGAGCATTTACACGTTCTTCAGTACAATATAATTTAAATGTTGGTATCAGGATGTCTGACTTAATTACTAAATGCATTACTTAATTACTCATTTAATTCCCGTGAATACATCAAATATATTTACCTCTTTCTCTTCCCTAGTACCATGTGCCCCAGTGAATGTTAGTGCCAGTCTGGCGTGTCCCAACACAGCCCATGTGACCTGGGCAGGAAGCTCCAGTGCCACATCTTACAATGTGACGGCAGTGGGTCATGATGGACACATACATGACTGCTCCACCAACAGTACCAGCTGTCACATACCCAACATGCACTGTGGCCAGAACGTTACCATCACAGTGACACCATATGCTGACTCATGTGCTGGGAATCCCAGCATTCCTTATCACTTCAGTGCAGGTAAAAAGATGGAACAAGACTTAATTACTCTAAAGGCTATGTACTAATTCTAACAACATCCAAAACAGAACATTTTGAATGGTCTAATTGCAATTTGCATGAAATACATGAAAGACAATAATCTTTCTTTCTCACAATTTCTTCCCTCCATCTCTCCAGGTCCCTGCCCCCCCGGTAATGTCTCTGTTTCTGCATCATGTGGGGCTAGCACAGTGTCCTGGTCCCCTCTACCAGGAGCAGATATGCACATAGCAACAGCAACAGCACATGATGGACACGAACACACCTGTAACGCAAGCGTTGTAAACTCCTGCTCTTTCACTGATCTACACTGTGGTGAAAACTACTCTGTCAGTCTTGTAGCTGTTGGCAGAGGTTGTCCCAGTGAACCGAGTCCAGCTGTGGAACTGAAAACAGGTGAGATGATGGTCACTAATCCTTTTCTTGACTTGTTGTTTCATAAACTTAAATTGATTAAGTGTCTTAAAATCTAGATTAAGATCAATGCATGAATTGAGTGAAGGGAGGAAGGAATGAACATGTTTGCCACCCCCAAATTTAAAATGATTTAAGAAATATGAATACAAAGAAAACACTTCCCATTAATATAGTCTTTTCCCCCATTTCTTCTATGCGAATCAGAGATTCAAATCATGTTGTGACAAAATTGTCAAATGTTTGTCATTGGTTTCCTTAAGTTCATATTTCCTTAATTAATGTAAAGATTTTCTCCTCAATAACAACACTCCCCTCGCACCTATTTCTCTTCCCAGCCCCGTGTGCCCCAGTGAGTGTTAGTGCCAGTCTGGTGTGTCCCAACTCAGCCAATGTGACCTGGGTAGAAAGCTCCAGTGCCACATCTTTCAATGTGACAGCAGTGGGTCAGGATGGACACATATATGACTGCTCCACCAACAGTACCAGCTGTCAGATACCCAACATGCACTGTGGCCAGAACTATACCATCACAGTGACACCATATGCTGACTCATGTGCTGGGAATCCCAGCATTCCTCTTCACTTCAGTGCAGGTACACAGAGAAAACAATATGTACTAACTATAAAGGTGCAATTTTGGGAAATTGAAAGTGTGGTTGCATTGACAAGAGTCGCGAGGAATCCACTGGGAACTGAATTCTGTCTTACCATTATATATTTAATATATAATATTATATTATATATTGCGATATCATGTGAAGCATGACAACAGTGACAACAGTCACAGTGTGTGAAACATGAAAAGAAATCTCGGACCGAGAACAATAGTGTGTTGCCTATAGCAACCACACTAATATGACTAAAGACTATGCACTAATATGAACAATCTACAACAGACTAATTTGATAGTCTAATTAAGATGCTCAGCATACGTTTTGTACTTTTGTTTGATCGATTGAAGCACAAATGAAAGAGAATAATCGTTCTTTCTCTCCACTTCTTCCCTCCATCTCTCCAGGTCCCTGCGCCCCCAGTAATGTTTCTGTTTCTGCATCATGTGGGGCTAGCACAGTGTCCTGGTCCCCTGTTTCAGGAGCAGACGCGTACATAGCAACAGCAACAGGACATGATGGACACAACCACACCTGCAACTCAAGCACTGCAAACACCTGCTCTTTCACTGATCTACACTGTGGTGGAAACTACTCTGTCAGTGTTGTAGCTGTTGACAGAGGTTGTCACAGTGAACCAAGTTCAGCTGTGGAACTGAAAACAGGTGAGATGATGGTCACTAACGACTGTGTAATGCTGACCGGAGCATTTACACGTTCTTCAGTACAATATAATTTAAATGTTGGTATCAGGATGTCTGACTTAATTACTAAATGCATTACTTAATTACTAATTTAATTCCCGTGAATACATAAAATATATTTACCTCTTTCTCTTCCCTAGTACCATGTGCCCCAGTGAATGTTAGTGCCAGTCTGGCGTGTCCCAACACAGCCCATGTGACCTGGGCAGGAAGCTCCAGTGCCACATCTTACAATGTGACGGCAGTGGGTCATGATGGACACATACATGACTGCTCCACCAACAGTACCAGCTGTCACATACCCAACATGCACTGTGGCCAGAACTATACCATCACAGTGACACCATATGCTGACTCATGTGCTGGGAATCCCAGCATTCCTCTTCACTTCAGTGCAGGTACACAGAGAAAACAATATGTACTAACTATAAAGGTGCAATTTTGGGAAATTGAAAGTGTGGTTGCATTGACAAGAGTCACGAGGAATCCACTGGGAACTGAATTCTGTCTTACCATTATATATTTCATATATAATATGATATTATATATTGCGATATCATGTGAAGCATGACAACAGTGACAACAGTCACAGTGTGTGAAACATGAAAATAAATCTCGGACCGAGAACAATAGTGTGTTGCCTATAGCAACCACACTAATATGACTAAAGACTATGCACTGATATGAACAATCTACAACAGACTAATTTGATAGTCTAATTAAGATGCTCAGCATACGTTTTGTACTTTTGTTTGATCGATTGAAGCACAAATGAAAGAGAATAATCGTTCTTTCTCTCCACTTCTTCCCTCCATCTCTCCAGGTCCCTGCGCCCCCAGTAATGTTTCTGTTTCTGCATCATGTGGGGGTAGCACAGTGTCCTGGTCCCCTGTTTCAGGAGCAGACGCGTACATAGCAACAGCAACAGGACATGATGGACACAACCACACCTGCAACTCAAGCACTGCAAACACCTGCTCTTTCACTGATCTACACTGTGGTGGAAACTACTCTGTCAGTGTTGTAGCTGTTGACAGAGGTTGTCACAGTGAACCAAGTTCAGCTGTGGAACTGAAAACAGGTGAGATGATGGTCACTAACGACTGTATAATGCTGACCGGAGCATTTACACGTTCTTCAGTACAATATAATTTAAATGTTGGTATCAGGATGTCTGACTTAATTACTAAATGCATTACTTAATTACTCATTTAATTCCCGTGAATACATCAAATATATTTACCTCTTTCTCTTCCCTAGTACCATGTGCCCCAGTGAATGTTAGTGCCAGTCTGGCGTGTCCCAACACAGCCCATGTGACCTGGGCAGGACGCTCCAGTGCCACATCTTACAATGTGACGGCAGTGGGTCATGATGGACACATACATGACTGCTCCACCAACAGTACCAGCTGTCACATACCCAACATGCACTGTGGCCAGAACGTTACCATCACAGTGACACCATATGCTGACTCATGTGCTGGGAATCCCAGCATTCCTTATCACTTCAGTGCAGGTAAAAAGATGGAACAAGACTTAATTACTCTAAAGGCTATGTACTAATTCTAACAACATCCAAAACAGAACATTTTGAATGGTCTAATTGCAATTTGCATGAAATACATGAAAGACAATAATCTTTCTTTCTCACAATTTCTTCCCTCCATCTCTCCAGGTCCCTGCCCCCCCGGTAATGTCTCTGTTACTGCATCATGTGGGCCTAGCACAGTGTCCTGGTCCCCTCTACCAGGAGCAGATATGCACATAGCAACAGCAACAGCACATGATGGACACGAACACACCTGTAACGCAAGCGTTGTAAACTCCTGCTCTTTCACTGATCTACACTGTGGTGAAAACTACTCTGTCAGTCTTGTAGCTGTTGGCAGAGGTTGTCCCAGTGAACCGAGTCCAGCTGTGGAACTGAAAACAGGTGAGATGATGGTCACTAATCCTTTTCTTGACTTGTTGTTTCATAAACTTAAATTGATTAAGTGTCTTAAAATCTAGATTAAGATCAATGCATGAATTGAGTGAAGGGAGGAAGGAATGAACATGTTTGCCACCCCCAAATTTAAAATTATTTAAGAAATATGAATACAAAGAAAACACTTCCCATTAATATAGTATTTTCCCCCATTTCTTATATGCGAATCAGAGATTCAAATCATGTTGTGACAATATTGTCAAGTGTTTGTCATTGGTTTCCTTAAGTTCATATTTTCTTAATGTGAAGATTTTCTCCTCAATAACAACACTCCCCTCGCACCTATTTCTCTTCCCAGCCCCGTGTGCCCCAGTGAGTGTTAGTGCCAGTCTGGTGTGTCCCAACTCAGCCAATGTGACCTGGGTAGAAAGCTCCAGTGCCACATCTTTCAATGTGACAGCAGTGGGTCAGGATGGACACATATATGACTGCTCCACCAACAGTACCAGCTGTCAGATACCCAACATGCACTGTGGCCAGAACTATACCATCACAGTGACACCATATGCTGACTCATGTGCTGGGAATCCCAGCATTCCTCTTCACTTCAGTGCAGGTACACAGAGAAAACAATATGTACTAACTATAAAGGTGCAATTTTGGGAAATTGAAAGTGTGGTTGCATTGACAAGAGTCACGAGGAATCCACTGGGAACTGAATTCTGTCTTACCATTATATATTTCATATATAATATAATATTATATATTGCGATATCATGTGAAGCATGACAACAGTGACAACAGTCACAGTGTGTGAAACATGAAAATAAATCTCGGACCGAGAACAATAGTGTGTTGCCTATAGCAACCACACTAATATGACTAAAGACTATGCACTAATATGAACAATCTACAACAGACTAATTTGATAGTCTAATTAAGATGCTCAGCATACGTTTTGTACTTTTGTTTGATCGATTGAAGCACAAATGAAAGAGAATAATCGTTCTTTCTCTCCACTTCTTCCCTCCATCTCTCCAGGTCCCTGCGCCCCCAGTAATGTTTCTGTTTCTGCATCATGTGGGGCTAGCACAGTGTCCTGGTCCCCTGTTTCAGGAGCAGACGCGTACATAGCAACAGCAACAGGACATTATGGACACAACCACACCTGCAACTCAAGCACTGCAAACACCTGCTCTTTCACTGATCTACACTGTGGTGGAAACTACTCTGTCAGTGTTGTAGCTGTTGACAGAGGTTGTCACAGTGAACCAAGTTCAGCTGTGGAACTGAAAACAGGTGAGATGATGGTCACTAACGACTGTGTAATGCTGACCGGAGCATTTACACGTTCTTCAGTACAATATCATTTAAATGTTGGTATCAGGATGTCTGACTTAATTACTAAATGCATTACTTAATTACTCATTTAATTCCCGTGAATACATCAAATATATTTACCTCTTTCTCTTCCCTAGTACCATGTGCCCCAGTGAATGTTAGTGCCAGTCTGGCGTGTCCCAACACAGCCCATGTGACCTGGGCAGGACGCTCCAGTGTCACATCTTACAATGTGACGGCAGTGGGTCATGATGGACACATACATGACTGCTCCACCAACAGTACCAGCTGTCACATACCCAACATGCACTGTGGCCAGAACGTTACCATCACAGTGACACCATATGCTGACTCATGTGCTGGGAATCCCAGCATTCCTTATCACTTCAGTGCAGGTAAAAAGATGGAACAAGACTTAATTACTCTTAAGGCTATGTACTAATTCTAACAACATCCAAAACAGAACATTTTGAATGGTCTAATTGCAATTTGCATGAAATACATGAAAGACAATAATCTTTCTTTCTCACAATTTCTTCCCTCCATCTCTCCAGGTCCCTGCCCCCCCGGTAATGTCTCTGTTTCTGCATCATGTGGGGCTAGCACAGTGTCCTGGTCCCCTCTACCAGGAGCAGATATGCACATAGCAACAGCAACAGCACATGATGGACACGAACACACCTGTAACGCAAGCGTTGTAAACTCCTGCTCTTTCACTGATCTACACTGTGGTGAAAACTACTCTGTCAGTCTTGTAGCTGTTGGCAGAGGTTGTCCCAGTGAACCGAGTCCAGCTGTGGAACTGAAAACAGGTGAGATGATGGTCACTAATCCTTTTCTTGACTTGTTGTTTCATAAACTTAAATTGATTAAGTGTCTTAAAATCTAGATTAAGATCAATGCATGAATTGAGTGAAGGGAGGAAGGAATGAACATGTTTGCCACCCCCAAATTTAAAATTATTTAAGAAATATGAATACAAAGAAAACACTTCCCATTAATATAGTCTTTCCCCCCATTTCTTATATGCGAATCAGAGATTCAAATCATGTTGTGACAATATTGTCAAATGTTTGTCATTGGTTTCCTTAAGTTCATATTTTCTTAATGTGAAGATTTTCTCCTCAATAACAACACTCCCCTCGCACCTATTTCTCTTCCCAGCCCTGTGTGCCCCAGTGAGTGTTAGTGCCAGTCTGGTGTGTCCCAACTCAGCCAATGTGACCTGGGTAGAAAGCTCCAGTGCCACATCTTACAATGTGACAGCAGTGGGTCAGGATGGACACATATATGACTGCTCCACCAACAGTACCAGCTGTCAGATACCCAACATGCACTGTGGCCAGAACTATACCATCACAGTGACACCATATGCTGACTCATGTGCTGGGAATCCCAGCATTCCTCTTCACTTCAGTGCAGGTACACAGAGAAAACAATATGTACTAACTATAAAGGTGCAATTTTGGGAAATTGAAAGTGTGGTTGCATTGACAAGAGTCGCGAGGAATCCACTGGGAACTGAATTCTGTCTTACCATTATATATTTAATATATAATATAATATTATATATTGCGATATCATGTGAAGCATGACAACAGTGACAACAGTCACAGTGTGTGAAACATGAAAAAAAATCTCGGACCGAGAACAATAGTGTGTTGCCTTTAGCAACCACACTAATATGACTAAAGACTATGCACTGATATGAACAATCTACAACAGACTAATTTATAGTCTAATTAAGATGCTCAGCATACGTTTTGTACTTTTGTTTTGATCAATTGAAGCACAAATGAAAGAGAATAATCGTTCTTTCTCTCCACTTCTTCCCTCCATCTCTCCAGGTCCCTGCGCCCCCAGTAATGTTTCTGTTTCTGCATCATGTGGGGCTAGCACAGTGTCCTGGTCCCCTGTTTCAGGAGCAGACGCGTACATAGCAACAGCAACAGGACATGATGGACACAACCACACCTGCAACTCAAGCACTGCAAACACCTGCTCTTTCACTGATCTACACTGTGGTGGAAACTACTCTGTCAGTGTTGTAGCTGTTGACAGAGGTTGTCACAGTGAACCAAGTTCAGCTGTGGAACTGAAAACAGGTGAGATGATGGTCACTAACGACTGTGTAATGCTGACCGGAGCATTTACACGTTCTTCAGTACAATATAATTTAAATGTTGGTATCAGGATGTCTGACTTAATTACTAAATGCATTACTTAATTACTCATTTAATTCCCGTGAATACATCAAATATATTTACCTCTTTCTCTTCCCTAGTACCATGTGCCCCAGTGAATGTTAGTGCCAGTCTGGCGTGTCCCAACACAGCCCATGTGACCTGGGCAGGACGCTCCAGTGCCACATCTTACAATGTGACGGCAGTGGGTCATGATGGACACATACATGACTGCTCCACCAACAGTACCAGCTGTCACATACCCAACATGCACTGTGGCCAGAACGTTACCATCACAGTGACACCATATGCTGACTCATGTGCTGGGAATCCCAGCATTCCTTATCACTTCAGTGCAGGTAAAAAGATGGAACAAGACTTAATTACTCTAAAGGCTATGTACTAATTCTAACAACATCCAAAACAGAACATTTTGAATGGTCTAATTGCAATTTGCATGAAATACATGAAAGACAATAATCTTTCTTTCTCACAATTTCTTCCCTCCATCTCTCCAGGTCCCTGCCCCCCCGGTAATGTCTCTGTTTCTGCATCATGTGGGCCTAGCACAGTGTCCTGGTCCCCTCTACCAGGAGCAGATATGCACATAGCAACAGCAACAGCACATGATGGACACGAACACACCTGTAACGCAAGCGTTGTAAACTCCTGCTCTTTCACTGATCTACACTGTGGTGAAAACTACTCTGTCAGTCTTGTAGCTGTTGGCAGAGGTTGTCCCAGTGAACCGAGTCCAGCTGTGGAACTGAAAACAGGTGAGATGATGGTCACTAATCCTTTTCTTGACTTGTTGTTTCATAAACTTAAATTGATTAAGTGTCTTAAAATCTAGATTAAGATCAATGCATGAATTGAGTGAAGGGAGGAAGGAATGAACATGTTTGCCACCCCCAAATTTAAAATTATTTAAGAAATATGAATACAAAGAAAACACTTCCCATTAATATAGTCTTTTCCCCCATTTCTTATATGCGAATCAGAGATTCAAATCATGTTGTGACAATATTGTCAAATGTTTGTCATTGGTTTCCTTAAGTTCATATTTTCTTAATGTGAAGATTTTCTCCTCAATAACAACACTCCCCTCGCACCTATTTCTCTTCCCAGCCCCGTGTGCCCCAGTGAGTGTTAGTGCCAGTCTGGTGTGTCCCAACTCAGCCAATGTGACCTGGGTAGAAAGCTCCAGTGCCACATCTTACAATGTGACAGCAGTGGGTCAGGATGGACACATATATGACTGCTCCGCCAACAGTACCAGCTGTCAGATACCCAACATGCACTGTGGCCAGAACTATACCATCACAGTGACACCATATGCTGACTCATGTGCTGGGAATCCCAGCATTCCTCTTCACTTCAGTGCAGGTACACAGAGAAAACAATATGTACTAACTATAAAGGTGTATTTTTGTGAAATTGAAAGTGTGGTTGCATTGACAAGAGTCGCGAGGAATCCACTGGGAACTGAATTCTATCTTACCATTATATATTTAATATATATATATAATATATACAACAGACTAATTTGATAGTCTAATTAAGATGCTCAGCATACGTTTTGTACTTTTGTTTTGATCAATTGAAGCACAAATGAAAGAGAATAATCGTTCTTTCTCTCCACTTCTTCCCTCCATCTCTCCAGGTCCCTGCGCCCCCAGTAATGTTTCTGTTTCTGCATCATGTGGGGCTAGCACAGTGTCCTGGTCCCCTGTTTCAGGAGCAGACGCGTACATAGCAACAGCAACAGGACATGATGGACACAACCACACCTGCGACTCAAGCACTGCAAACACCTGCTCTTTCACTGATCTACACTGTGGTGGAAACTACTCTGTCAGTGTTGTAGCTGTTGACAGAGGTTGTCACAGTGAACCAAGTTCAGCTGTGGAACTGAAAACAGGTGAGATGATGGTCACTAACGACTGTGTAATGCTGACCGGAGCATTTACACGTTCTTCAGTACAATATAATTTAAATGTTGGTATCAGGATGTCTGACTTAATTACTAAATGCATTACTTAATTACTCATTTAATTCCCGTGAATACATCAAATATATTTACCTCTTTCTCTTCCCTAGTACCATGTGCCCCAGTGAATGTTAGTGCCAGTCTGGCGTGTCCCAACACAGCCCATGTGACCTGGGCAGGACGCTCCAGTGCCACATCTTACAATGTGACGGCAGTGGGTCATGATGGACACATACATGACTGCTCCACCAACAGTACCAGCTGTCACATACCCAACATGCACTGTGGCCAGAACGTTACCATCACAGTGACACCATATGCTGACTCATGTGCTGGGAATCCCAGCATTCCTTATCACTTCAGTGCAGGTAAAAAGATGGAACAAGACTTAATTACTCTAAAGGCTATGTACTAATTCTAACAACATCCAAAACAGAACATTTTGAATGGTCTAATTGCAATTTGCATGAAATACATGAAAGACAATAATCTTTCTTTCTCACAATTTCTTCCCTCCATCTCTCCAGGTCCCTGCCCCCCCGGTAATGTCTCTGTTTCTGCATCATGTGGGCCTAGCACAGTGTCCTGGTCCCCTCTACCAGGAGCAGATATGCACATAGCAACAGCAACAGCACATGATGGACACGAACACACCTGTAACGCAAGCGTTGTAAACTCCTGCTCTTTCACTGATCTACACTGTGGTGAAAACTACTCTGTCAGTCTTGTAGCTGTTGGCAGAGGTTGTCCCAGTGAACCGAGTCCAGCTGTGGAACTGAAAACAGGTGAGATGATGGTCACTAATCCTTTTCTTGACTTGTTGTTTCATAAACTTAAATTGATTAAGTGTCTTAAAATCTAGATTAAGATCAATGCATGAATTGAGTGAAGGGAGGAAGGAATGAACATGTTTGCCACCCCCAAATTTAAAATTATTTAAGAAATATGAATACAAAGAAAACACTTCCCATTAATATAGTCTTTTCCCCCATTTCTTATATGCGAATCAGAGATTCAAATCATGTTGTGACAATATTGTCAAATGTTTGTCATTGGTTTCCTTAAGTTCATATTTTCTTAATGTGAAGATTTTCTCCTCAATAACAACACTCCCCTCGCACCTATTTCTCTTCCCAGCCCCGTGTGCCCCAGTGAGTGTTAGTGCCAGTCTGGTGTGTCCCAACTCAGCCAATGTGACCTGGGTAGAAAGCTCCAGTGCCACATCTTACAATGTGACAGCAGTGGGTCAGGATGGACACATATATGACTGCTCCGCCAACAGTACCAGCTGTCAGATTCCCAACATGCACTGTGGCCAGAACTATACCATCACAGTGACACCATATGCTGACTCATGTGCTGGGAATCCCAGCATTCCTCTTCACTTCAGTGCAGGTACACAGAGAAAACCATATGTACTAACTATAAAGGTGCAATTTTGGGAAATTGAAAGTGTGGTTGCATTGACAAGAGTCGCGAGGAATCCACTGGGAACTGAATTCTATCTTACCATTATATATTTAATATATAATATTATATTATATATTGCGATCGATATCATGTGAAGCATGACAACAGTGACAACAGTCACAGTGTGTGAAACATGAAAATAAATCTCGGACCGAGAACAATAGTGTGTTGCCTATAGCAACCACACTAATATGACTAAAGACTATGCACTAATATGAAAAATCTACAACAGACTAATTTGATAGTCTAATTAAGATGCTCAGCATACGTTTTGTACTTTTGTTTGATCGATTGAAGCACAAATGAAAGAGAATAATCGTTCTTTCTCTCCACTTCTTCCCTCCATCTCTCCAGGTCCCTGCGCCCCCAGTAATGTTTCTGTTTCTGCATCATGTGGGGCTAGCACAGTGTCCTTGTCCCCTGTTTCAGGAGCAGACGCGTACATAGCAACAGCAACAGGACATGATGGACACAACCACACCTGCAACTCAAGCACTGCAAACACCTGCTCTTTCACTGATCTACACTGTGGTGGAAACTACTCTGTCAGTGTTGTAGCTGTTGACAGAGGTTGTCACAGTGAACCAAGTTCAGCTGTGGAACTGAAAACAGGTGAGATGATGGTCACTAACGACTGTGTAATGCTGACCGGAGCATTTACACGTTCTTCAGTACAATATAATTTAAATGTTGGTATCAGGATGTCTGACTTAATTACTAAATGCATTACTTAATTACTCATTTAATTCCCGTGAATACATCAAATATATTTACCTCTTTCTCTTCCCTAGTACCATGTGCCCCAGTGAATGTTAGTGCCAGTCTGGCGTGTCCCAACACAGCCCATGTGACCTGGGCAGGAAGCTCCAGTGCCACATCTTACAATGTGACGGCAGTGGGTCATGATGGACACATACATGACTGCTCCACCAACAGTACCAGCTGTCACATACCCAACATGCACTGTGGCCAGAACGTTACCATCACAGTGACACCATATGCTGACTCATGTGCTGGGAATCCCAGCATTCCTTATCACTTCAGTGCAGGTAAAAAGATGGAACAAGACTTAATTACTCTAAAGGCTATGTACTAATTCTAACAACATCCAAAACAGAACATTTTGAATGGTCTAATTGCAATTTGCATGAAATACATGAAAGACAATAATCTTTCTTTCTCACAATTTCTTCCCTCCATCTCTCCAGGTCCCTGCCCCCCCGGTAATGTCTCTGTTTCTGCATCATGTGGGGCTAGCACAGTGTCCTGGTCCCCTCTACCAGGAGCAGATATGCACATAGCAACAGCAACAGCACATGATGGACACGAACACACCTGTAACGCAAGCGTTGTAAACTCCTGCTCTTTCACTGATCTACACTGTGGTGAAAACTACTCTGTCAGTCTTGTAGCTGTTGGCAGAGGTTGTCCCAGTGAACCGAGTCCAGCTGTGGAATTGAAAACAGGTGAGATGATGGTCACTAATCCTTTTCTTGACTTGTTGTTTCATAAACTTAAATTGATTAAGTGTCTTAAAATCTAGATTAAGATCAATGCATGAATTGAGTGAAGGGAGGAAGGAATGAACATGTTTGCCACCCCCAAATTTAAAATTATTTAAGAAATATGAATACAAAGAAAACACTTCCCATTAATATAGTCTTTTCCCCCATTTCTTATATGCGAATCAGAGATTCAAATCATGTTGTGACAATATTGTCAAAAGTTTGTCATTGGTTTCCTTAAGTTCATATTTTCTTAATGTGAAGATTTTCTCCTCAATAACAACACTCCCCTCGCACCTATTTCTCTTCCCAGCCCCGTGTGCCCCAGTGAGTGTTAGTGCCAGTCTGGTGTGTCCCAACTCAGCCAATGTGACCTGGGTAGAAAGCTCCAGTGCCACATCTTACAATGTGACAGCAGTGGGTCAGGATGGACACATATATGACTGCTCCACCAACAGTACCAGCTGTCAGATACCCAACATGCACTGTGGCCAGAACTATACCATCACAGTGACACCATATGCTGACTCATGTGCTGGGAATCCCAGCATTCCTCTTCACTTCAGTGCAGGTACACAGAGAACACAATATGTACTAACTATAAAGGTGCAATTTTGGGAAATTGAAAGTGTGGTTGCATTGACAAGAGTCACGAGGAATCCACTGGGAACTGAATTCTGTCTTACCATTATATATTTAATATATAATATTATATTATATATTGCGATATCATGTGAAGCATGACAACAGTGACAACAGTCACAGTGTGTGAAACATGAAAAAAAAATCTCGGACCGAGAACAATAGTGTGTTGCCTATAGCAACCAAACTAATATGACTAAAGACTATGCACTAATATGAACAATCTACAACAGACTAATTTGATAGTCTAATTAAGATGCTCAGCATACGTTTTGTACTTTTGTTTTGATCAATTGAAGCACAAATGAAAGAGAATAATCGTTCTTTCTCTCCACTTCTTCCCTCCATCTCTCCAGGTCCCTGCGCCCCCAGTAATGTTTCTGTTTCTGCATCATGTGGGGCTAGCACAGTGTCCTGGTCCCCTGTTTCAGGAGCAGACGCGTACATAGCAACAGCAACAGGACATGATGGACACAACCACACCTGCAACTCAAGCACTGCAAACACCTGCTCTTTCACTGATCTACACTGTGGTGGAAACTACTCTGTCAGTGTTGTAGCTGTTGACAGAGGTTGTCACAGTGAACCAAGTTCAGCTGTGGAACTGAAAACAGGTGAGATGATGGTCACTAACGACTGTGTAATGCTGACCGGAGCATTTACACGTTCTTCAGTACAATATAATTTAAATGTTGGTATCAGGATGTCTGACTTAATTACTAAATGCATTACTTAATTACTCATTTAATTCCCGTGAATACATCAAATATATTTACCTCTTTCTCTTCCCTAGTACCATGTGCCCCAGTGAATGTTAGTGCCAGTCTGGCGTGTCCCAACACAGCCCATGTGACCTGGGCAGGACGCTCCAGTGCCACATCTTACAATGTGACGGCAGTGGGTCATGATGGACACATACATGACTGCTCCACCAACAGTACCAGCTGTCACATACCCAACATGCACTGTGGCCAGAACGTTACCATCACAGTGACACCATATGCTGACTCATGTGCTGGGAATCCCAGCATTCCTTATCACTTCAGTGCAGGTAAAAAGATGGAACAAGACTTAATTACTCTAAAGGCTATGTACTAATTCTAACAACATCCAAAACAGAACATTTTGAATGGTCTAATTGCAATTTGCATGAAATACATGAAAGACAATAATCTTTCTTTCTCACAATTTCTTCCCTCCATCTCTCCAGGTCCCTGCCCCCCCGGTAATGTCTCTGTTTCTGCATCATGTGGGCCTAGCACAGTGTCCTGGTCCCCTCTACCAGGAGCAGATATGCACATAGCAACAGCAACAGCACATGATGGACACGAACACACCTGTAACGCAAGCGTTGTAAACTCCTGCTCTTTCACTGATCTACACTGTGGTGAAAACTACTCTGTCAGTCTTGTAGCTGTTGGCAGAGGTTGTCCCAGTGAACCGAGTCCAGCTGTGGAACTGAAAACAGGTGAGATGATGGTCACTAATCCTTTTCTTGACTTGTTGTTTCATAAACTTAAATTGATTAAGTGTCTTAAAATCTAGATTAAGATCAATGCATGAATTGAGTGAAGGGAGGAAGGAATGAACATGTTTGCCACCCCCAAATTTAAAATTATTTAAGAAATATGAATACAAAGAAAACACTTCCCATTAATATAGTCTTTTCCCCCATTTCTTATATGCGAATCAGAGATTCAAATCATGTTGTGACAATATTGTCAAATGTTTGTCATTGGTTTCCTTAAGTTCATATTTTCTTAATGTGAAGATTTTCTCCTCAATAACAACACTCCCCTCGCACCTATTTCTCTTCCCAGCCCCGTGTGCCCCAGTGAGTGTTAGTGCCAGTCTGGTGTGTCCCAACTCAGCCAATGTGACCTGGGTAGAAAGCTCCAGTGCCACATCTTACAATGTGACAGCAGTGGGTCAGGATGGACACATATATGACTGCTCCGCCAACAGTACCAGCTGTCAGATTCCCAACATGCACTGTGGCCAGAACTATACCATCACAGTGACACCATATGCTGACTCATGTGCTGGGAATCCCAGCATTCCTCTTCACTTCAGTGCAGGTACACAGAGAAAACAATATGTACTAACTATAAAGGTGCAATTTTGGGAAATTGAAAGTGTGGTTGCATTGACAAGAGTCGCGAGGAATCCACTGGGAACTGAATTCTGTCTTACCATTATATATTTAATATATTATATTATATATTGCGATATCATGTGAAGCATGACAACAGTGACAACAGTCACAGTGTGTGAAACATGAAAAAAAATCTCGGACCGAGAACAATAGTGTGTTGCCTATAGCAACCACACTAATATGACTAAAGACTATGCACTAATATGAACAATCTACAACAGACTAATTTGATAGTCTAATTAAGATGCTCAGCATACGTTTTGTACTTTTGTTTTGATCAATTGAAGCACAAATGAAAGAGAATAATCGTTCTTTCTCTCCACTTCTTTCCTCCATCTCTCCAGGTCCCTGCGCCCCCAGTAATGTTTCTGTTTCTGCATCATGTGGGGCTAGCACAGTGTCCTGGTCCCCTGTTTCAGGAGCAGACACGTACATAGCAACAGCAACAGGACATGATGGACACAACCACACCTGCAACTCAAGCACTGCAAACACCTGCTCTTTCACTGATTTACACTGTGGTGGAAACTACTCTGTCAGTGTTGTAGCTGTTGACAGAGGTTGTCACAGTGAACCAAGTTCAGCTGTGGAACTGAAAACAGGTGAGATGATGGTCACTAACGACTGTGTAATGCTGACCGGAGCATTTACACGTTCTTCAGTACAATATAATTTAAATGTTGGTATCAGGATGTCTGACTTAATTACTAAATGCATTACTTAATTACTCATTTAATTCCCGTGAATACATCAAATATATTTACCTCTTTCTCTTCCCTAGTACCATGTGCCCCAGTGAATGTTAGTGCCAGTCTGGCGTGTCCCAACACAGCCCATGTGACCTGGGCAGGAAGCTCCAGTGCCACATCTTACAATGTGACGGCAGTGGGTCATGATGGACACATACATGACTGCTCCACCAACAGTACCAGCTGTCACATACCCAACATGCACTGTGGCCAGAACGTTACCATCACAGTGACACCATATGCTGACTCATGTGCTGGGAATCCCAGCATTCCTTATCACTTCAGTGCAGGTAAAAAGATGGAACAAGACTTAATTACTCTAAAGGCTATGTACTAATTCTAACAACATCCAAAACAGAACATTTTGAATGGTCTAATTGCAATTTGCATGAAATACATGAAAGACAATAATCTTTCTTTCTCACAATTTCTTCCCTCCATCTCTCCAGGTCCCTGCCCCCCCGGTAATGTCTCTGTTTCTGCATCATGTGGGGCTAGCACAGTGTCCTGGTCCCCTCTACCAGGAGCAGATATGCACATAGCAACAGCAACAGCACATGATGGACACGAACACACCTGTAACGCAAGCGTTGTAAACTCCTGCTCTTTCACTGATCTACACTGTGGTGAAAACTACTCTGTCAGTCTTGTAGCTGTTGGCAGAGGTTGTCCCAGTGAACCGAGTCCAGCTGTGGAATTGAAAACAGGTGAGATGATGGTCACTAATCCTTTTCTTGACTTGTTGTTTCATAAACTTAAATTGATTAAGTGTCTTAAAATCTAGATTAAGATCAATGCATGAATTGAGTGAAGGGAGGAAGGAATGAACATGTTTGCCACCCCCAAATTTAAAATTATTTAAGAAATATGAATACAAAGAAAACACTTCCCATTAATATAGTCTTTTCCCCCATTTCTTATATGCGAATCAGAGATTCAAATCATGTTGTGACAATATTGTCAAATGTTTGTCATTGGTTTCCTTAAGTTCATATTTTCTTAATGTGAAGATTTTCTCCTCAATAACAACACTCCCCTCGCACCTATTTCTCTTCCCAGCCCCGTGTGCCCCAGTGAGTGTTAGTGCCAGTCTGGTGTGTCCCAACTCAGCCAATGTGACCTGGGTAGAAAGCTCCAGTGCCACATCTTACAATGTGACAGCAGTGGGTCAGGATGGACACATATATGACTGCTCCACCAACAGTACCAGCTGTCAGATACCCAACATGCACTGTGGCCAGAACTATACCATCACAGTGACACCATATGCTGACTCATGTGCTGGGAATCCCAGCATTCCTCTTCACTTCAGTGCAGGTACACAGAGAAAACAATATGTACTAACTATAAAGGTGCAATTTTGGGAAATTGAAAGTGTGGTTGCATTGACAAGAGTCACGAGGAATCCACTGGGAACTGAATTCTGTCTTACCATTATATATTTAATATATAATATTATATTATATATTGCGATATCATGTGAAGCATGACAACAGTGACAACAGTCACAGTGTGTGAAACATGAAAAAAAATCTCGGACCGAGAACAATAGTGTGTTGCCTATAGCAACCACACTAATATGACTAAAGACTATGCACTAATATGAACAATCTACAACAGACTAATTTGATAGTCTAATTAAGATGCTCAGCATACGTTTTGTACTTTTGTTTTGATCAATTGAAGCACAAATTAAAGAGAATAATCGTTCTTTCTCTCCACTTCTTCCCTCCATCTCTCCAGGTCCCTGCGCCCCCAGTAATGTTTCTGTTTCTGCATCATGTGGGGCTAGCACAGTGTCCTGGTCCCCTGTTTCAGGAGCAGACGCGTACATAGCAACAGCAACAGGACATGATGGACACAACCACACCTGCAACTCAAGCACTGCAAACACCTGCTCTTTCACTGATCTACACTGTGGTGGAAACTACTCTGTCAGTGTTGTAGCTGTTGACAGAGGTTGTCACAGTGAACCAAGTTCAGCTGTGGAACTGAAAACAGGTGAGAAGATGTTCACGAAAAACACTAATGCTGCTTTTGACCGGTTTATTCATGTTCTCTTCTGAAAGATTTATTTGGAATGAATGGATTCGAATCTAGGTTGGACTTAGTGACTTGATTGCTAAATTAATAAACAAATACATATTATAGTAGAACATATGACTTGAAAACTTTTCTGAAAGTGTGTGATTTCCTTTCGAAATTAATTTAATTCCTTGAACATCATTATGATATAACATGTCAACATTGTGTTTTGCCTTTGTCTCTTCTCAGTTCCGTGTGCCCCAGTGAATGTTAATGCCAGTCTGGCGTGTCCCAACTCAGCCCATGTGACCTGGGTAGAAAGCTCCAGTGCCACATCTTACAATGTGACGGCAGTGGGTCATGATGGACACATACGTGACTGCTCCACCAACAGTACCAGCTGTCAGATACCCAACATGCACTGTGGCCAGAACTATACCATCACAGTGACACCATATTATACTGACTCATGTGCTGGGAATCCCAGCACTCATCATCACTTCATTGCAGGTATTCAGAGAGAACATTTAAAATCTAAAAGCTATGCATCTGAACAGTCTTCAACAGACTTTTGGAACATTGTATTTAATCAGTTTTTTCTCTCCACTTCTTCCCTCCATCTCTCCAGGTCCCTGCGCCCCCAGTAATGTTCATGTTTCTACAGAATGTGGGGTTAGCACAGTGTCCTGGTCCAATGTTTCAGGAGCAGATATGTACATAGCAACAGCAGCAGCACATGATGGACACGAACACACCTGTAACTCAAGCGTTGCAAACTCCTGCTCTTTCACTGATCTACACTGTGGTGAAAACTACTCCGTCAGTGTTGTAGCTGTTGACAGAGGTTGTCACACAGAACCAAGTTCAACTGTGGAACTAAAAACAGGTTAGAAGATGTTCACCACAAAACACTGCAGTGCTGCTTTTTACCTGTTGGGTCGTTTTAATTAGGTGTCGATTACATTTTATTACATGGCTTAAAATCTAGATATAGATGAATGCATGAAATTAAATGATTAAGTGGAGGAAGGCAAAAATTAATTAACTACTAGACAATGTAAATTCCTTTAAAATTGTTTCCACTCGGAAAACAATCTGTTTTATTTTATAACACATTGCCATGTTTCCCCTTAATATTTTGCAGGTTCAAATGTCAAATCTTAATTTACAATTTTCCTAATGGTAGTCTGGAGCCCTGCTACATTGATTTTTATTTTCTTGTTACTTCATTATCAAAGTTGCTGTACAATGTTTAACTCTGTATCCGTCCTTTGCAGTGCCATGTGTTCCTACCAGTGTCTCGGTAGCTCCTGACTGTATCAGCAACACTGCTGTTGTGTCCTGGTCTGCCAGCAAGGGGGCAGTACAGTACTCTGTGTCTACCTGGAGTAGTCAAGGCAATACCACCTGCATGTCCTCTGATCTCAACTGTACTCTTACAAACATCACCTGTGGCTCCAACTACACTGTAGATGTAAAGGCTATTGATGGAAACTGCTCCAGTGACCCGAGTCAGCCCCTGACATTCAGATCAGGTAAGACATGGAGAACATATACTGTAGGCCTATGTATGCACAACAAACATATTAGAAATGTTTCTAAACCCTGCCCCCAAATTGATTTGCTGTCAGCTACTGATATTCACAAACACTGCAAATAAACTTGGGCCCATTTAAAATGCTTAGGTTGTAATTTCTGAGTAAGTAGAGAAAAAATAATCCCACACACTGTCTTCACTTGAGTTTAGATTTATTGAGCAACGTTTCAATCGTCATACCTTCATCAGGCATAAAGAAGAACTGACAAACAGTCAGTATTAGTACAACTCTGGGATCAGCAATCACATGGTGTGATTCACCAAGTTAATGATTTTTTCTGACCTCTAGTTCTAGGAAACAGACACACAACAGCTCTAAGGTATTAATGACATAGTAAAATGTTGAAAATGAGTGGAATGCCCCTTTAATACATCTTCTAGAATAGATTCAACAACTGCTGCTGCAACAAAACAATTCTCTTGACACCAACCAACAACATTATTAACCAGTAAGTGAGACATGAAGCTAACATATGTTTTAAAAATAGATGAAACCTTTTATATTTATTTGAATTATGTAAATAATTATAATTATACTTTTATATTACAATTATATATATATATATATATATATATATATATATATATATATATATATATATATATATATATATATATATATATATGTATATATATAATATCCTTTCTTAATGCAGTAAGTGAAACATAGTGGATCGTGGGCCTCTTGTACCTGGGCTCAGGCCCCCTAATATTAGCTGTGACATATACAATTTTAGGTGTACACTGATGCCACTTTTACATGACCAAGCATGAGTACTTTGGAATCTGCCCAACCTGCCTGTAATTCTTGGTTATGAGATCTTAAAAGCTGAAGCATCCCACCCTAAGTAAAACATTGCAATGTGATGTGAGAGTGCAAACTGGTCGACACAAACTCTGGACTCCTGGATTGCTGTCCTCAACTCCATACCTTCCAGCATCAGGGTCCGGAGCTCTCCAGTGTTGCTAGCTGCGCTGTCGCACTGCAGTGTGTCTACATAGTAATTAGTGCGCCTTCTTCCCTCTCCTAGCTGTGCCTTGGGTTGGCTCCCACAGTGTCAGTTTGCTCAACATCATCACCTGATACATAACTAATAATTAAACTTTACCTTATTAATGTCAACTGAACAGTTACTTTTTAGTACATGGAAAACAAACTTAAAATGTATTTTCTGCCACAATACAACAGCACAACAATTCTCCAAAACACCAACATTTTAATCTGAAACACACCAACTGAATTTTTTCAAATAGAAACATGTTTTGCACTTTTATACATTACGTTCACAGTAGCAACAACATCAACAGCACCACCAACAACAGCAGCACCACCACCAACAACAGCACCACCACCAACAACAGCACCACCAACAACAGCACCACCACCAACAACAGCACCACCACCAACAACAACAGCACCACCAACAACAGCACCACCAACAACAACAGCACCACCAACAACAGCACCACCACCAACAACAGCACCACCAACAACAGCACCACCAACAACAGCACCACCAACAACAACAGCACCACCACCAACAACAGCACCACCAACAACAGCACCACCAACAACAGCACCACCAACAACAACAGCACCACCAACAACAGCACCACCACCAACAACAGCACCACCAACAACAGCACCACCACCAACAACAGCACCACCACCAACAACAACAGCACCACCAACAACAGCACCACCAACAACAACAGCACCACCAACAACAGCACCACCACCAACAACAGCACCACCAACAACAGCACCACCAACAACAGCACCACCAACAACAACAGCACCACCACCAACAACAGCACCACCAACAACAGCACCACCAACAACAGCACCACCAACAACAACAGCACCACCACCAACAACAGCACCACCAACAACAACAGCACCACCAACAACAGCACCACCAACAACAGCACAACCAACAACAGCACCACCAACAACAGCAGCACCAACAACAACACCACCAACAACAGCAGCACCAACAGCACCACCACCACCACCAACTGCACCACCACCACCAACAACAACAGCACCACCACCACCACCACCAACTGCACCACCAACAACAGCACCACCACCACCACCAACAGCACCACCACCACCAACAACAACAACAGCAACAACGAGTATGTACATCATGTCTTGCCCTCTTCTTTATACTATAGCTTTTGACTAAATAATAACTATACATTGTATCCATTGGAATGCAGCTTTTTTTCAATTCATGAAAGTTTGAACATCATTGTCCACCTTGGGAATGTATATCGTTGCTGTCGGGCAGAAACCTTATCTTCATATTTTAACCTTTTGTGTTTTATTTTTCTCGTTAATCTCGTAAATTAACACGCTACTTGATTACACTAAACTACTACAGTGTCACACAAAAGTATCGTGAAACGACACGTTTTGACCATGTCGATCTACTACTTTTGCTAAAAATATATTTATATTTGAATCCTGAAAAGTAACAGTTTATTAACTCCATTGGAATTATGAGATATCCACCCGACAGAGATGATATGGTTATTGCATAACTACAGTATACTGTCTTTGATTTTATCTTCGCCCAGAATGGAACATGAAGGTTACGCTTCAAAGGGCTTTTGACATCAAATTAAATGATGAAGAAAGTACAGAATTCCAAGATCTTAAAGAACGTATGGAGGTCGTGGTAAGTGTGTGTGTGTGTGTGTGTGTGTGTGTGTGTGTGTGTGTGTGTGTGTGTGTGTGTGTGTGTGTGTGTGTGTGTGTGTAAATCCATCATATTGCTGTGTTCCTGTCATTAAAAGTATAATTTAATTTGCAGTTGAAGAAGACTTACGACGCATTCAGTTCTATTAAAGTAACAAACTTTAGGTACAGTATTTTACAGCAACAAATACAGCAATTTAGATGTACTGTAGGGCTGTGCGACACATTTATGTTCTCAACTTTTTCCTGGTTTGTTCTTACTAACAGACAAGGAAGCACTATTGTAAACTACGTTTTGCAAACATCATCTGTTAATGAAACGGAATTACTCAAAGCAAATGCAGATCTCCCAAATGCCTTGAAGAAGGCAAATCTGACTGCAATAGGACCAGTTTTGACAACTTACCAGAGTACGTTTTTAAAATAAGCTTCAGAAAAATGATGTCATCAATTTGGAATCAGATAGTCAAAAGATATCAACTTATCCTGTTCCCTTTTTCCCAAGGTACAAAAAAAATCATTTTTCCTGAAACGTACACTGGTCAAACCATAAGCATGACTTGCACTCCTGAGTTTCTGCTCGAAGTTACTAGTTGGAAGTGGGAATTCAATGGGAAGGATGCCACACACTCTGAAAGGTTTGAAGTCTCTAATAGTGGCCAGACCTCCACTCTTACAATTAAGAACGTTATTGCTCCTGATTCGGGTAAGTAGGCCTACCAATTGCTACCATAACTTTTAATGACCAATCACAAGTCAATATCTGTGCAATGCAGCCACAGTTCATGATAAGTTTGAATAATACAAAATGAGTTGTGTTCTGACTACTTATATGACTACACACACACACACACACACACACACACACACACACACACACACACACACACACACACACACACACACACACACACACAGAGACAAACACGCGTGTGCGTGCATGCTCCCCTTTCTCCCTGCTAATTGTGCCATCATAATAATAAAATAAAATGTTGCAAATGTGCCACTTTTACCATTTTAATTTTGAACCTGTACAATATTCTATATCACCACTTTGTACTGTAACTCACATGTAAAAGTTGTACTATTTCACATTGTACTGAACTAATTCAAGCTTAATTTTAATCTCAGGGTATTATAAATGTATCCTGGAAGATAAGGTTCGAGCAATGAGATTCGAGCAGGAAGGATACATGGAATCTGATATCATCAAAGAAGCTCCCAACATACGAGTCAATAGCACTTACAACATCCCCTGTAAGGGAGGTGATACTCAAGACCTTAGTTGTTGCGTGCAAAGTCCCTATAAAGTCCAGTGGAGGAATGAGGAGGATCAAGTGGATTTAGAATCAATTGGTGGTAAGAATCAATTGGCGAGGCACGGAACCAGTCTTTCTCTCTACTCTGTCTTATCTAATAAAGCATAATTTAGTCTTACAAAAGGAAAAGATAATGGCTCATCACAGTGCACTTCTGGGACTACTATAAAAGCTATACACACAGCTGCCTGTAATTCACCAATATGATTAAATGTTCACAGATAACCAAGGTCAAGAACATAATTTCTGCATCATCTACAAGTACATAATTGGAAACTGCGCAGGTGATGTCGAAAAACACTTCACGTGTTATGCGACTGGGACCAACACCAATTACGCCATTTATAAAAAGACAACAACTCTGAACATCTTCCGTGGGAGTAAGTCAAGCAATTTACTGTCTATAGTTGGCCTGGGGTGGAAGTTCAACCCAGGAGCTTCCCACCATACCAAAAGTCACGAAGAAGGTCACTTATTGTTTTTGGGTTTGTTTTTTCTTCTTCTTCTCCTTCTTCCGCCAAAAATAGCAGTTCTGGCTGAACCGTGCAGTCGGTCTTCGCGAAACACGGTAATCTGGTAGAGGGCCATACCAAACGGTGACTATGCGAAGCCCATGATGATTGGCCAAATGGTGGCGCTATAGCGCTCAATTGAAAATGCTAACTTTGAACCTGCATAGCTCATGAACCGTTTGGCCGTTGGCAATGACACTTTGATACACATATGTGTCTCCTCATGCTGAACAACTTTCGTGTTCTGACTTTTAACCTCTGACCTTTAGAATCTAAAGTTTAGATCACCTGCCATTTTGAATTATATGATAAACAGTTAGAATGTATCTCCTCCCAGGATCTTTGATCAAAATGCACAAAAACGTCTACACGTGAACTTTGGACCTATACAGACATATTATCGTAGTACATTTATTTTAAGTAAAAAGAATGACGTTTTTATGAGCCAATGAAAATTGCTGGTTTGTTAAAATTCTTCTTTTGTCCCTAATACATACATGCAGCGTCATATGCTTTTGCAACTGTACAGTATGGTAGAGGGTCATGCCAAATACTGTAGCACTGAAAGCGTACAAAGAGAAGTTTGTACGTGAAAGCACTGTAGTAATGGATAAAGACCAGGACATGATGTTACTGTTTAGAATGAGTCAACTGACTGTGTCTGCATATATAGCTCAGTCGGTAGAGCTCTCACCGTTGGACCACAGGGTCACTGGTTCAAATCCAGGTAGCGACAACTCAGCCTGTGATTCTTATTTGTGCATATTGTTCTTATTGTGTATTGTCTTCTTTCTTGGTCCCGCCTTATCGCTGCTTGCAGCTATTATTATTATTGTTGTTGTCATACAACGTATGTATTATTGTTGCAGTCATAAAATTTGCATGGAAATAACTGGATTCTTTGCACTTGGCACAAGGTCCTACATGTAATGATGAGGAGTATGGTAGTGGACGAGAAGGAGACATATCAGAACGAGCATGTGATCCTGGCCAGGTTGGAATAATACTCGCCGAATGTGTGGGCAGTGGACAATGGAAACTTCTGGAGGATAGTTGTATTGTAACAGAAATAGGAGACCTTCTGACTGAATCCCAGGTAAAAGAAGCCTTTTTTAAAATCTTTATATGGAATACAACCACATGAAGGGGAATCACTTTCACCAGTGGTTCTCAAAATGGGCTCTGGGGCGTCCTCGAGGGCGTTCCAGGGGGTCCCCACCAGTGAAATGAGTTAATTTAATCTGTTTAGCCACTATAACCCTATACACAGCGGATATTTGAAAATAGCTGATCTACAAGCTCACAGCACGTTGGGATGTTACTTGTTGTGAAGTTATAAGTCAGCTACTTTAAAAAAAATAACCTTTTTTTTAATGTGGAATATTTGTTGAAATGGTTTAACAACATTTATCTTGTATGAGGGTCTTTGGTACAAGATATTTCCAGATGGGGCCCGGTCCACTGATTATTAATTTGGGAGTTCTTGACATTTGAGAACCACTGGTAACAGTACAGAACCACTGGTAACATAATGTTCTTGGTTGGTACCATGCAATTGACATGTTTGATTCTTTTAGGATTTGGTTGCGGAGACAGTTCCAGAATTTGTGAAGAATCTAACTAAGGTGGCAGATGCATATCAAACAGTAATTACTGGTTCGAGTGCAACCATATCTGCTATTATTGACATCCTGGACAACATTGCAGATGTCGCCGTTGATGTCGATGAGGATGTCATGACGGTAAGCGGTGGAAAGAAATCCCCATATAGGTTGCTATATGCCCCGCAGCCCTCGCCTCAAAAATAATATACCTATTAAGGCCTATTAAAGAAAATATATAGAATGTTATTATGGAGTAGGTGAATGATTCTTACTTTCATGGTAACCTAATAATCACTCAAACACTAGATGTTAGACCTGTTGTTCATCACTAAAACACCCAATTGAGAACCACAGGAGAGCTTTATTATGTCACATTGTACTTTGCTTACAGTATTATGCAATATTTTGTAGCTTAAAACAAGATAAACATGCATGTTGTCACTCTAACAGAGAAATGCCGTTTTGTCTGCAGGATGTCCTGGAAATAGTGGATGTCATCATTGATGAAGCAGCAACAGAATCCTGGTCCATTTTAAACACCAACAAAACCCTCAATGTCAGCTCAAAGTTTCTAATTTCATTGGAAAGTATCACCGACGCCTTGGAAGGGGAGTTTAATATATCAACCGACCTCATTCTGCTGGACAGAACAAGATTCAACAACTCGTACCAGGCGGACATTAACTCTAGTGTCACCCTCAACATTATAAACACCAATGCTACCAACCTCTTCATTACCACCATTGTCTTCCCCCTCAACAGCATTCTACCTCCCAGGAATGCCAGCTTCAATACCACTAGCAACGAAACCAGCTATGAGAACACCATCAATGGCAAAGTTCTGATGGTCAAGCTGAACACCACGGTTGAAAATGTGATAATAACTTTTGACAAACAAAACACGTCGTTGACATTGAGCCCACAGTGCGTCTTCTGGAACTTTGCACTCTTTGATAACCTCGGCGGATGGGACCACGAGGGGTGTGCTTTTGTGTCAGACATAAATGATACCGTCACCTGTAACTGCACCCACCTAACCTCCTTCTCAATTCTTATGTCGATTGACATTCCCCCAAACATTTTACTGGACATATTCTCGTACATTGGCGTAGCAATATCAATGGGATGCTTGGTCATTTGTCTCATCATTGAGGGAGTCGTTTGGAAGGCCATGACCAGAAACAGCACCTCATACATGCGTCATGTTTGTATTGTGAACATTGCTGTGTCTCTGCTCATTGCAGACATCTGGTTCATCATTGGATCAGCAATTGCCGACAACCCCCTTGAAAATCCAGGGGAAGATTACAGAGTTCCAGTCGCTCCATGCCGCGCAGCAACATTTTTCATACACTTTTTCTACCTTGCCCTGTTCTTTTGGATGCTTGTGTCTGGCCTTCTCCTGTTTTACCGAACCATCATGGTCTTCTCCCACATGTCTAAATCAACCATGCTGGCCATCGGTTTCTGTTTGGGCTATGGAGGCCCTTTAATTATAGCAGTCGTCACCATTGCCTCTACAGCGGGCCACAATGGCTACATCAGAGAATACAACGCTTGTTGGCTAAACTGGCACAAGACGAAAGCCCTACTTGCGTTCGTGATTCCTGCCTTGAGCATTGTTTTTATAAACTTCATAATTCTAATCGTGGTCTTGTACAAAATGCTGAGGAGAGGTGTGGAGCATTCTGACCAATCGGATGAAACGAATGCGATAGTTGTCGTCGCAAGATGCTTGGCCATGTTGACTCCTTTCTTTGGATTGACTTGGGGTCTGGGAGTGGGAACTATGACAGATCCAACAAATATTGGAATCCATATTGTCTTCGGAATCTTCAACTCATTACAGGTAATGCAAAAGCATATAGGCTAATTTTCCTACTTATATTGATCCCAAATGACTTGCCAGTTGCCATGGGGTCTTTTTTGAGGGGTGCTAGCCCCTCCTATGCCCAGCTTTGTGTGTTTGTGTGAATTTTAGCGATGATTTGATTGGCTACATATTGCGGATAAAAAGTGAGGGCAGAAAATTGAAGACGCAAATTGTGATTGTCCGGAATCAGATGTATGATGATAAGAGCGCCCCTCACTTCACACAGGTGTGATTTGTCAGAAATGCCCCTGTTGTCCAGTTTCCCTCCTCTCTATCACAGTCTCGTAAATCATGTTTTGGGGTGAGCGTTCGGCACAACTGCCAATCAAAGTGACTGTACTGGCCAATCACAGTACGTCTTTTCCGGGACTTGGCAAAACACATAACAGCATAACATCTGTTTAGCAGACTGTGGCGGCTCATGTGGGACAACCAAGGCATGGATATTTGTAATGGCAGCTAATAACACATTCATGAAACAAGCAAAAACTAAAAAACACATTTGACCGCAACAAATTGCATAAAAGCAAGATTACTTATTGCCTCCGCTCTATGCTATGAGGTCTGCGGGGGAAACTTCAATTCCGCAAAGTTATGGCAAGAGCTGTGACATTTTTAACCAAGTAATTATTGGGCAAAAAAGGTCACAAACAAACAGTTTGTTTTTTATTGGGCATGAATTTATAGGCCTACTCTACATTACTATACTGATGTATACAACCATCAATAAAACACTTTATTTATTTATTTCATTTAGGGTTTCTTCATTTTAGTGTTTGGGACACTGTTGGATTCAAAGGTATGTTGTATTATACAAATATAAAACATACACTAATGCAAATGCATACTAAACTATATTAAAATAAAATATTTGCTTTGTTTTTAAAAGTATGTATTGTGTATAACATTCAAACACTCTGCCTACAGGTCCGAGCTGCCTTATTAAGACGTCTACCTGCAGGAAGTACAGGCACCGGCTCTAATCGAACAAGAGTAAGTGCATTTGAAAATCAGTAGTTTTTAATACCACAGTTCGTTCCACTAGCATCAGTTTGCTATTTGGCTTTTCTTTTGCAGTTTCCCCCCATTTTCTCACAATTTATTCGCTGGTGTGAAATTGGCCTAATGTGTACTGTCAACCAATAACAACCAGTAAGACGCCCTGAGGGCGAGAAGCGACCACTTTGGCATGGGGGTCAGATCAACATATGGAATGAATTTTGTACTGGCCATATATGGAGCATGTTTTGAGTGTACAGGGTTTGATGAGGACAGATCAACATATGGAATGTCAGAACAGGCCAGCTCCATATATGGAGATCTAAGGGTGGCAGCGGTGTCTTGAATGTACAGGGTTTGATGAGGTCTGGCCATATATGGAGCGTGTTTTGAGTGTACAGGGTTTGATGAGGACATGAAGATCAACATGGAATGTCAGAACAGGCCAGCTCCATATATGGAGATATAAGGGTGGCAGCGGGGCAGTGTCTTTGAGTGTACAGGGTTTGATGAGGGCCCAGATAGGGCCAGGCCTAAATCTTCGAGTTTTCGATGAGGTCAGTGTCGTGATCTTCATATATGGAGATAGCCATATATGGGGCATCAACCATATATGGAGATGGCAGTATATGGAGCATCTACCATACAGTATATGGTAGTGACGTGTCACGAGGCGTGATGTTACGAGGCGTCATGAGCTGACAACCATATATGGAGGTGTGACCTGACTGACGGACAGGTTTTGCAGGTTTTCATAGTAATGTGCGACCTACAGTCGCAATTAACACTTATTTTACTGTGTTGACCTCGAAATGGAGCAAGCATTTTACCTTTGTCACTTAATCCCATTTAGACAAAAATATATGAATATGAATTGAAACATAAAAGCGATGCCATGTGGAATGCAGGTAGCCACGAGGCAAGAGTCTCCTACTCTCCGCAATTGAACAGTGCTTTCTTCTGTCACACGTAAAATGCCAAGCTATTGCACCTCACACCAGATGGACTAAATTATAATTTGATCACTTCCACAAGGACATACAAATTAATAATAATTAAATAATTTTGAGTGTTTCATTCTCCACTAGTAACCCTCCCCACCAAACAGGCACCCAGAACAACCAGTAGGAGGTGCTAGTGCACTGACAACTGTCAAGGACACAAGTGAAGCGCCTCTTTAATGATGGTGTTGCGGCTTGCATTGTACTGTGAACACATTCTTATAATTAAATTACTGGTCCATGTTTTCCATACAGAGTACAAGTGGTGGTATCGCTTCCTCTGGATTAAACTTCTTCAGGAGAATACGTGGAAGGCGAAGTAAGTTGCATCATGTTTAATAATAATAGATTCACTGATCTAACCGGCGGCGGTGGCTCAGGGGTAGAGTTGCCGGAGGTTGCCAGTTCGAACCCGGGCTCCTGTCGAAGTGTCCTTGAGCAAGACACTGAACCCCTACTTGCTCCTGATGTGCTGGTTGGTGCCTTGCATGGTTTCCGTTGCCATCGGCGTATGAATGCGTGTGTGAATGGGTGAATGTAATACAATCTATGCAAATATCTTCGCAATATAAATGCACCATTTACGGGCCGTAGCCAAACACACATTAATTTGGGGGTCCTTCATGACACAAAGAAGTTTGAGAACCACTTATAGATATTTTGCAGATTGAATGAGCCATTTCACTAAAACATTTCTTGTTCTCCAGATATCTACCATGTGTCAGGAGCCAACAACACAAGCAGTTCTGTTCCGACAGAATCATTCATTAGTACCAACAATTAATGGAGTGTGTTAGCAATTAATGTCGATACTATTCATTAAAAGTGTACCGTATTTCTTTATTTTTTGTGTTTTGTTTAACGGTTAAAGCTCTATTATATAGCCTATTCCAATAGTAATCAATGGTGTATTGTTTGTTCAGGAACAGGTGTTTTCCCGTTTCTCCAGTAAACACTAAACAGAAAATACAATTTCAGGTCGGGAAGGGATAGCCATTTTATCCAATCAGGAGAGAGAACCCTACCATGATCATTTATCAGCTTCAATTTTATAGTGATCCAGTTCCAATTTTGTCTCTTCTGTCATCTGTTTAATAAAGATGGGAGGACGTGAGTCCTTCTCACGTTATACAAGGTCTGGTCTCGCTCCACCCTACAGCTTTGATCTAATCTCCCCCTATGTCCCAACTCGCTGTCTGAGATGAGATCATCAAGCAAAGACCTTATAGATCCCCAAGTCTGTAATTTAAAGACCAAAGCAAGTCCTCTTTTAAATCCCTATACTGAAAATGCACTTATAGATTAGCCTTCAGTGCCAACTCCTATTAATCATTTTTTATTTAATTTCACTGATTTTTGAAATGTCTTCTGTTGCTTATTTTATTTAGCTGACTTTTGAAATGTTTCCTGTTGCATCTTTTTCTGTTGTTTGTATCCTTGTTCCTTAAGTGTGTAAAGCACTCACAATTTCGAAAGGTGCTATATAAAGAAAGTTTTATTATTAATATTATTATTTACTCTATATAGCAATGATTGCTATAGGGCTATTTAACACTTTAATTTATGAATGATCACTTACAGTACATCACCTGCAAATTGTAATTCACAAGGTTTGCTGTCAGTTCACCCCTTTGCGGGGTGTGTGGGTCAATATGTCAATGGGGTGGGTGGGGGGTAGGCCTATCATGGGTAAAGTTAATTGAGAATCTGTCCACATCAAGGATGCAGCACTGTGGTCACAACAAAGCACTTTAAAACAGCGGTGCTGAATGAAGATATAGACCTAATGTTATTCCTCCTGTGTCTTGAGCCATAATATTGTCCTCTTCTGTCTTAACCACATTAACAATGGCGTCCCTATTTTGGGAAAAGAAAAAGAAAACAGCAACACTTGCACATTGGCTATATACTGTTGATTGTACAATGAAATGTTTACTGCTGTGTCAGGCCCAGTGGTGGCACATCTTGCACATTGCATGGCTATTTTTGCTATTTGTTGTACAATGAAATATAGGGCTTAAGTGTTTAAGACTGCTTTGCCAGGCCCAGTGTTGGCACAGATGTGAATTTGTGAAAGGCATTGCTGTTGGTCCAATGCAGTTGCTTACCGTGTCCTTGGTTTGCACCCCAGTCGTGCAACAGATGTGGTCCAAGTGCACTTAGTACTAGCCTACGGCCAGAGCCCCGAATCCCTATAGGCCACTAGGCCTATGCTAGACAGTTGGGTGGGACTTGCCATGCCAGAGATAGGTTGAAGAGAGCATAAAGCTATATCTTGGAAATGTGAGCATGCATGCTTCCTATTGCCATAGGGGAGTATTCCACCAGATTGTTGTTAATGTGTGAACTTTGCTGAATAATGTATTTTATTTGTATTTTTTGGAAAGAATATATAAAAAAATGTATGTCAACAAAATGCATACAATGTAATTAAACAGCTTCAAGGTCTCTGTTGTCCAATTACTGTCTGTATAGGGACAGTGTCCAGACATCTAGCCTATCCTAACAATCCACTCTTATGACAATGAAATGCAGGACTCAGGAGTAGCCTAGTAGGCCTATACCCTACAGTATAAAACAATACAATTGGTATTAAAAGTGGTCAAGTGAGTGGTCACTGTGGTGTGCTGCGCTTCAGTGCTTCTGTAGTGACGCGGTTTACCATTATAAATAAATAATTCCAAAATAAAGGTCCATTAATAAAGATAACTAGAATTTCGCCCCCCTTCGGGGGGCTCATCCCAGTGTCGTTGCAGCGCAATATGGGAAGAAGGAAATTGCGGGAGTCGACAGACTCCACTTCATGTTTCAGCTGTGTTTTTAAACTCAGTAGTGTGCCCTGCACACAGCGCACACTCGCAATTGCAGCTGGAGGGCGACGCGACACACACACACGCCCACACACACACACACACACACACACACACACACACACACAGAGCGATGTGTGGATAAATCACTGAGATTTGGGAAATGTGTTCTGAATGGGCCTGAATATATGTGTGTACGCTGCAACAATGATTTCATAAAGTGTAGTTTAGTTTTGAACAGGCAACTAATGTAGTGATAGATTAATTGAATGGGCCTGAATAGATAGATAGATAGATTTCTTTATTTTTGTGTCATGCACCAAAGGCGCCCAGCCCACATGGGCTTACAGGACACACCATATCATTGCATTCAATATTGCATTGTGTACAATAAACAGATATGTTTTGTTGATATTCCCTTTTTTTTTTTTTACACAAACAAAACATTCTGCCTTATTTCCCACGCCCTGCATAAAAAGTCTGCCAAAGCAAAAGTACCTTTCCTAAAACATAATTCCAGTTTTTCATAGTCCTCCAACCAGAAAAAGTCTGCACAGATGGTTGTCATTTTACAAAATAATACATGTGTTAATGCTTCATATAATGGGCAGTAAAACAAAAGAGGATAGATTGAACAGGCAACTAATGTAGTGATTGATTAATTGAATGGGCCTGAATAGATCTGTGTAGGCTGCAACAATTGGCGTGCTTTGTGTAAATGGCCGTCGTGATGTTCACTGTTCCTTTTTAGATGGACATTCCACAGCGCCAGCGCCATGGGGGAGGGTGGAGGGGCACACACACACACACACACACACACACACACACACACACACTGGGGCCAGCGTGTAGGCATAGTCTACTGTAGTAAATATAGGCGACTAATAATGTGCATGGAATGGATAGTGCATGAGTGTGCAGGTTCAGCGCACACGCGCAATTGCGATGTATGGATAAATGAAATGATTAAGCAGGCAACATTGAGAAGCATGCAACATGCTCGCACACGCGCAATTGCGATGTATGGATAAATGAAATGATTAAGCATGCAACATTGAGAAGCATGCAACATGCTGTGTGATTACCTGTTTCGGTTCGCGACACACACACAGGGCGATGTATGGATAAATCAAACGAACGATTAAGCAAGCAACATTGAGAAGGATGCAACATGCTGTGTGATTTACCTGTTTGGGTTTGTTTTGCGCGACTGGCTCGCAAATGTTTGGATGCACGCGTGTATTGAGAAAGTGCGCTGCGTTTTCTTCGTGGCATATTGTGTTTTTGGGGGGGTGATGGCAGAGTATATTTTGTTGGTGGAGTGAGTAGCCTACAGTGCAGTCAGAGAGTAGTTCACAGGTCACACACAGGAGCAGTGAAAGGGGGAGGGGACTTGGGATGGCAGTGTAGAGTAGGCACGACATTGAGGGGATAGAAACCATCCCGGTCGCGTGGTTCATCTAACGCGTGTGTCACTGTGAAGGACTGGCCCCATTAAGTGAACGTAGTTGGCGACACAGGAGCAGTGAAAGGGGGAGGGGCCTTCGGATGGCAGTGTAGAGTAGGCACGACATTGAGGGGTAGAAACCATCCCGGTCGCGTGGTTGATCTAACGTGTGTGTCACTGTGAAGGACTGGCCCCATGAAGTGAACGTAGTTGGCGTAGTAGACGCCAACATGACGATTTTGACGGTTGAGGTTGAGCAAGAATAGCGTGTTTCAGAAAAGTAATATTTAAACAGTAAATAAGACATTTTTGGCGAATGCAATGTAGTCTATATGTTTTGTGGGAGTGTGCAGGTTTTATTTTGCATAGAGAGATGTGTGGTGGAAGTGTGGTTTGGTCGGAGATAGAGCACGAATGAACGGCCATGTGCTCATGTACCCCCTGTCTATTAGGGTAGCAGGATAATGGTTAGAAGCTATTTTTCAACAGCCAAAAGTGTCAAATAATGGTTAGAAGCTGTTTTTCAACAACCAAAAGTGTCAAATAATGGTTAGAGAAAGTTTAAAAAATTGGAAATTGCGGAAATTGCGAAATTGCGGGAATTGCGGAATTGCGGAAATTGCGGAAATTGTGAAATTGCGGAAATTGCGGAATTGGAAATGGAATGGAAATGGAATGGAAATGGAATGGAAATGGAAAATGGAATGGAAATGGAAAAATGAAAAAATGAAAAAATGAAAAAAACGATGGGTTATAGCCCATGTTTTTTGAAATTTTGGAAAAAAAAGTTATCCTCGTTTCTCATCATTTTGGACCATGGGCTATAGCCTATATCGTACGGCATACTATAGCGCCTCGTTTTTCATCATTTTTCACCGCGGCTCGTGACGTCATGTTGTAGTTCCTAACCACCGAAAATCCAGACTAAGTAGGGGGTGAGCTCTTTTATATACTTTACTGAATATTTCACAAGAGTCAAATGTATACGGTCAAATGTGTGTGTGTGTGTGTGTGTGTGTGTGTGTGTGTGTGTTAAACTTCTGAAGAAATGTGTTGGCAACTTGGCCATAGATATGTCACTTGTAATTTCTCACATGCTAATATATAACTAGCAGTAGCCATCAGCGTTGTAGGGGGGGGGGGTAATATTGCTTTGCTATTCAGATGTAATTCAGTCAGTAAGTAGGCCTATTTGAACTGTGTTCGTTGGGAGTGCAGTCTTAATTAGCAACTTTATACAGCTGTGCCTTTGAAGTGCAAACATTATCCCCAAACGATCCCCCCACGTCCCCCTCAATGCTGCATAGAGAGAAAGAGAGAGGCCGAGTCTACTCCTTACAACAGTGTTTCACCTGATTTTACTGTTAAATAAATAATTAGCGCGTGACTGCGCACGTCTGTAGGAACCTATAGTTAGAACCGAAATTGAATTACTGTAATGGGTACCACAGAAAGTACAGACAAATCACCCCGCCATGTCAGAAAGTGAAGACAACTGGTTGTCCGGACTTTCTGGGTGAGCCCAACTTGCCCCAGCGGAAAGTACAGACAACTCACCCCGCCATGTCAGAAAGTGAAGACAACTCACCGGGGTGAGTTGTCCAGTATTCATCATCATCATCATCATCATACTATAATTCTAACAATGTCTGAGTGTGTGTCTGTGTGTCACTGTGACTGCCGTAGCTCCTTACTGCCTGCACCAATCACTCCCACTTTTCACACAGGCATTGACCATATGAATATGGAGGGCGTAACGAAGCCCTTTTTTCATTAATGATTATTAATGAATTTATTAGTCAATTACAAACGCACCCGGGCGCAGTACCCCCCACGGCCACAAGGGGGGGGGGGGGGATATCGCACAACGGGTAAAAGCTAGTACTCATAATTATCCATATTTAGTAATTATGCATTTTTTAGATTTGTGCTGCTGAGCCAAAGATCATCTGTGGTGTGAGGTGGAGCTATCTATTGGCCATTGGCCATGTCTTTATTGTCTTGCGACCCGGGACCCGTCCCAATTTCTTTTATTTATTTTTTATCATCTGGGGACCCCCGAAAATAAATTCTGGGCCCTCCGAGGGGTCGCGACCCACAGGTACTACCCTGGTACTACAATAATGTAACTTGTAAAATGCCATGGCAGAAAGGTACGTGACCTTTCTGCCAAGACATTTTACATTATTGTAGTCCAGAGAGTTGTAATATTACTGAGTTACTATTTAATGAGATGCATTGCTGTAAAAAATAGGATGTAAGAGTTCACTGCTTGGAACACAGAGTTCTAACTTGTGTTTCCTGCTACTACTTGGCCTTACTGAGTCCCAGAACCCACCTCACCCCCACCCTGGGCAAGACCTACGCTGTAAAGACTATCATTTGTTTGGGTGGAAGTTGCAGGATTTTAGCGGAAGGAAATTATGTTGATGCTTTACAAATCAGTTTACATTCTCCGCGAATGAAACAAGTGGTGTGATTGGTCTGGAAAATATCGTATCCGGGGGTAAATACATCTGACGGATGTTCCGGAGGATACATCTGCCGATAGCTTCTCTGCCTTACGTTGTGACAATGCAGGCTTTTCTTTTTGCAGATAAGTAAACCTGGGACCGAGGCTACCTCACCTCTGCCCATTTTGATAGGCTGGAATGGCTTGGGGTTGACGACAGAGTAGGGGAGAGCCGCCACGGATGTAACGCGTCACGGTTGTAACATGGACGTTATCTCTTGATTGGTCAACGCCACCATGACGCCATCGCGTCAGTATGTGTACAGCAACGTACTCTACGTGCCCAGGAAGTTTGAAGTGTTTACCTTCACCCTGCGGGGAGCTATTGGCGAAAAACTGACTTTTTTCAAAATGCGTATAATTTTACACCTGGAGTATTTGTGTGCTACAATTTTTTTCGAGGTGAAAGCGAGGTTACCATAGAAACGACAACAAACACAATGGCAGCTAGCGCCACCCGCGTGGGCGGAACCTCACCTTCTAATATAAACACAAACCCCATTCTGCCAGCTGCCTCGCTAGCCTAGTGGACTACTACGCCGACTTGTAATATAATGCTTCGCTGGTTCACTGCCGCCACTGTTTTTACAACCGCAGACTTTTTAATAGTTTTTGGATTAAGGTTGCCTTAAAAAGACTGGATTAAGTTTGGTGAAGGAAGGGCACGGTGGCACAGTTGGTAGTGCTGTCGCCTCACAGCTAGAAGGTCCTGGGTTCGATTCCCGCTCGGGGCACTGTGGGTGCTGGCGGCGTTTTTCCTCCTCCGCGTCATCAGTGCCCATACCCGAAGACGGGGTTGGCGAAAGGGCCTTTCTTGGTCGAGTTCCATCTTCGTCCTTTTTTTGTTCCAAGTGTTCCAACATTGTTTCAACTTCCGGGCCACCGATTGGCCGGTGCCCGGATCGTGCAGGCTACCATTGGCTGGTTCCACCTGGGGTTCCACCTGGGGTTCCAACCCAGGAGCCAATGGGGGCATGGTCCCGCCCCTACCTCTCAGTAATTCCAAAAACAGCACGGCGGCGGCCATCTTGTTACAGTGTGCGGTGGATGGACGTATTCATAATTTTAATAAATCGTACAAGGTGTTTGGAAAATATTTAAAGGCAGCAGGGCTTTCTCCAGGGGCCAATAAGGGATCGATTTTAATTTGGAACATTTCTGTCCATTTTTGGCTTAGTTATGGACATGTAGTATCTGTTAGCATGTTAGCTAGCTGCTGGATGATGATGATGATGATGATGGGTTCTTAATATTATGTGTGAATATTTGATATTGTTTTATTAAATCGTACAAGGCGTTTGGAAAATATTTAAAGGCGGCAGGGCTTTCTCCAGGGGCCAATAAGGGAACGATTTTAATTTGGAACATTTCTGTCCATTTTTGGCTTAGTTATGGACATGTAGTATCTGTTAGCATGTTAGCTAGCTGCTGGATGATGAACAATGAACTCAAGTGTCACAAAGCAAAGCAACACGAAAAGCGATGGTAATAGTACTATTAGCCAGCTTCTGCTGACCTATATGGGGTGCGAGGCCCTGCATTGCTCAATAACCTGCTTTGATGACACTTTTGTCCTTTTGTATGTTTAAATCAAATGTCAAATTATAGTTCAAAGACACCAAGAAGATAGTCTGTGATTACAATATCAATTTAAAATGTAAGTCGCTCTGGATTAAGAGCGTCTGCTAAATGCCTAAATTGTAAATTGTCCCCTTGCGCTTAGGGTCCGGCCCATTCCTCTCTGTTATGTCATATTACGAGCATTTCACTTTTAATATCACAATTATTGTAGCTAATCTTTAACTGAATCTGGAAGTATTCCTTTATTAAATGATTCTTCATAGTCTGGAATTGTAACTGATCAATTTTCTTTTGTGACTTTCGCCTTTATTTTATATGGAGGGACAGTCAGTGGTGTAAACTTTATTTATATAGCACATTTCATACATAAAATGCAACTCAAAGTACTTCACATGAAAATAAAATAAAAAATAACAAGCAGCGGAATGCCAGAAACAAAAAGTAACATTAAAAATGGTAAGGAAATTTGTATTGGATAATACATTTTAAATTGATATTCTTAGATATTCAACTTTATTGACATTTATAATTAAATTGGTGTCTTTACACTGTAGAATTTTACATTTGATTTAAGTGTCTATTTGTTTGTCTCTAAATGTTTTGATGAATTGAACAATGCCCTTTTGGTAAACAAGTGTAAGGCTTAATTGGGTCGTCCACTCACAGTTAACAGTCTTTGTATTGAGTTTGTTTTTGAAATGTAGGCCTACTGTAATTCTGCAAACTGTTAATAAATATTTAAATCAATCAAAATTGACATTTCAACTATTGATCAGACGCTGTGCATTGACGACACCTACAGGTCATTCATTTTAATTGCATGCATGCAGAGAAATCACAACATTGTGAGACGCGCTGGGTCGTTGCCATGTTTTGCCACGGAAACCAGCGACCTGCCTTGTGTAAGTAAGTAAGTAAATTTTATTTATAAAGCACCTTTCTTAACAATGTTACAAAGTGCTGTACAGTGACACAATCAAATCAATCATAATTAAAACAGTGACAGTACAACAAGCAAATAAGAACAACATAATCAAGTCAAATAAAATCAGAAAAATGTTCCCGAAATAAAAACGTTTTCAGTGGACGAAGCCAGGCTTGATACGAGCAGACGTGGCAACGCCATTGAAACACAGGGGCAATCTCCCGTTGGCCGAGAGGTTGGAACTCACGGGACAATGGGAGCCTGCATGCTTTTGGGCGGCCAATAAGGGCAGGGGTAAAACAGAGAGGATTGTTCCGGATCCTCCTTTCAGGGTCCGGCCCATTCCTCTCTGTTATGTCATATTACGAGCATTTCACTTTTAATATCACAATTATTGTAGCTAATCTTTAACTGAATCTGGAAGTATTCCTTTATTAAATGATTCTTCATAGTCTGGAATTGTAACTGATCAATTTTCTTTTGTGACTTTCGCCTTTATTTTATATGGAGGGACAGTCAGTGGTGTAAACTTTATTTATATAGCACATTTCATACATAAAATGCAACTCAAAGTACTTCACATGAAAATAAAATAAAAAATAACAAGCAGCGGAATGCCAGAAACAAAAAGTAACATTAAAAATGGTAAGGAAATTTGTATTGGATAATACATTTTAAATTGATATTCTTAGATATTCAACTTTATTGACATTTATAATTAAATTGGTGTCTTTACACTGTAGAATTTTACATTTGATTTAAGTGTCTATTTGTTTGTCTCTAAATGTTTTGATGAATTGAACAATGCCCTTTTGGTAAACAAGTGTAAGGCTTAATTGGGTCGTCCACTCACAGTTAACAGTCTTTGTATTGAGTTTGTTTTTGAAATGTAGGCCTACTGTAATTCTGCAAACTGTTAATAAATATTTAAATCAATCAAAATTGACATTTCAACTATTGATCAGACGCTGTGCATTGACGACACCTACAGGTCATTCATTTTAATTGCATGCATGCAGAGAAATCACAACATTGTGAGACGCGCTGGGTCGTTGCCATGTTTTGCCACGGAAACCAGCGACCTGCCTTGTGTAAGTAAGTAAGTAAATTTTATTTATAAAGCACCTTTCTTAACAATGTTACAAAGTGCTGTACAGTGACACAATCAAATCAATCATAATTAAAACAGTGACAGTACAACAAGCAAATAAGAACAACATAATCAAGTCAAATAAAATCAGAAAAATGTTCCCGAAATAAAAACGTTTTCAGTGGACGAAGCCAGGCTTGATACGAGCAGACGTGGCAACGCCATTGAAACACAGGGGCAATCTCCCGTTGGCCGAGAGGTTGGAACTCACGGGACAATGGGAGCCTGCATGCTTTTGGGCGGCCAATAAGGGCAGGGGTAAAACAGAGAGGATTGTTCCGGATCCTGCGCGCAGGGTCCGGCCCATTCCTCTCTGTTATGTCATATTACGAGCATTTCACTTTTAATATCACAATTATTGTAGCTAATCTTTAACTGAATCTGGAAGTATTCCTTTATTAAATGATTCTTCATAGTCTGGAATTGTAACTGATCAATTTTCTTTTGTGACTTTCGCCTTTATTTTATATGGAGGGACAGTCAGTGGTGTAAACTTTATTTATATAGCACATTTCATACATAAAATGCAACTCAAAGTACTTCACATGAAAATAAAATAAAAAATAACAAGCAGCGGAATGCCAGAAACAAAAAGTAACATTAAAAATGGTAAGGAAATTTGTATTGGATAATACATTTTAAATTGATATTCTTAGATATTCAACTTTATTGACATTTATAATTAAATTGGTGTCTTTACACTGTAGAATTTTACATTTGATTTAAGTGTCTATTTGTTTGTCTCTAAATGTTTTGATGAATTGAACAATGCCCTTTTGGTAAACAAGTGTAAGGCTTAATTGGGTCGTCCACTCACAGTTAACAGTCTTTGTATTGAGTTTGTTTTTGAAATGTAGGCCTACTGTAATTCTGCAAACTGTTAATAAATATTTAAATCAATCAAAATTGACATTTCAACTATTGATCAGACGCTGTGCATTGACGACACCTACAGGTCATTCATTTTAATTGCATGCATGCAGAGAAATCACAACATTGTGAGACGCGCTGGGTCGTTGCCATGTTTTGCCACGGAAACCAGCGACCTGCCTTGTGTAAGTAAGTAAGTAAATTTTATTTATAAAGCACCTTTCTTAACAATGTTACAAAGTGCTGTACAGTGACACAATCAAATCAATCATAATTAAAACAGTGACAGTACAACAAGCAAATAAGAACAACATAATCAAGTCAAATAAAATCAGAAAAATGTTCCCGAAATAAAAACGTTTTCAGTGGACGAAGCCAGGCTTGATACGAGCAGACGTGGCAACGCCATTGAAACACAGGGGCAATCTCCCGTTGGCCGAGAGGTTGGAACTCACGGGACAATGGGAGCCTGCATGCTTTTGGGCGGCCAATAAGGGCAGGGGTAAAACAGAGAGGATTGTTCCGGATCCTCCTTTCAGGGTCCGGCCCATTCCTCTCTGTTATGTCATATTACGAGCATTTCACTTTTAATATCACAATTATTGTAGCTAATCTTTAACTGAATCTGGAAGTATTCCTTTATTAAATGATTCTTCATAGTCTGGAATTGTAACTGATCAATTTTCTTTTGTGACTTTCGCCTTTATTTTATATGGAGGGACAGTCAGTGGTGTAAACTTTATTTATATAGCACATTTCATACATAAAATGCAACTCAAAGTACTTCACATGAAAATAAAATAAAAAATAACAAGCAGCGGAATGCCAGAAACAAAAAGTAACATTAAAAATGGTAAGGAAATTTGTATTGGATAATACATTTTAAATTGATATTCTTAGATATTCAACTTTATTGACATTTATAATTAAATTGGTGTCTTTACACTGTAGAATTTTACATTTGATTTAAGTGTCTATTTGTTTGTCTCTAAATGTTTTGATGAATTGAACAATGCCCTTTTGGTAAACAAGTGTAAGGCTTAATTGGGTCGTCCACTCACAGTTAACAGTCTTTGTATTGAGTTTGTTTTTGAAATGTAGGCCTACTGTAATTCTGCAAACTGTTAATAAATATTTAAATCAATCAAAATTGACATTTCAACTATTGATCAGACGCTGTGCATTGACGACACCTACAGGTCATTCATTTTAATTGCATGCATGCAGAGAAATCACAACATTGTGAGACGCGCTGGGTCGTTGCCATGTTTTGCCACGGAAACCAGCGACCTGCCTTGTGTAAGTAAGTAAGTAAATTTTATTTATAAAGCACCTTTCTTAACAATGTTACAAAGTGCTGTACAGTGACACAATCAAATCAATCATAATTAAAACAGTGACAGTACAACAAGCAAATAAGAACAACATAATCAAGTCAAATAAAATCAGAAAAATGTTCCCGAAATAAAAACGTTTTCAGTGGACGAAGCCAGGCTTGATACGAGCAGACGTGGCAACGCCATTGAAACACAGGGGCAATCTCCCGTTGGCCGAGAGGTTGGAACTCACGGGACAATGGGAGCCTGCATGCTTTTGGGCGGCCAATAAGGGCAGGGGTAAAACAGAGAGGATTGTTCCGGATCCTCCTTTCTTGGTCGAGTTCCATCTTCGTCCTTTTTTTGTTCCAAGTGTTCCAACATTGTTTCAACTTCCGGGCCACCGATTGGCCGGTGCCCGGATCGTGCAGGCTACCATTGGCTGGTTCCACCTGGGGTTCCACCTGGGGTTCCAACCCAGGAGCCAATGGGGGCATGGTCCCGCCCCTACCTCTCAGTAATTCCAAAAACAGCACGGCGGCGGCCATCTTGTTACAGTGTGCGGTGGATGGACGTATTCATAATTTTAATAAATCGTACAAGGTGTTTGGAAAATATTTAAAGGCAGCAGGGCTTTCTCCAGGGGCCAATAAGGGATCGATTTTAATTTGGAACATTTCTGTCCATTTTTGGCTTAGTTATGGACATGTAGTATCTGTTAGCATGTTAGCTAGCTGCTGGATGATGATGATGATGATGATGGGTTCTTAATATTATGTGTGAATATTTGATATTGTTTTATTAAATCGTACAAGGCGTTTGGAAAATATTTAAAGGCGGCAGGGCTTTCTCCAGGGGCCAATAAGGGAACGATTTTAATTTGGAACATTTCTGTCCATTTTTGGCTTAGTTATGGACATGTAGTATCTGTTAGCATGTTAGCTAGCTGCTGGATGATGAACAATGAACTCAAGTGTCACAAAGCAAAGCAACACGAAAAGCGATGGTAATAGTACTATTAGCCAGCTTCTGCTGACCTATATGGGGTGCGAGGCCCTGCATTGCTCAATAACCTGCTTTGATGACACTTTTGTCCTTTTGTATGTTTAAATCAAATGTCAAATTATAGTTCAAAGACACCAAGAAGATAGTCTGTGATTACAATATCAATTTAAAATGTAAGTCGCTCTGGATTAAGAGCGTCTGCTAAATGCCTAAATTGTAAATTGTCCCCTTGCGCTTAGGGTCCGGCCCATTCCTCTCTGTTATGTCATATTACGAGCATTTCACTTTTAATATCACAATTATTGTAGCTAATCTTTAACTGAATCTGGAAGTATTCCTTTATTAAATGATTCTTCATAGTCTGGAATTGTAACTGATCAATTTTCTTTTGTGACTTTCGCCTTTATTTTATATGGAGGGACAGTCAGTGGTGTAAACTTTATTTATATAGCACATTTCATACATAAAATGCAACTCAAAGTACTTCACATGAAAATAAAATAAAAAATAACAAGCAGCGGAATGCCAGAAACAAAAAGTAACATTAAAAATGGTAAGGAAATTTGTATTGGATAATACATTTTAAATTGATATTCTTAGATATTCAACTTTATTGACATTTATAATTAAATTGGTGTCTTTACACTGTAGAATTTTACATTTGATTTAAGTGTCTATTTGTTTGTCTCTAAATGTTTTGATGAATTGAACAATGCCCTTTTGGTAAACAAGTGTAAGGCTTAATTGGGTCGTCCACTCACAGTTAACAGTCTTTGTATTGAGTTTGTTTTTGAAATGTAGGCCTACTGTAATTCTGCAAACTGTTAATAAATATTTAAATCAATCAAAATTGACATTTCAACTATTGATCAGACGCTGTGCATTGACGACACCTACAGGTCATTCATTTTAATTGCATGCATGCAGAGAAATCACAACATTGTGAGACGCGCTGGGTCGTTGCCATGTTTTGCCACGGAAACCAGCGACCTGCCTTGTGTAAGTAAGTAAGTAAATTTTATTTATAAAGCACCTTTCTTAACAATGTTACAAAGTGCTGTACAGTGACACAATCAAATCAATCATAATTAAAACAGTGACAGTACAACAAGCAAATAAGAACAACATAATCAAGTCAAATAAAATCAGAAAAATGTTCCCGAAATAAAAACGTTTTCAGTGGACGAAGCCAGGCTTGATACGAGCAGACGTGGCAACGCCATTGAAACACAGGGGCAATCTCCCGTTGGCCGAGAGGTTGGAACTCACGGGACAATGGGAGCCTGCATGCTTTTGGGCGGCCAATAAGGGCAGGGGTAAAACAGAGAGGATTGTTCCGGATCCTCCTTTCAGGGTCCGGCCCATTCCTCTCTGTTATGTCATATTACGAGCATTTCACTTTTAATATCACAATTATTGTAGCTAATCTTTAACTGAATCTGGAAGTATTCCTTTATTAAATGATTCTTCATAGTCTGGAATTGTAACTGATCAATTTTCTTTTGTGACTTTCGCCTTTATTTTATATGGAGGGACAGTCAGTGGTGTAAACTTTATTTATATAGCACATTTCATACATAAAATGCAACTCAAAGTACTTCACATGAAAATAAAATAAAAAATAACAAGCAGCGGAATGCCAGAAACAAAAAGTAACATTAAAAATGGTAAGGAAATTTGTATTGGATAATACATTTTAAATTGATATTCTTAGATATTCAACTTTATTGACATTTATAATTAAATTGGTGTCTTTACACTGTAGAATTTTACATTTGATTTAAGTGTCTATTTGTTTGTCTCTAAATGTTTTGATGAATTGAACAATGCCCTTTTGGTAAACAAGTGTAAGGCTTAATTGGGTCGTCCACTCACAGTTAACAGTCTTTGTATTGAGTTTGTTTTTGAAATGTAGGCCTACTGTAATTCTGCAAACTGTTAATAAATATTTAAATCAATCAAAATTGACATTTCAACTATTGATCAGACGCTGTGCATTGACGACACCTACAGGTCATTCATTTTAATTGCATGCATGCAGAGAAATCACAACATTGTGAGACGCGCTGGGTCGTTGCCATGTTTTGCCACGGAAACCAGCGACCTGCCTTGTGTAAGTAAGTAAGTAAATTTTATTTATAAAGCACCTTTCTTAACAATGTTACAAAGTGCTGTACAGTGACACAATCAAATCAATCATAATTAAAACAGTGACAGTACAACAAGCAAATAAGAACAACATAATCAAGTCAAATAAAATCAGAAAAATGTTCCCGAAATAAAAACGTTTTCAGTGGACGAAGCCAGGCTTGATACGAGCAGACGTGGCAACGCCATTGAAACACAGGGGCAATCTCCCGTTGGCCGAGAGGTTGGAACTCACGGGACAATGGGAGCCTGCATGCTTTTGGGCGGCCAATAAGGGCAGGGGTAAAACAGAGAGGATTGTTCCGGATCCTCCTTTCTTGGTCGAGTTCCATCTTCGTCCTTTTTTTGTTCCAAGTGTTCCAACATTGTTTCAACTTCCGGGCCACCGATTGGCCGGTGCCCGGATCGTGCAGGCTACCATTGGCTGGTTCCACCTGGGGTTCCACCTGGGGTTCCAACCCAGGAGCCAATGGGGGCATGGTCCCGCCCCTACCTCTCAGTAATTCCAAAAACAGCACGGCGGCGGCCATCTTGTTACAGTGTGCGGTGGATGGACGTATTCATAATTTTAATAAATCGTACAAGGTGTTTGGAAAATATTTAAAGGCAGCAGGGCTTTCTCCAGGGGCCAATAAGGGATCGATTTTAATTTGGAACATTTCTGTCCATTTTTGGCTTAGTTATGGACATGTAGTATCTGTTAGCATGTTAGCTAGCTGCTGGATGATGATGATGATGATGATGGGTTCTTAATATTATGTGTGAATATTTGATATTGTTTTATTAAATCGTACAAGGCGTTTGGAAAATATTTAAAGGCGGCAGGGCTTTCTCCAGGGGCCAATAAGGGAACGATTTTAATTTGGAACATTTCTGTCCATTTTTGGCTTAGTTATGGACATGTAGTATCTGTTAGCATGTTAGCTAGCTGCTGGATGATGAACAATGAACTCAAGTGTCACAAAGCAAAGCAACACGAAAAGCGATGGTAATAGTACTATTAGCCAGCTTCTGCTGACCTATATGGGGTGCGAGGCCCTGCATTGCTCAATAACCTGCTTTGATGACACTTTTGTCCTTTTGTATGTTTAAATCAAATGTCAAATTATAGTTCAAAGACACCAAGAAGATAGTCTGTGATTACAATATCAATTTAAAATGTAAGTCGCTCTGGATTAAGAGCGTCTGCTAAATGCCTAAATTGTAAATTGTCCCCTTGCGCTTAGGGTCCGGCCCATTCCTCTCTGTTATGTCATATTACGAGCATTTCACTTTTAATATCACAATTATTGTAGCTAATCTTTAACTGAATCTGGAAGTATTCCTTTATTAAATGATTCTTCATAGTCTGGAATTGTAACTGATCAATTTTCTTTTGTGACTTTCGCCTTTATTTTATATGGAGGGACAGTCAGTGGTGTAAACTTTATTTATATAGCACATTTCATACATAAAATGCAACTCAAAGTACTTCACATGAAAATAAAATAAAAAATAACAAGCAGCGGAATGCCAGAAACAAAAAGTAACATTAAAAATGGTAAGGAAATTTGTATTGGATAATACATTTTAAATTGATATTCTTAGATATTCAACTTTATTGACATTTATAATTAAATTGGTGTCTTTACACTGTAGAATTTTACATTTGATTTAAGTGTCTATTTGTTTGTCTCTAAATGTTTTGATGAATTGAACAATGCCCTTTTGGTAAACAAGTGTAAGGCTTAATTGGGTCGTCCACTCACAGTTAACAGTCTTTGTATTGAGTTTGTTTTTGAAATGTAGGCCTACTGTAATTCTGCAAACTGTTAATAAATATTTAAATCAATCAAAATTGACATTTCAACTATTGATCAGACGCTGTGCATTGACGACACCTACAGGTCATTCATTTTAATTGCATGCATGCAGAGAAATCACAACATTGTGAGACGCGCTGGGTCGTTGCCATGTTTTGCCACGGAAACCAGCGACCTGCCTTGTGTAAGTAAGTAAGTAAATTTTATTTATAAAGCACCTTTCTTAACAATGTTACAAAGTGCTGTACAGTGACACAATCAAATCAATCATAATTAAAACAGTGACAGTACAACAAGCAAATAAGAACAACATAATCAAGTCAAATAAAATCAGAAAAATGTTCCCGAAATAAAAACGTTTTCAGTGGACGAAGCCAGGCTTGATACGAGCAGACGTGGCAACGCCATTGAAACACAGGGGCAATCTCCCGTTGGCCGAGAGGTTGGAACTCACGGGACAATGGGAGCCTGCATGCTTTTGGGCGGCCAATAAGGGCAGGGGTAAAACAGAGAGGATTGTTCCGGATCCTCCTTTCAGGGTCCGGCCCATTCCTCTCTGTTATGTCATATTACGAGCATTTCACTTTTAATATCACAATTATTGTAGCTAATCTTTAACTGAATCTGGAAGTATTCCTTTATTAAATGATTCTTCATAGTCTGGAATTGTAACTGATCAATTTTCTTTTGTGACTTTCGCCTTTATTTTATATGGAGGGACAGTCAGTGGTGTAAACTTTATTTATATAGCACATTTCATACATAAAATGCAACTCAAAGTACTTCACATGAAAATAAAATAAAAAATAACAAGCAGCGGAATGCCAGAAACAAAAAGTAACATTAAAAATGGTAAGGAAATTTGTATTGGATAATACATTTTAAATTGATATTCTTAGATATTCAACTTTATTGACATTTATAATTAAATTGGTGTCTTTACACTGTAGAATTTTACATTTGATTTAAGTGTCTATTTGTTTGTCTCTAAATGTTTTGATGAATTGAACAATGCCCTTTTGGTAAACAAGTGTAAGGCTTAATTGGGTCGTCCACTCACAGTTAACAGTCTTTGTATTGAGTTTGTTTTTGAAATGTAGGCCTACTGTAATTCTGCAAACTGTTAATAAATATTTAAATCAATCAAAATTGACATTTCAACTATTGATCAGACGCTGTGCATTGACGACACCTACAGGTCATTCATTTTAATTGCATGCATGCAGAGAAATCACAACATTGTGAGACGCGCTGGGTCGTTGCCATGTTTTGCCACGGAAACCAGCGACCTGCCTTGTGTAAGTAAGTAAGTAAATTTTATTTATAAAGCACCTTTCTTAACAATGTTACAAAGTGCTGTACAGTGACACAATCAAATCAATCATAATTAAAACAGTGACAGTACAACAAGCAAATAAGAACAACATAATCAAGTCAAATAAAATCAGAAAAATGTTCCCGAAATAAAAACGTTTTCAGTGGACGAAGCCAGGCTTGATACGAGCAGACGTGGCAACGCCATTGAAACACAGGGGCAATCTCCCGTTGGCCGAGAGGTTGGAACTCACGGGACAATGGGAGCCTGCATGCTTTTGGGCGGCCAATAAGGGCAGGGGTAAAACAGAGAGGATTGTTCCGGATCCTCCTTTCTTGGTCGAGTTCCATCTTCGTCCTTTTTTTGTTCCAAGTGTTCCAACATTGTTTCAACTTCCGGGCCACCGATTGGCCGGTGCCCGGATCGTGCAGGCTACCATTGGCTGGTTCCACCTGGGGTTCCACCTGGGGTTCCAACCCAGGAGCCAATGGGGGCATGGTCCCGCCCCTACCTCTCAGTAATTCCAAAAACAGCACGGCGGCGGCCATCTTGTTACAGTGTGCGGTGGATGGACGTATTCATAATTTTAATAAATCGTACAAGGTGTTTGGAAAATATTTAAAGGCAGCAGGGCTTTCTCCAGGGGCCAATAAGGGATCGATTTTAATTTGGAACATTTCTGTCCATTTTTGGCTTAGTTATGGACATGTAGTATCTGTTAGCATGTTAGCTAGCTGCTGGATGATGATGATGATGATGATGGGTTCTTAATATTATGTGTGAATATTTGATATTGTTTTATTAAATCGTACAAGGCGTTTGGAAAATATTTAAAGGCGGCAGGGCTTTCTCCAGGGGCCAATAAGGGAACGATTTTAATTTGGAACATTTCTGTCCATTTTTGGCTTAGTTATGGACATGTAGTATCTGTTAGCATGTTAGCTAGCTGCTGGATGATGAACAATGAACTCAAGTGTCACAAAGCAAAGCAACACGAAAAGCGATGGTAATAGTACTATTAGCCAGCTTCTGCTGACCTATATGGGGTGCGAGGCCCTGCATTGCTCAATAACCTGCTTTGATGACACTTTTGTCCTTTTGTATGTTTAAATCAAATGTCAAATTATAGTTCAAAGACACCAAGAAGATAGTCTGTGATTACAATATCAATTTAAAATGTAAGTCGCTCTGGATTAAGAGCGTCTGCTAAATGCCTAAATTGTAAATTGTCCCCTTGCGCTTAGGGTCCGGCCCATTCCTCTCTGTTATGTCATATTACGAGCATTTCACTTTTAATATCACAATTATTGTAGCTAATCTTTAACTGAATCTGGAAGTATTCCTTTATTAAATGATTCTTCATAGTCTGGAATTGTAACTGATCAATTTTCTTTTGTGACTTTCGCCTTTATTTTATATGGAGGGACAGTCAGTGGTGTAAACTTTATTTATATAGCACATTTCATACATAAAATGCAACTCAAAGTACTTCACATGAAAATAAAATAAAAAATAACAAGCAGCGGAATGCCAGAAACAAAAAGTAACATTAAAAATGGTAAGGAAATTTGTATTGGATAATACATTTTAAATTGATATTCTTAGATATTCAACTTTATTGACATTTATAATTAAATTGGTGTCTTTACACTGTAGAATTTTACATTTGATTTAAGTGTCTATTTGTTTGTCTCTAAATGTTTTGATGAATTGAACAATGCCCTTTTGGTAAACAAGTGTAAGGCTTAATTGGGTCGTCCACTCACAGTTAACAGTCTTTGTATTGAGTTTGTTTTTGAAATGTAGGCCTACTGTAATTCTGCAAACTGTTAATAAATATTTAAATCAATCAAAATTGACATTTCAACTATTGATCAGACGCTGTGCATTGACGACACCTACAGGTCATTCATTTTAATTGCATGCATGCAGAGAAATCACAACATTGTGAGACGCGCTGGGTCGTTGCCATGTTTTGCCACGGAAACCAGCGACCTGCCTTGTGTAAGTAAGTAAGTAAATTTTATTTATAAAGCACCTTTCTTAACAATGTTACAAAGTGCTGTACAGTGACACAATCAAATCAATCATAATTAAAACAGTGACAGTACAACAAGCAAATAAGAACAACATAATCAAGTCAAATAAAATCAGAAAAATGTTCCCGAAATAAAAACGTTTTCAGTGGACGAAGCCAGGCTTGATACGAGCAGACGTGGCAACGCCATTGAAACACAGGGGCAATCTCCCGTTGGCCGAGAGGTTGGAACTCACGGGACAATGGGAGCCTGCATGCTTTTGGGCGGCCAATAAGGGCAGGGGTAAAACAGAGAGGATTGTTCCGGATCCTCCTTTCAGGGTCCGGCCCATTCCTCTCTGTTATGTCATATTACGAGCATTTCACTTTTAATATCACAATTATTGTAGCTAATCTTTAACTGAATCTGGAAGTATTCCTTTATTAAATGATTCTTCATAGTCTGGAATTGTAACTGATCAATTTTCTTTTGTGACTTTCGCCTTTATTTTATATGGAGGGACAGTCAGTGGTGTAAACTTTATTTATATAGCACATTTCATACATAAAATGCAACTCAAAGTACTTCACATGAAAATAAAATAAAAAATAACAAGCAGCGGAATGCCAGAAACAAAAAGTAACATTAAAAATGGTAAGGAAATTTGTATTGGATAATACATTTTAAATTGATATTCTTAGATATTCAACTTTATTGACATTTATAATTAAATTGGTGTCTTTACACTGTAGAATTTTACATTTGATTTAAGTGTCTATTTGTTTGTCTCTAAATGTTTTGATGAATTGAACAATGCCCTTTTGGTAAACAAGTGTAAGGCTTAATTGGGTCGTCCACTCACAGTTAACAGTCTTTGTATTGAGTTTGTTTTTGAAATGTAGGCCTACTGTAATTCTGCAAACTGTTAATAAATATTTAAATCAATCAAAATTGACATTTCAACTATTGATCAGACGCTGTGCATTGACGACACCTACAGGTCATTCATTTTAATTGCATGCATGCAGAGAAATCACAACATTGTGAGACGCGCTGGGTCGTTGCCATGTTTTGCCACGGAAACCAGCGACCTGCCTTGTGTAAGTAAGTAAGTAAATTTTATTTATAAAGCACCTTTCTTAACAATGTTACAAAGTGCTGTACAGTGACACAATCAAATCAATCATAATTAAAACAGTGACAGTACAACAAGCAAATAAGAACAACATAATCAAGTCAAATAAAATCAGAAAAATGTTCCCGAAATAAAAACGTTTTCAGTGGACGAAGCCAGGCTTGATACGAGCAGACGTGGCAACGCCATTGAAACACAGGGGCAATCTCCCGTTGGCCGAGAGGTTGGAACTCACGGGACAATGGGAGCCTGCATGCTTTTGGGCGGCCAATAAGGGCAGGGGTAAAACAGAGAGGATTGTTCCGGATCCTGCGCGCAGGGTCCGGCCCATTCCTCTCTGTTATGTCATATTACGAGCATTTCACTTTTAATATCACAATTATTGTAGCTAATCTTTAACTGAATCTGGAAGTATTCCTTTATTAAATGATTCTTCATAGTCTGGAATTGTAACTGATCAATTTTCTTTTGTGACTTTCGCCTTTATTTTATATGGAGGGACAGTCAGTGGTGTAAACTTTATTTATATAGCACATTTCATACATAAAATGCAACTCAAAGTACTTCACATGAAAATAAAATAAAAAATAACAAGCAGCGGAATGCCAGAAACAAAAAGTAACATTAAAAATGGTAAGGAAATTTGTATTGGATAATACATTTTAAATTGATATTCTTAGATATTCAACTTTATTGACATTTATAATTAAATTGGTGTCTTTACACTGTAGAATTTTACATTTGATTTAAGTGTCTATTTGTTTGTCTCTAAATGTTTTGATGAATTGAACAATGCCCTTTTGGTAAACAAGTGTAAGGCTTAATTGGGTCGTCCACTCACAGTTAACAGTCTTTGTATTGAGTTTGTTTTTGAAATGTAGGCCTACTGTAATTCTGCAAACTGTTAATAAATATTTAAATCAATCAAAATTGACATTTCAACTATTGATCAGACGCTGTGCATTGACGACACCTACAGGTCATTCATTTTAATTGCATGCATGCAGAGAAATCACAACATTGTGAGACGCGCTGGGTCGTTGCCATGTTTTGCCACGGAAACCAGCGACCTGCCTTGTGTAAGTAAGTAAGTAAATTTTATTTATAAAGCACCTTTCTTAACAATGTTACAAAGTGCTGTACAGTGACACAATCAAATCAATCATAATTAAAACAGTGACAGTACAACAAGCAAATAAGAACAACATAATCAAGTCAAATAAAATCAGAAAAATGTTCCCGAAATAAAAACGTTTTCAGTGGACGAAGCCAGGCTTGATACGAGCAGACGTGGCAACGCCATTGAAACACAGGGGCAATCTCCCGTTGGCCGAGAGGTTGGAACTCACGGGACAATGGGAGCCTGCATGCTTTTGGGCGGCCAATAAGGGCAGGGGTAAAACAGAGAGGATTGTTCCGGATCCTCCTTTCAGGGTCCGGCCCATTCCTCTCTGTTATGTCATATTACGAGCATTTCACTTTTAATATCACAATTATTGTAGCTAATCTTTAACTGAATCTGGAAGTATTCCTTTATTAAATGATTCTTCATAGTCTGGAATTGTAACTGATCAATTTTCTTTTGTGACTTTCGCCTTTATTTTATATGGAGGGACAGTCAGTGGTGTAAACTTTATTTATATAGCACATTTCATACATAAAATGCAACTCAAAGTACTTCACATGAAAATAAAATAAAAAATAACAAGCAGCGGAATGCCAGAAACAAAAAGTAACATTAAAAATGGTAAGGAAATTTGTATTGGATAATACATTTTAAATTGATATTCTTAGATATTCAACTTTATTGACATTTATAATTAAATTGGTGTCTTTACACTGTAGAATTTTACATTTGATTTAAGTGTCTATTTGTTTGTCTCTAAATGTTTTGATGAATTGAACAATGCCCTTTTGGTAAACAAGTGTAAGGCTTAATTGGGTCGTCCACTCACAGTTAACAGTCTTTGTATTGAGTTTGTTTTTGAAATGTAGGCCTACTGTAATTCTGCAAACTGTTAATAAATATTTAAATCAATCAAAATTGACATTTCAACTATTGATCAGACGCTGTGCATTGACGACACCTACAGGTCATTCATTTTAATTGCATGCATGCAGAGAAATCACAACATTGTGAGACGCGCTGGGTCGTTGCCATGTTTTGCCACGGAAACCAGCGACCTGCCTTGTGTAAGTAAGTAAGTAAATTTTATTTATAAAGCACCTTTCTTAACAATGTTACAAAGTGCTGTACAGTGACACAATCAAATCAATCATAATTAAAACAGTGACAGTACAACAAGCAAATAAGAACAACATAATCAAGTCAAATAAAATCAGAAAAATGTTCCCGAAATAAAAACGTTTTCAGTGGACGAAGCCAGGCTTGATACGAGCAGACGTGGCAACGCCATTGAAACACAGGGGCAATCTCCCGTTGGCCGAGAGGTTGGAACTCACGGGACAATGGGAGCCTGCATGCTTTTGGGCGGCCAATAAGGGCAGGGGTAAAACAGAGAGGATTGTTCCGGATCCTGCGCGCAGGGTCCGGCCCATTCCTCTCTGTTATGTCATATTACGAGCATTTCACTTTTAATATCACAATTATTGTAGCTAATCTTTAACTGAATCTGGAAGTATTCCTTTATTAAATGATTCTTCATAGTCTGGAATTGTAACTGATCAATTTTCTTTTGTGACTTTCGCCTTTATTTTATATGGAGGGACAGTCAGTGGTGTAAACTTTATTTATATAGCACATTTCATACATAAAATGCAACTCAAAGTACTTCACATGAAAATAAAATAAAAAATAACAAGCAGCGGAATGCCAGAAACAAAAAGTAACATTAAAAATGGTAAGGAAATTTGTATTGGATAATACATTTTAAATTGATATTCTTAGATATTCAACTTTATTGACATTTATAATTAAATTGGTGTCTTTACACTGTAGAATTTTACATTTGATTTAAGTGTCTATTTGTTTGTCTCTAAATGTTTTGATGAATTGAACAATGCCCTTTTGGTAAACAAGTGTAAGGCTTAATTGGGTCGTCCACTCACAGTTAACAGTCTTTGTATTGAGTTTGTTTTTGAAATGTAGGCCTACTGTAATTCTGCAAACTGTTAATAAATATTTAAATCAATCAAAATTGACATTTCAACTATTGATCAGACGCTGTGCATTGACGACACCTACAGGTCATTCATTTTAATTGCATGCATGCAGAGAAATCACAACATTGTGAGACGCGCTGGGTCGTTGCCATGTTTTGCCACGGAAACCAGCGACCTGCCTTGTGTAAGTAAGTAAGTAAATTTTATTTATAAAGCACCTTTCTTAACAATGTTACAAAGTGCTGTACAGTGACACAATCAAATCAATCATAATTAAAACAGTGACAGTACAACAAGCAAATAAGAACAACATAATCAAGTCAAATAAAATCAGAAAAATGTTCCCGAAATAAAAACGTTTTCAGTGGACGAAGCCAGGCTTGATACGAGCAGACGTGGCAACGCCATTGAAACACAGGGGCAATCTCCCGTTGGCCGAGAGGTTGGAACTCACGGGACAATGGGAGCCTGCATGCTTTTGGGCGGCCAATAAGGGCAGGGGTAAAACAGAGAGGATTGTTCCGGATCCTGCGCGCTGTGTGGAGTTTTCATGTTCTCCCCGTGTCCCCTAGGGTAGATACCCTCACAAAAAACATGCAGTAATCCTGGTCTCTAAACTGCCTCCCACTGGCCAGCCGGGGCGCCTGATGGAGGGGAAAGGATCTGGTTGGAATAACGTGTTCCTTCCACGCGCTACGTCCAACCAGGGAAACTCCCCCCTGTCAGGTGTAAAGGAGCAACTTGGACACTCAGGCATGAAGGGAGCACGAGTTAAGTCCGTTGCTCTCCCCAGGTTGGCGGAGGGTGTGTAGAGCCCAGGATCACAGTAGATGATTGGCACAGGGGTGAAAAATGGGTTACAAAATCGTGGGATAAAAAATATATTAAAAAAAAAAAAGGTTGGTGAAGGATGCCTTCACCAACTCCCCTGCTTGTGGTTATGTTTAGGTTAGAGTTAGAGCTGTATACAGGGCATAGAGATACAGAGACATGTATCTTTTCTGGGGCACTGTCTAGTGAGCAAATCCAGTGAGCATATTTAAGACGATCTCTTCAAAATAAGAGTACCCTCTAGAGTATTGAAAAAAAGTTTCATTTGCACATTAAAACTACAAATTAAGCATTTAAATGATGCTATCAGACACACATTATGTTTCTGTGTAAAAATAAGTGGCGGCAGTCCACCAAGGACAGCGATCCTAGAATCCGATTTATGGAGGCTTGAAAATCCTCATTAGTCTGATTGCCCTGAGGGCAATCAGACTATTGTTTTACTGCTCTGACTTTATTTTGGCGTACTACTCCTCCCACAGTTTTTGTCGCAAGCACTCGAGCCATATGTCAAAACGACGGGCTACATCGGGAATCGTGTGCATATCAACTTCTAAGACATTTGTTGGATAGTTTAATTGATATGAATTAATTAGAATTTCCACATAGACATGAATGGGGAAATGGGAAAATGCAAAAACTCACTTTCAAGTATTTTTTCCTCTGACACCGTAAGGGCTATACTTACAAGACTTGGAGGACAGATTCATAATAATTACTAAAATTAATTACCTTAGAAGTATACCGTTCGGCCTCATGGTGGCGCTATAACAGCCAACTTTACGTTTTGTGGTATAACTCTTGAACCGTAGGTCGTAAAATCAAAAATATTTTTCGGTACACATGATCTCCGGACCTATCCGATTAAAACAGCACAGTCAGAATTTAGATCTTCTGCATCGTTCGGCCGTAATCGTCTTCCGAAGTTAGTGGGAGGGGCCTATTTCACGAAAAACGCCACAACTCACGCACGGAATGTCCGATCCGTCCCAAATCTGAATCGCGTGTCGAGGGTGGCTTAATCAACGCGGAGCCAAAAGCCATTCAATTTTTGACGGCTGCGATGTAGGCAATCACACTTTGCAATTTCCCAGAATTGCCTCTTTCTAGTTTCAACTGCTTTGCACTGTGAATATATTTTCAATCCCATAGTTGGAACGGTGGGGCGTTGCTATAGGAACCGGACCAATGTTAAAAGCTTCCGTAGATATACGTTGGGGTACATATATATACGTACTTGGGGAAAAGAGTTAATAAAGTATTCAATAAATCAAAGGTTATCATAAATCTTAAATTGAAATGTTAAAATAGATTTACATTTTGGCAATACATTAAGTTTCAGCAACATAGTTAATACATTTAAACTAGTGGTTCTCAAATATTTTCATATCAAGGACCCCCACGGACCCCCATCTGAAAATAGGTTTTTGCCAGGGACAATATTACATAAGCAATATTCCATAAGCATTGAAATTTGTTTTCAGAAAAACGCTTCTAAATATCTCTAGAAGCTCACAACGCATTGTGAGCTTGTTCTTAGATTCTATATCAAATGGTCAATGTACACTACAGGCCAGGGTTAAACTGATTTTGATGCTATATTTACACATTTTGCTGGTGACCCCCTGGAACCATGTTCTTTATTTCCCCACTTCCATTGCGATTATCTAAAATAAATAATGAATCAAATCAATCAATCAATCAATAAATAAATAAATCAATTACTTTTTTTTTAACAGTTTGCAGAGAAAAGCACAGGAAAGTACAGTTCAATACCAGGTCCACTAAGATCATCTAAAACCCAAGAAAGCCTGTTGTTTCCATAGTCATATTCAATTCATAGGAATAACACACAAACAATGTCTAATCATTTATTCCAGCTGGCTGTCTGAGGAAGAACGAGAGAGAGGGAGAGAGTCACGGAGACAGGGCTTGTGGAGGAGACCAAGAAGCATCCCGACACGGTCCTAAAAGGCCTGAACCGTCTCCGGCTCAATAGAGAGTTGTGTGATGTGGTTCTGTGCTGTGGGGGACAGGAGTTCCCCTGTCATAGAGCTGTGCTGGCATCCTTTAGCTCCTACTTTCAGGTAAACCTCAACGTTCCATGTGAACATTTGATACTCATGATGTTCTGTTTGACATGCTCTCCCATCCGCCCTACATGCAGGGTTTCTCCTAGTGTGAATACCAGTACATTCCTTTGTGCATTTTGTCTCTGTATGGTGGAAACCTCTTCATGTCCAACATTGTTACTTTTCAGCATTCAAATTCAACTGTAGATAAAAAGCTTTCGCACAACTAGAAATAAGAATGAACAGGTGCGTATACAAGGCCAGTGGACATCAATCATAAGAAGAAAGATACACCCACACACTGAGTATCTGCTCTGTACATGAGTTTTTACTTTTAATAAGGCAACATTTCGGTCCCTCCGGACCTTCTTCAGGCATAACAGCATTTTGACTTATACAAACATTTGAAAATAAATCAACCAATCACAATAGACATATAGTCTGATTAGAAAAGAGGTACAGCTCGTGATGATCATCAATTTGCTGACATCATTTAAAGGCAAATTAATTAAATTATATTCTAAAAGCATTATACAAAAAATGTAAAGACAATTGGTTGTAGACATACATTAGGAAATCAACAAGTCAACAATAAGAGACAAAAGTCACTAGGTCCTGCTCTCATGACATACATGACAGCATTCAAATTCAAAAATAGCAAAAGTAGCAGTTCTACCAGTTAAAAATGCAGAGCTTGTGGATCTGCTACTTTTGTGTTTGTGTTACGCTGTAGTGTGATCGTTAATTCATGAAAAAACTGAAAAAGTTAGAATATGGAGATAAGAGGTTTCTGTCCGACAGCTACTGCTACGACATAATGTTTTGTTTAATTTCACCGTCACAATTCAACATTTCGCATTAGTGATGATTGATTTTGCACACTCAAGAGGCTTTTCTCCTCGCGTCCTCATCGATCGCGTAACCGCCATTTTGAAGGATGTTGTATGAGTATCTGAGGAGCGAGTTTTGAGCAAGACGTTTTAAAGCCAAAAAAACTTTGTATGTGAGTAAGTTGGTGAAGTTTATATAAATGCTCATGTGTCCTGGCCATTCCTTTGCTGCCAACAGGATGTAATGGTTGTGTTAAAGGACAACTTTAGTTTTTTTCCCATAGGAAAATTACATCTGGCTACAAAAGTTCACAGGATCTACTGAATGTGAAGGGGGGTACTGGGGCTGCCATACTGTGTCGTATGGCTCAACAGGTCAGTTTGTCACCCCCTTCACATTCAGTGATCTTTTGTAGCCAGATGTAATTTCCTGGGGTCTATAGTAGGACTATAGTAAATAATAAAAAAATAAATCGCTATCAAATTTTGTAAAAAAAACAATACATATTTAGCCCCATGTTCGAATGCCCCCACCCCCCTGTCAAAAATAGCTAAAATCTCTATGAATTTATTTTTAGAAAAAATCTTATAACAAGATAAACAACAATGTTATCTCTAATAACAACCTAGAACATGAACCGGTTGAAAAAAACTAAAGTTGTAAAAAAAGTTGCTCTCATTAAAACGAATGTGTGACAAAAGTGTGGATGCTGTTTGTATGTTGACAAGGAGGCTGATTCACCCTATTTTGAGCTGAGTTATTTTGAGCTGCAAAGCGTTGCAAAACTATGGTAAAATCTGTGACAACCAATTAAGCTTTGGAGTCTGGCAGGTACAAATCACCATTGTACATTAAGGCATTGGTTCTCAAAGTGGGGTCCAGGGGTCCTTGGGGGGATTCCCGGGGGTCCCCAGCAAAACTATTTGATGTAGCATCAGAGTCGTTTTAACCATTTTATCCATTTAATATGTTGGCTATTCAAAGACGGCAGATCTACAAGCTTGTATAGCAGCTATTTTTGAAAAGGTTTTTGAAAAATATCAAATTTTTGGAAAATGTAGAATACAATCATCACACAACTCTTCTCGTCTTGGGGGTCCCTGGCACAAAACCTTTTCAGATGGGGGGGGGTCCATGGCCAAATACATTTTTAGGGGTCCTTGACACGAAAAGTTTGAGAACTACTACTGCATCTCTTTACAGCCCCATAACGGTCCATATATGGACCCACCTGGAGGTCCCCTTACTGGACGTTGAGAACCATTGCTGTAATTCATCGTCACTGTAACAATGACATCATGCATCGGCGTGATGACGTCACACATTGACAATGTTATTTACCAACTTTAGGCAACAATTTACAAATTGCCGTATAAATTCCACTGGAAGGCAACACTAATACTATTACTAACTGTTCCTTGTGGTTATACATTATATGCGTATTATAGGGTACACGTGTTTAGTTAGAATCGGTCAAGTATGTTAACCAATTTTAGAGTTTTGCTTCGATTATTCCAAAACTTAGTGCCGCGCTGCGAGCTTGCACATCTGCTATTTGTGTGAGAACTACAATCTAGACAACATTTGTAGAGAATCGGCTTCAGGTCCGAAACTAATAAGTACACTTATTTTGGGAGCATAACCAGAACAGACTCAGGTGTAACATTAGTGTCATTCAGTGAGCTGAAGAGGTAGCCCCCCATCCATGATGAACGTTATTCCTTCTGTTCCAAGGCTGAGGAGCCTGTTGGCCCTGCTGTTCTGCCTCCATTTGGCCTCGGCCTGCATTCAGTGTGACCGCAGGGTAAGGGAAACGATAAATGAATACATAAAAACCCAGACGGACTACATAAATATAAGGAACAATGCATATGAAGAATACGAAAGGTTGGCCAAGATAAGCAAAGGAGTCATTGATCCAACCACCCTGTATAGAGTCACCACTGACTTCCTAAATGCATTTAAAACCTTTGAGGAAAACAAACAATCAAAACCGTTTGATTTCCTTATGATGATGGCAAACCAAGGCACAAAGAACCTGGAGAAACACCTGAAAACGTTTGTCAGTGAAGGAGGAGTATGCCCCAATACGTGTGGTTTGCTCCGTCGAAAGGTGAAACGCTGCGAGCTTAATAGTAACGGTGCCTGCCCAAACGAGGACTATGACTGCTCCATGCAGCTGGACTGTGGGGAGCGCGCTGTGCGGGCGACGGAGGACGACCAAGTGGTGCTGGACTGCTTCCTGCCTTGGCACAGCCTGGTGTCGGGGAGGAAAGAGTACCGGTACTCGTGGGCCAAGGGAACGCACGTGCCCGTCGAGAGCGACTTCAAGCGTCTGCTGGTGACAGAGGAGTCCGGCATGGTGCTCAACCAGGTTCAGCTGGACCAGTGGGGGACGTACCGCTGCGAGCTTCTGAGTGGAAAGCCGCCGAGCGGAACGCCCGTCTCCCAGTTCACCTTTCGACTCCACGTGGCCCCCGTGCCCGCCCAGACCCCCCGGCCTCCCCTCACGCTGCCCACCCTGCCTGCCCCCACGGCCTCTAAGCCCCTGCTGCACACCGTGTGCGTGGTGGTGACCACCCTGTGTCTGGCGGGCAGCGTTGCCGTGACCGTCTTCCTGGGGGTGATGATGAGGCGACACGCCAGACATTTGGCTGGCGAGGACTAGAAAGGCCTGATTCAGGGCTGCCTGGGCAACCATTGAGACCCACGGTTACACCTGTTCTTCTCCCTATACACATATACGTCATGTCCTAGAATGAGCCAATAGGGGAAGGGGATCGATGTCACGTGATTCCTTGTTTGACCTCGCTGAAACTCGGATGTGTGCATGTCTCAAAGAATATGATTATGATGAATATTTCACAAGAGCGGTGGATGTTGCAATTACCTGCACTAATAAAAAAAAATGGGTCAAATGTAACCATAAGCAGTAAGCATATATACCCCTCTCGGTCCTGTTGAACGTGTATAGGCCATTCATTACCTAATTATGCACAATTGCACAGTCTCAAAACAATATTAACATTAACTTATTTTGCAACTTTTTTTTATGTTTCATACACTAGGCATATGGATTACATTTAAATATCTTTTTTGTCATAGAGGTATGGCCACATACTGTATAACCCCCTGTAAAATAAATTGCTCAATTCAGATAGCTGGTCAGCAGGTGGATTCAAGAATGTAGACAATTATTTTAGGCCAAAGCCAAAGTCCTCTCTACATAGAACTACATCCTTTATTACAAGAGAGAAGTGGTACCCATATTCAGAAGAAAAACCCAAAGCCACAACATCTACGTCGCTATTGCAACACCCACAACACCATCTTACACACTACACCCACACACACTCACACGGCAGTGACGTCACACACTTACCCTTCGTAGGCCTTCGCAGTGTTGCTGACCTATCTCCTCAAAACCCGTCGTTCGCTAACACTCAGCACCAGCCCACAAAGAATAGTCTTGGCATTCGCACTAATAATGCCTCACTTCCACACTCACGCCGCCAATGCATTTGTTTAATACACACATTCTCGGGCCAAACACCCAAACACCCACATCCCCGAGGCTTTCCTACACGGAACACGGAATCACTACTGCCCCAACAGGGTCAGAAACAAGCCCAACAAGCCCACAAACAAGCCCTTTAAACCACGCTACTTACATACACTACAACTCGCTTACAATTCGCAAACCTGGCAACACTGCCCTGGCTCATACGTCACCAGCTCTGTTCTGTCCGTCGAGCTCACAATCTGTCGCAGCCATCTTGCTTTTCATTTTGATGGGCGAGTGGACATTTAATGCAAATAAATTAATTATAGGTCCAGCAAGCAAATCATGATGGTCTGTTTGTGCTCAATAGGTCACAATAACATTCCGAAATTAGGTGTTGTGTTTTGTATGACATTTTCCCCAGTAGTAGTTGCATATCTATCTCAGCTTTTGCCTGATAGCACACATGCTAACGTCAGCAGCATTTCATGACAGGTTGCCATAGCAACATACAGTGTGCGCAGACCTAACATGAGTTGTTTACAACAGAAACACACGGCCTTTTAACCACGCTACTTACACACAACAGGTCGGGAGTTATTAAACCGAACGTGGACGCTGTTTCAGTGTTACATTTGCTGCGCATATCGGATTAATTGTAACGGCATGCATGATAAATGTAACAACGCTAAAAAACACCATTAAACATATCGTTTTCAGCTTAAAGCAATTATATTTCATTGAAGCAACTCCTTAGCATTGTTTTCATACCATGGATGTGATAAGAAAATGTATCAAACATAAGGGAAATATTAAATAGTATCGGGTGTACCAGTTTGGGCATTTCTTTTTTTTCAATGGGGCAATACATTGATTAAACAAACGTTTGATTGATTGAGTTGTACAATGTTATACAACCCTAAACTAATTTTAGAATACACTACACAATACAATACAATTTTAGAACATATTTTGCACGTTTCATTTTTTTACTCAGAGATCCGTTTAGCTACACATGTAATATTTTCAGGCAACGGACCTACACATGTCAGCTACCATAAACCACTTCAAGTTATTAGGACGAAATAACTGACAGGAGTGACGGTGCTGTGCTGTGAGTAAACTAATAGGGGAGAGCCGCCAAGGATGTAACATTTTGCACGTTTCATTTTTTTACTCAGAGATCCGTTTAGCTACACATGTAATATTTTCAGGCAACGGACCTACACATGTCAGCTACCATAAACCACTTCAAGTTATTTTTTTGATAAAACAGGTCGGGAGTTATTAAACCGAATGTGGACGCTGTTTCAGTGTTACATTTGCTGCGCATATCGGATTAATTGTAACGGCATGCATGATAAATGTAACAACGCTAAAAAACACCATTAAACATATCGTTTTCAGCTTAAAGCAATTATATTTCATTGAAGCAACTCCTTAGCATTGTTTTCACACCATGGATGTGATAAGAAAATGTATCAAACATAAGGGAAATATTAAATAGTATCGGGTGTACCAGTTTGGGCTTTTCTTTTTTTCCAATGGGGCAATACATTGATTCAACAAACGTTTGATTGATTGAGTTGTACAATGTTATACAACCCTAAACTAATTTTAGAATACACTACACAATACAATACAATTTTAGAACATATAATATTGGCCAATATGTCAAATATGTAAATATTACATATAATGGCATTGAATGGAAGCGGACCATTTGTAACACATGTTACAAATGACCCGCTTTTGCAAGTTTTCTTTGCCGTTGCTTACAGACCAGAATGAACGTGAATTCCGTCTAAACACGATGCAAACTAATGAAGAACATAAGCATTGAAGACATCCATGTGGATTTTTATTCACCAACACCAAAGAAAAAAAAAGGAGCACACATATACTCCAGGTGTAAAATTATACGCATTTTGAAAAAAGTCAGATTTTCGCCAATAACTCCCCGTAGGACAAAGGTAAACACTTCAAACTTCCTGGGCACATAGAGTACGTTGCTGTACACATACTGACGCGATGGCGTCATGGTGGCGTTGACCAATCAAGAGATAACGTCCATGTTACAACCGTGAAGCGTTACAACCTTGGCGGCTCTCCCCTACATTTGTTACTAACATTAGGTTGTGGCGAAGTAGAAACATGGCGAGCAGATAGTGTGTTTTGGACAAACAGGCTAGGTATTGGTGTTGATTTGGGTCAACTGGACAAACAGCGTGGTGTTGTTTTGTGTCTGTGTTTGTGTTGGAGCGCCTCAGTGTGGCCGTACAGGTCATGTGCAACCTCTTCCACAGAGAGATGGAGACACTAAATCTCAGCTGGACAAACATGTTTGCATGCATGCATCGCTGCCTTGCATGCTGTGTGCTACTGTTGAGTCTGTCACTTACTTTGACTGATTTATGGCATTGTCTTTCTGTTAAAATCCAACTACGGTATGTTAATTTAAGAACTCTGGGCATATAGGTCATTGTTTATTCACTGTGTAGCCTATTGTATGTTAGACTGTATGTCTGTCCCACAGTCACAATCCTTTAGTAATTAGGCTGTGGAAATATTCAGGACAAAACAATGGTGGAGTCAACTCCCGCCATTTATTTCTTCCCATAGTGCGTGGCGAAGTAGCTCTGGGATGAGTGCGCGTGAAGCGCGCACGAAATTCTAGTATAATATAAGTGAAAAGTGAGGCATCATGATTGATTTTTAGAACACAGATTCTACCAATCAAATGGTTTGGTATATGTTTTTAATGCTAATGAACCTGGTTTTAACCTGGTGTTGAAGCCCATTATCACTTCTACAGCCGTATCTAGTGCAGGGGCCAAATGAGAAACAGAAGATATTGTGGAGGGCCAGGCCAAATTAAGGGCTGAACTCAATTCTGCATAATATATATTTTGAGTGGTACAAGTTTACAACCACTCATATGTGTGTGTCCCTGTGTCCAAGCACGGAATTTGTGTGTGTCCCTGGCTGTGTCCGAGCAGGGAATGTGTGTGTGGCCCTGTGTCCGAGCATGGAATGTATGTGTGTCCCTGTGTCCGAGCACGGAAATAGCATATTGTCACCATCGAGTGTCACTGTTGCACCACTCACTTCAGACGGGTCTGATTCTTTTTCTATATATAAAAAGCAGTAAATGGCATTGTTTTGACAAGCTGGTAAGAGTGTTATTATTACTACCTCTGACTTCAGGGAATAAATACTTGATACTTGTCAATATTTTGTTGAAACCTCTGCATTCGGCACCCACCTTTCTTTTTTTTGGCATGAGCATTTCTGGAGGGGGATGGCAACTAAGGAAACAGCTAGGTTGTCAATCACACACAATTCACGGCATGCAGGAAACAGATTGCGTGTACGTGAATAAGCAGGCTTCAAAATGAAAGCAATACCGTTTTAGTCCATGCATACGGTAAAATTAGAAATGACGTTTTATTTTCTAATTATCAAGTAACCTTTCACAGGCCGGTCAGTCAGCCAAAGGGCCGTATTTGGCCCTGTGCAGGCCGTGTAAGGGCTGCTCTAGTCTCTACTACGCACACAGGCAGAACTGCGGCAAGCATGGTGGTGGAATGGTGGAATGTTATACGTTTTTTATATAAACGTTTTTGACAAAGACAAAAAATAAAAATGTGTTGCGGAGGCTATTTCACAAAGACATGTTACATTAAAGGCAACTGGGGAATAGTTTCCACATAGCCATTATCTACTCCAATGCACACTCCCTCTTTTGAACTGACAGTCAAAGGAGGCCTACTGCACTGCATCAGATTGAAGCCACCTGCGTGTTGGCATTTCTCTTTACATGAAATGTTGAGCGGTGCAGGGTCTCCCTGGAGGAACAGTGCATTGTCACTGTTCATTCCACTGACTCTACTGTAGTCTTCCTGTCTCCCTCTTTCCTCATTCGTCCGAACGTCCACGTAACCGCTGTCTGCAAAAGGGCCCACAATTGTCCCAGCAACGCAGGCAATGCTGTTACTGCCATGATTTGACAGGGTCCCTGTGTACCGCTCACTGGCTGACGTCTGTGGCGTGAATAGCTTAAGTTGCTCTAATGCAGACAAGGTCTTCCCGGGCGGCCGTTTGTTGCTTTTTGGAACGTGTGCCTCATTCAGCTCCACAGCCTTTTCCATGTTGCTCTGGACAGTGGTTGGCATATGACCGTGAGCGTCAGAGTACAAGTTGGGAGTGATCAGGCTTCTCCGTATCTCCTGGTTCTCGTGGGAACCCGGACCTCTGTCTTCACTGTCCAACACGATTAGATGCTCCTCATTCTGGTCCATACAGGCCACCATAGGAGGGAAAATCTGGTTGGTGATCAAGGCACTGAGAACCTCTTCTGAGTGTCCTCTCTGAAAATAACATATAGAATTACTTCACTGTTGATATCAGGGAAACCCTTTTTTTCCCCCCTTTCTGATCTGCAAGAAATAGTAATGTGACGTTACCTTCAGATGGTCAGCATCAAATCCTCTTATCTTTGGACCAGGGATAGGCGGCAGAAGACATTGCTTCACACTGAAATGGAAAGTCACAAGTCACATTCTTCTCCAAACTTTTGCTTTTGATAAACAGCGGAATTACATGTTGTTTTTATACTGTACTGTACATACCACTTCCTCTTCATGACCAAGGTACATGCCACTGCGAAAAGTACACATGTAAAAATGGACAGCAAAATCCTCTCTGGGCTCTCCTTGACAGTGTCTGCAAAATATTTTAATAATAATAATAGGCCTAATATAATAATAATGATAATGAAATCTTATCAGAACAATGTAATATCAGCTTGTTTTACTGCTGATGGATTTTGGTAGAACCATGAGTTGTATATATACTTTGGAATGTATTCACAGAGAGGATTGTGTCCACATCTTTTGCCCGTATTTAGGCCAGGTGCTGGACGTCAATAACCACCCCGGGCCCGAGGAGTCAGGTTAGGACGTCAAGGCATCAAGGAAACATCACTAATCACTAGTTTCTCTATATCACAGTGAGTAGCGAGAGCACATAAGGAACAGATACGACGATAATGATATACAATATGACCAGGTATAACCCAAGGTTCTACCAAAGATCAAACAGGAGTAAGGCTTACATTCAGGGACTGCTGTGTAGGTGGTGAAGCTCCACTCGCTCCAGTAGCCGTGGTCTAGTGTACAGCGCACCTGCACCATGTACACATCCCCGGGGTGGATGCTGTAGACACTGAAATGTGTCTGCCTGCCTGACGTGTACTCCTAAAGACTTAGACAAACAAAACTAAAGCTATATTTCATGGGCATGTTATTATAGGCAAATATTTTCGAAAACGTTCCGGATTCCGGATTTATTAGCTTATAGAGATCTGCTCATTTCAAAAGGATTTGGCAGATGTGCAACATTATTTCCTGAAGTGGTTAATACTTAATATACTGTCGTACAATGACGTTTCTCTCCAAGAAATAGCTAATCGACAAGCTTGCAGAATTGGCTATTTTTCAAACGCCACATAAGTATAAATCAGGCTTCATTCAGCTTATCTGCATCAAATGTAAATGGCAGACAATATATTACTTTGTGGTAGTGGTAGAGGTGTGGTTCTTCTTAATGTGGTTCTCAAACATTTTCATGTCAAGGAAACACAAAATGATGCGTTTTGGGCTGCAGAAAACATTTTGTAAGAGACCATTTGTGTTGTTGAGGGCAACTTCTGGCTTTCGGAATTACGTCATATATGGCAGTTTGATTAGAGCACTTTAAACTAGCAGAGTAGCAGCCAAGTCTATATGGACATTTAATGTTTGGTTCTTCTAGCCTGCAGTGAAATAATGTAATAGTGAAATTAAACAGTTCCTCACTTGAGGGCACCCCCCAAGGACCCCTGTGGACCCCCGGACCCTACTTTGAGATGGGTTCGAAGGAGCATTGGTCCGTGGTGCACTGGGGGCCGGGAGAGGGTTGGGGTTAGGTTAGGTGTGCTGCCCCGGGGGAGGTTAGGGTTAGGGTGTGAGGTAGGTTGTCGTTCGGACCAATGCTCCGTCTTACCAAACACATGAACCCCTTTGAGATCCATTGGCCGAGGTAATTTCAAGAGCATTGGTCCTTTCAACAGTCTTTAATTGCGTTTCACGCACCTCCCACTCCTTGTCATCCTCTCGTTTGACCCGTAGCTCATACATGATGGTCACCCACCCAGAGCGGGGGTCCGTGTCACGAGGGGGCTCCCATTTGATCAGCAGACGTGGGCCTTCCCCGCTCTCCTCTTCCACAATCATTGTCACATTCTCAGGAGCACTGGGCTGCACTGTGTGGAGTGTGTGCAGCCAAAGGCCACCGTGTGAATATGGTTGGGCTCATTTTAAATTAAGTTGCACGCGCGCACACACACACACACACACACACACACACACACACACACACACACACACACACACACACACACACACACAGCAAAACAGCATCTTGAGAATGCATTACCTACTTGTGATTTGTGAAGTGTATAGCAATGATTACTATCAGAATATAGAGCTTAAACTTTTCTTTTTAACAGAGAAACACATCGGCTTTAATAAATTAATTAAACCACACCAAATCATAAATTATCATAAATGACATTTGAATATATTTTTGAATATATTTTTTGTAATAGCACAAATCCTCTATGGGATAAACCTGGAAATCAACACTGCGGAGAACCAATGATCTACACAGATTACAGGAGCAGCAGCTCACCAATGTATGTGACGTCCAGCAGGTCCAGCGGGTCGGAGGTGACGCTTCCCAGGGCGTTGGACGCCACCACCGTCAGGTTGTAGTTGACCCATATCTTGGTGTGACCCTTGTTGAAGAAACACGAGTTCCTCCCTGCCGACTGGTAATCTGGGCACTCGTGTATTCCATCCAAACTGTGCATTATATATATACAAAACAAGACCTTTAGCGAGCCGACACTGATACGGGCGAAAAGCTGCCCAGTGCGTTTGTGTATACCACGAGTGTGTGTGTGTGTGTGTGTGTGTGTGTGTGTGTGTGTGTGTGTGTTTTGAGGGGGTATTATACACACATGCAATCATTCAAGAAATAGACAACTGATGAGTTGATATGGACAAATACCTACACCGTGATTATACACAGTAAAATCTGTAAAAACAGATTAATTATCTGTTTTGCCTGAGAGTTAAGGTATTAACCTGGTGCACCCTATTTTGAGCATATAATTATTATGTCATTATAGGCAAAGATTGTCAAGGATTGGGTTCGTAGGACGCTACTGTGGATCGGTATTTTCGCTATATTCGTCATATGACAAAGTATATAGAGCTAATGCTTGTATAAAATGCAGGTGGTGTGTGAGTCTCATAGGCATGTGTGTGGTTGAAGTCAGGCGTAACTTGCTCAACAATAACATGATGTGCTCGGTTGACTGAGTATGAATACAAATCGGACTGTATTTCTCAACTTCTCAGCTGCCAGTCTCCCACTGACAATTTGTTTCACTTATCAGATGGCAGAACATTGATTTATATGGATCAAGCACTTTTGCTGGTAATGGCATTTCATCCTCACTCATCCCTCTGGTAGAAGAGGCGATGTGTGGTGGGGAGTCCCCCATCAGAGCCCGGCTCCCACCAGCAGGTAAAAGTCTCCTTGTCAGGGGACCGGCAATTGATGTGAACTGGTTTCTCTGGGGAAGATACACCTGCCAATCACACCAATAATAATAAGCATTAGCCACAAAACCTTCCCACTTTGAAAGGCCAACTTATTTTAAAATTAGCCCAACCATATTCACACGGTGGATATTTTGTGTCAGATAAAAAATGCTATGTTATGCTTATGTCACAAAAAATGGCCACAATGCGAATACATTGCTTCAACTCACAATGGCATCCTAGAGCTGTGATGAGAAGCCACAACAACAGTTTCACACCAAGGTCTCTTCTCATCCTTGTACAAAGCTATGCTGTAATGTGCCCTGGGAAAAAGGAAGTGACAATGTTGGTAGGCCTATTATGTGTTAGTGGTGGAAAGTAACTAAGCACATTTACTCAATGCTTTACTTTTCTTTAGGTAGGCTACTTCTACTACACTTATACACTACAACTCAGAGACAAATTGTACTTTAATAAAGTAGGCTACAATTTGTCTCTGAGCTGTAGTGTAGTTCAAATAATTGTAGTTACAATTTACTTTGCTGATTTGGTTATTACAAAATATACACTATAATTGGGCTATTCAAAAATAGCGTGTAGATCTGCTATTTATAAACGATTTTGACAATTTTTGAAAACTTGTGAAATGGGACATCCTGGATAATGGGTAGGCCTACTTTTACCTTTGGTACTAACCCATATATATATATATATATATATATATATATATATATATATATATATATATATGCCAATACTTGTATACTAAAGTAATTATTTTTAATACAATACAATGCATTTTACTTGTGCAGCCAACAGAGTTTTTTTTTTTATATTGTGGTATAGCTACTTTGACTTTCAAAAGAGTACTTCTTCCACCACTGGTGTTTAATGAGCTGTTATGATTGCGTTGTTGCTACCTGAAACAATTGTTGTGGAGGGAAAACAAGTGACACAGACAATAAGTCTCTGTATGTGTTTCCCACATGGGCTAAGAAGACATATAGGTGGTAAATCTAAAATATGTATTTTGGATTGCACTCATTCTTATGCTGCTGTAAGCCTTAAATGGTCTCTATTCTGGGCATGTCATAATAGGTAAACATTGTGGGGAAATGGGCGAAACTTCTACATGAATATAGCAGATCTATAAACTCACAATGAGTTAAGTGGTTAATTTAAGATTGATATTTAAGATTTGGTGCCCCCCCTAGGGGACCCCCTGTTGAATGAAGACCCTTGTTGTAGAGGGGGAAAAGGAGGGGGCCAACTAGAGACCCCTGGAGGACCCTGGTCAATAGGGTTTAAGAATGTCATGATGGCTAATGGTTAGCTTAGAGGTTAGAGGTGAGCACAATCATGTTCGTATACGTCCATGATTAGATAAAACTTGTCTAACGTTAGACAAGTTTAATCTATTGCTATTATATGCCTTTATTTTGACACACTGACACAGAAAGAGCTGAGAAACCCATAGACATAGCCTACTGTATATGCACACAGAGGAGAGAAACCAATAGCGCTTCATGAGAGACACTATCTGAAGACGGAAAATAATATTATTATTTCCATTATTGCCTCACTATAGTGACCTCTGAAATCCTGGCATACACTGAAAGCACTCGTCACTGTGTTTATTTAAAAACAAAGAAAATAGGTCCAACGTACTCAATTGTATGTCAACCTAACCTACCTAACTGTAGTACTATGTAGGATATACTTGCATATTTCCTAAGCTTGGATCCTTTTGTCTGTTCTTACTTGTTTTACTTCAGGCCTGAAAACGCTTAAGCAATAAAATGAGATGTGGTTCTGCACTCACCTGGATGGTATGGAGAGCTTGATCTCTTCTATGCAATGGATGATGACCTTGTCCTGGGCAAGAGAGACATATACTTCTGTCAAAAGAAACATGAAAAGGAAAGGGTGATTATGTCTGCCGCATATAAAGTAACTCTTAACATCTCTGCCAGGTGCGTCGAACGTCCAGTCCTCAAGGTGGAGCCTGTGACACTGATGTCAGGCAGGTATAATACAGCCAAGCAGTGATTGGCTATAGTTGGTTGTCTATCTGTGTCTAGTGGTTTGACCTGAGGACGATTCTACAAATGTCTTCTAAATCATGACAGTTTTCTGAAAATCCTATGTTTCTATGTCAGTGGTGCTCAACCTTTTTCCATGTGGACCCCCATAATTATCTGTATTTGGCTGCGGACCCCCATCTCTAAATACGGTATGTTGTTACAGAGACCCCCCCCAGAAGCAAAGATTTGAGTTAAAAATGTTCACTCTGAAAGAATATATATATTCAAAGATTTGCGCCATATTTTCAAGAATAGCAGACCTACAAATGTACAAATAAATGCTGCACAAGTCAAGTAGAGAATGTAAGGGTATTTTAGAGTTTCTCGGTTACACAGATAGGAATTAATGTCTAACGATAATATGTTCTTAATCGTTTGGGGTTCTATGGATAAAATATATCACATTATTACTCACATAAAAAGCTGTTCAGTTGACCAACCAATGCCATCCAGGGCTAAACTATAGTAACTTAAGTTAATGTTTGAGCTCTAGTTTTTGTGAACAGGATTTTTCCCCAAAACCTTCGTTTGAAATGTACCCATTCTGCAATACTATTAAATAAATCATCATCATCATACAAATCAATCAATCAATCAATCAATCATTCAAACAAAAAGGCCAAAATTATCAGATAAATCCAGAGGTTGCTCGGCAACCAGCCAGGCAGCCAATGACGATCGACTGTCCCTCCTGGCTATGTGATATATGCACCGTGGTACCTGCACGTCCCACTCATGGTGCCATGACTGGTGAGCGTCGAAGCTATGCGCAGAAGCGGCTGCTGCTAGTGGAAAATAACTGATCTACACGCTGACAACCCTTCGAAGTGCAACGCGGTGTTACCTTGTAGATCAGTTATTTTTTTCACCAGCCGAAACAACTCGTGTGGGCGTGTTGTCTTTTTTTTTCTTCAGGAAGTAAATGAATCTGTTTGTAGTTGTACTTGAAGTATGGTTGTTTTCAGTACCGGTCAGTTTATCAATGATGGTCAGTGATCGATAGATTAAAGCCGAGATGACGGACTCGTGCGACCGCTCTGCGAACCTCAGCCTCCTGAAGGAGCCCGTTCTGCGTAGGCTCTGTGAAATCCTGGACCAAACTACTACCGACAAAGGATGGCGTAAACTCGGAGAGATAGTGGGCGGTGATAGACGCTTTAGAGTCAGGTAAAACTTTTTACTTAATATATGTTTAACTTTTCCAGATTCACGTAGATTTATTTTTATTTATTAGGTTTTTTTCTTCCCTTTTTTTTTAGCACGGCATGAGTCGCATGACCTCTCGTTTTGGACTTACAGTTACAGATGTGTAGGGTGCTGTATTAAGCATAGAGTGTGTATTGTGTAAGACCACAGGAGGCAGGCTTACAGGTGCCTTACAAGTTTATAATGTTTCCCTGGCCTGGATGCCTGGCATAAGTGAATGACAAATAAAGAAAAGGCAACTCAAACAACATAATAGAGAGATACAGCCTCTCTCGATCCCCATGTAATGGCACCGGTGTAACCGGACCGGGATACACCGGCCCTCACGCAACTGAACCTGGACCGGTGGACCCTTTATACTCTACAGTCTCCACCCGTGGCTAAGTAATCAACCAACCCCAATGTACAAGCAATCCACGCAAGATGTTCCCCAATATGTAATCAGCTCTTCAGGCACTGACCACACCACACTACACAGGCGTATCCCCCAACTAGAAAAAGTGCCCTTCTGGGCACAGGTCTCCACCAGGAGGATAGGACTGTGTGAGATGTTTGGCAACATGTTTAGGAGTAATATAAACTTAAATGTTTTTTAGTTTTAGTTTTTTGCAACAATTTTCTTCATTTTATTGAGGAAATGCAGAGCCTTAGATCACTCATAGCATCTCTGAGGATAGAATTCTGGATGAGCAGGACATGTGCAGCATTTTGAACGAAACGGGCCAGACTCGTCTTGATCACAGATCATGTGGACCGATTTGCGTGAGATTTGGATGAAATCTGTGCGACTAACACATAAACAATGTGTTTTGCAGAAATCGGTCTCATGGTGGCGCTATAACCGGCAGATGTGGAGGGATGCAGGTACAATGTTTTTCCATGGCCTCTAGGGAGTGCCATACATAAGTTGTATACGGATCATGCAGTTATAGCTAAAAACATGAATTGGCCTGTTATAGCGCCACCGTCCGTGAGGCTGATTTTGGGGAAAAAATTGCGGCATGTTGTCCTCGGCCTTGTGGAAATGTGCGTGTATAATTTCACGGAAATTGCACACTGTGTTTGTGATTTGTGGCATTTTTTCGAAACGGACCAATCGTGTGAGCTTTGGAAGCCAATCTTAGCCAATCAGGATGGAAGATGGGAAATGGTGCCACTCCGTGTTGATTACATGACTATGGAGATGGTGTATACCGAATTGTGTGATGTATGGATACAATGTGTACGAGTAATCTACAGAAATGTGTTTTGCCTAAATCGGCCTCATGGTGGCGCTATAACAGGCCGTTGAGGAATTTGTGGCAGAGGTTCGTCATTGGCATCCAGGGAGTGTGTGTGAAAAGTTTGGCATGGATCGGGCCAACGGTGCCGGAGATTAGCTGATAACGGACGGACGGAAGGAAGGAAGGACACACACACACGGACGGAGTATTGTTGAACATTATAAATACAATGAATGTGTATTGTTGAACACTAGACAATTAGACTGTCAGAGGCTGCTATGCCTAAAAGGCTAAAACCCTGCCTAAAACGTAAATTGTCTTTTAATTATCATGTCATTGAATTTCACCCAACTGTTTTACATCTTATATAAACCAGTGATGTGACAATAAAGTTGTTGGATGTAGTGTAATGGAGATCTCTAAAGCAGTGATTCTCAAAGGGGAGGTCCTGGGCCATCCCCACACCCCCCCCCCCCCCTAACCTCGCCTCACCAGGCTTTCCACCGCCTCCGAGGAAAGCCTGGTCTCTGTTTCAAAAGTCCGTATGATCCGAGCTGGGGCCGGATGATGTGGTTACGTCATGTTGTAGTATTGTTTTGTAGTCGCCAGACAGGATGAACAGGCGGCAACAACTTCCTTTTCCCTCTCAATAAAAGCTCTCGCTTACGAGAGCTTTTATTGCTTTTATTCAAACGGGAAGCAACAAACAGCTTCCTGTTTGTTGTAGGCAAACCATTGCCCACAACATGACGTAAGCATATCATCCGGCTCCAGCCCGGATCATATACCGAAATGAAATGGTGCCCAGGCTACCCCCCCCCCCCAGTCAAACATTTGTTAATACGGCATCACTGTTGTAACCACTTTATCCATTTATCATTTATATGTTGATAACAATGTTCAAGCTTGAGCCTGTACACCTGATATTTTTGAAAATCTTTGAAAAATATTTTATAAAAAATTGGACATTTTTGAATAATTTAGATTTTTTATTTTCAAACAGAAATGTTCACATTTTAAGATGTGGGGGCGGCAATACATATCAATTTGGTGGTCCTTGGCATAGGAGTTTGAGAACTGTAGGCCTACTCTTCTGAAGTTGTTGAATCTCTCCTCGTAGCTCAGACGACATGGAGATGTGCTCTCTGAAGGTGTTGGACATCGAGGGCAGTCCCAGCCATGCGCTGCTCCGACTCCTGGGAGAGCGGGGGTGTACCATGGGTCACCTGCTGGACTACATGCAAACCATTGGCAACTCGGAGGCGATCCAGTGCCTCAAACCGCCAGGTGAATTAGAATTGTATTGTCTACTCTACTCTGTACTGTCAACCACATTAGGAGTTTTGATTTGGCATTGATTTGTATTACAATGTTGTAGTTCTAATGCAATGCTTAATGTATGTGTATTGTCATTTTCTGAAGGGCTTCTCTTACAATAATATGCATGGATTAAAGTCCTCAGTCGCCACGACTGATTTCAGATAAATTATCATTTGGATTCCATAGAAGCCAGCATGTTTTCTATGGAAGTATGTATGTTGCACAGCCTAGTATCTACTGTCTTGAAGATAGGCTGGTAGTGTTTTCTGTTATTATTGTTCAATAAAATGGTAAATGGTGCATTCATATAGCGCCTTTATCCAAGGCGCTTTACATTCACCCATTCACACACACATTCACACACTGATGCCGGAGGAAACCATGCAAGGCACCAACCTGCACATCGGGAGCAATTAGGTGTTCAGAGTCTTGCTCAAAGACACTTCGACACTAACTCTGGGGGAGCCTCCGTGATTGATTGAATACTTCATTAGCAGGCTTGTGAACAGTACAGGTAGTTGCTAAAACGACAACACATGTGAACACACAGGTCTTCAGATCCTCGTTCAGCCCCAGTCTGTGTCTCTCATCTCTGGCCACAAGCTTCGCCTTAGCTGCTACGCTGTTGGAAAGACCCCTGTACAATATCAGTGGTTCAAGACTAAAGAGGAGGTAAGGTAAACATTAATATCATCAGTGTTAATGTATCTATTCATAAACATTTGTACACTCTCAGATATACTTCTCGTATCGTCTTGTATAGCCTTGCATTGGCTACCAATCGACTCCAGAATTAAATTTAAAAGTGTATTAATTACTTAATAATTACTTAATAATTAATTAATAATAAATCTCTTCATGGGCTGGGCCCAATTTATTTAAGTGAACTGGTGCACCCCAAGGTGAATATGAGACAACTTAGGTCTCCAGACAAAGGTCTTCTCATTATCCCCGCCACTAAGCTGCGAACCAAAGGAGATCGAGCTTACGCGTTTGTTGCACCTACGCTGCGGAATGACTTACCACTCTGCTTGAGAAACGCTGTGTCTTTTGACATCTTTAAAACCCATTTTGGGCGGGAACCCCTTTTGGTGTTAGCATTATGTTACGCTTTAGCTATTGAAAAATAGCAGATCTACAAGCTCATAGTGCGCCACAGAGTGGCGCGCTACGAGTTTGTAGGTCTGCTATTTCTTTTAAACTGTCAGGATTTAGAAGGCATTTTTAGAATCTGATCTCGGGTCAAAATGCGTTAAAGAACCACCATTCTTCTGTGCGTTAGAATCTGATCTCAGGTCAGAATGGGTTAAGAAGCTACTAAAAACTAATTTGTACCGGAAACATTTTGGTTTGCTCCAGTGATTGCTTCAACTTTTTTTAAATTTTTATCTATTTCTAGGTACTGTCTTTGCTGCTCTGTTTCTTATTTCATTGTTGGTTTATTTTTGATTGAGATGTTCTTGTTTTATTCCTTTTATTTTATTGTACAGCACCTTGTAACAACTGTTTTGAAAGGCGCTCTATAAATAAAATGACCTTACCTTACTTACCCAGTGCACATTATTCTATTCTATTAACTAGTGTCTCTAGTAGTGCATTTTGATGAGTTTGAATGGGTTGGATATATTTGTCGTCAAGTATTGAAATATGACATGAGCAGTAATATACTGCAGAAGATAATCTCAAGTTTGGGTGTTCATGTTGGGCATTTTCACATCATATCTGTCTGTTCAGCTTCACGTCAAATGTGACAACCTCTGTTTGCACTGCCATTTAATAAATAATAACAATGTAATTGGTATTTCACCTGCCCACAGGTACCCAACGGCTTCGCCCCAGACCTGATGATTAGTCCTGTCCGACTGCAGGATGCAGGCTATTACATCTGCAGGGTCAACTGTGGCGATGCTTTTGAGTTCAGCCAGTGGGCTCAGGTGGACGTCCTGGACACTGCCGCGTGTCATGGTGAGCGACGACACTCGCAGTGCATGCAACGGTGTCCTTCGCTTGACCACTTTTTTTTAATCCCACAATTTGTAACCCATTTTTCACCCCTGTGTCAATTATCTAATGTGATCCTGGGCTCTACACACCCTCCACCAACCTAGTCCCCATATATGGGGGACATGGGGAGAGCAACGGACTTGAACTCATGCTTCCTTCATGAGTGTCCAAGTTGCTCCTTTACACCTGACGGGGGGAGTTTCCCTGGTTGGACGTAGCGCGTGGAAGGAACACTTTATTCCAACCAGTTCCTTTCCCCTCCATCAGGTGCCCCCGGCTGGCCAGGGGGACGCAGTTTAGAGACCAGGATTCGCTTGACCACTTTCAAAGTTTTTTGGAAATGTCACTGTAGGCAGAAATGTTTAAAAACGTTCACACACTTTGAACAAATAGCTCATCTACAAGCTCACAACGCGTCGTAACACATTGCAAGCTTTAGATTTTCTCTTCGTAAAATTTAGTATAAAACTGGGTTGTGACTTGCGAGTTGAGGACGTAGTATATTGTGCTAATTACCTCTTTATACCTAGTAGGATGGAGTCTAGACTGTTGGTTGCTGGAGACTGAAAGGGAAGGGCAAGAATCTATTCTGTACATTTGTGAACCAGGGATATATTGAACTTTTGTGATTTGTTCAAAAGTGGGTATTCCCTCTTGGATGAGTGCTAGATGTTTGGTGAATCACTCGGGAGACCTGGGTAAGACATAAAAGTTCTAAATTGCAGCTTCAATGAGGCCGGACCACTGGACAGAGTCTATAAAAACAGCCGTTATGGGGAAAATAAACCCAGATGAGATCTTTAGTCCACATCTGGATATTGGCCTCCCAACAATAGTACTGGGAATTCCCAATAATATTAGTGCAAATTGTTTTTTGTTTTTGATCAACAAATGCATATCTTTGTTTTACAGGGGATGACAAGAACATAAGCTTCAACAACATAAAAGATCCTCTGTGTTAATTTCTCCCTCTGTAACGCCAAGAGTGTACAAATGTTAGGGTCCATTTGGTTTGAGTTCTCACGGGCATGAGACTCTATGCTGATTTTGTAGTTTGTTTTCTGTTTCAGGTTAAAACGGTATTGACAATACTGTATAATTGCTGCAGCTGTGTGGCTTACTTAGCCATATCTATTACAGTTTTTGGATTCCAGAGATGTGGGTGAAGGCATACAGCCGAACTGTTTCTTCTTCCTTGTCACCCAGGTCAGAGCTACCATTCCCTGGAAGGCAGACTGAGGGTGGTGGTCCAACCCCAGGCCCAGCTTCAGTTGCTGGGAGACACTTTACAGCTGGAGTGTGGAGCTGTAGGGAAGCCCATCCCTCGCTACCAGTGGCACAGGAACGGAGTCCCCCTCCCCAACGCCTCTAAGAGGAAACTGACGGTGAGGGGAGGACCGCCACCAATTCATGTCATTGTTCATTGTCCGGACATAATACTGTATCGTACATAGACACTAAAACTAATCCATCGCTAAAACTAAAACCAACTAAAAACTAAACACAAATCATAAAGCCAGGCCTAACAAGCTTCTAGGTCTGCTATTTTCGGGGTCCTGCGACGGAGCATAAATTAGGCTTATCTCTGGCCTGACTGGAGGGAGTGTGGCATTTCCACAGATCCCGTTTGTGATGCAGGACCACCAGGGGAGGTACCGCTGTGAGATCAGCAGTAACACTGAGAGAATGTGGAGCAGTGAAGTGGACGTTTTGATAGGTACGTTTTTTTTATGTTATGTTATGTTATGCACTGTACAGTCCTGTGTGTTAATAGGTCCTAAAAGACTGCAGGCATTCTTCCCATGTGATTAATTGATTAATTAGCTAGAAAATATAGTGTTAGTGAAAATTGCTTTACAAGCTCACTATGGGTCGAATCGCAACGCATCTTGAAGAATTTATGACATGCCCGAAATTTGGAGGCCAAATGGAAACAAATGTTCAGTTCAAAACTTACACTATGTACTAGGGCATTAACCAAAACGTGATTTTTGATAGTCGACTCGACTACCATCAAAATTGATTTATAGTCGGCGGTAAAATATGATATTTTTTTTATCCAATCAAGCATTAAAACATCGTGTTCTGAAACAGCCAGCGAGTGAAGGATTAACTGCAAAACAGCCGGTGAATGCAGGCCGAGTGGAATAGTAAGAGAGTGGCGACACACTGTGATCTCGCCACAAAGCGGGTACCTATGGGCTATAGTTCCAAACATTGGAACTATCCCATTGAGATAGAAAGAGCACTTCCGCATTCCATTGTCACAGTGGGAGTCAACGCTAGTGTCGCTACTCTCTCTTACTAGATTACGCTGAATGCCGCTCTGATTGGCCGAAATTAGCTCAGCTGTTTCAAATCAAAGTTGCAAGTCCACAATGACTCACGGATGGACGCGTTGTGAGCTTGTAGATCTGCTATTCTTTGATGCGCAAGACCTTTCTACGGAGCAGCATAGCATGTTTCGTTGTTCACAATGTTTGTTCAGTTGGAGAGCGATGCGATGTTTTTCATACAACCCTAAATGTTCAACAACAAGTTACAACCACAGTGCCTTTGTTTTTTAGAAGGAGCTATAAGCTAGGAGGAGGTTATGATTACATACTAGGTTTTCTAGCTAGCAGGCTGCCAGGCTATGAATCAGATGATGAACTACTTAACTCCATCGCGACTATTAGAACTATGATCGTGCGGAATAGCTGTTTGTTTTTAATAATGCTGCACGCGGCACGCCTGCACTTTTGTTGGATAAGCATGAAGAAACATGACATCACGGGAGAGCTACTGTAGTTTGACTGTCACCAAACTGGATAATATTGGGCAGAGTGAGGAGGAACTCCTGCTATACTTTACTGTACCGGACGACACGACGACATGTCTCCAATCTAACTTGTTGAACAAACTACAGTAATAAACTCACCAATAGTAAAAGTATTTTCACACTGTAGTTGTCCCCATTGAGCGTATGAGGCATATCGCATTATGCTTTTCCCAAAGAAAATCTGTCTTGAATGCTGCTAGTGTCACCGCCAGTCCGCCGCACACCGCACCTACACGAGTGAGGGTGACGGCAAAACCCACGTACAGTAGGCTTGTATATGATATGAAAACAATCAGCCAGGAATGGATTAGTACTGAAGTTGGCAAACTACCAACAAAACAACAGAGCTCACAGCTGCATGTCTGCTGTAGAAAAGCAAAAAAAAAAGAATAATCATTAAAAAATATAATAATAATATTAACGATTACAATTTTTTTTGATTTACAGTGTCGACTACAGTTTTGCTAGTCGACTAGTCGATTTTATGTTAATGCCCTACTATGTACTGTAACTTTTCTTTTTAGCAAAAAAAAACGTATCTTGTTCTACGCAATTTCCATCATTTCCAGTCCCAGTAAACGGCAATGTAAATGTGTTAGCTTAGCAAATCAAATCAACAAAACAAACCGGATAATTCAATTTCTTCTTGACCGTAAGGACCAAGGATATCTGTCCAGGTTTCAGGAGCAATGGAGTGCTCTGAAGGTAGAGTGGAAAAAGCTTGCCACTTGGCTCAAACTTTGAGACAACTATTGGAAATGGTTAAACTTTGCTGCATGAAAAGATTAAAGGGGTGTTAAGGCAATCGTTGCTAATAGGGTGTTTATTCAATAACGGGTGTCTCACTGTCTCTCCAGCACTGTAAAACAAAAGTCTTTGATAAATGTCAAAAGTCAGGATACCAATTTTATACAACCAGGAGAACTCATAGGATAGACTACACTAGACTCGAGGATAAACAATTAAAACTATTTACAATTTACAATTGAAAAAAGATTAAATACAAAAAAAATCGGCAGACAAAACTGGAACTCTATACAGCTGAAGCAGTTCAATTATCTCTGCAGGGTTATTTTTCCTGACTGGATTTCCAAACTGGTATCCCAAACTGAAAATGTATTGTGTCTTTTCTAAAGAGCTGGGGAGACGAGGAAACACTGTTACTGAACAAAGAAAGACTCAGCAATGATTACTGTCAGAATATAGAGCTTTAACCTTTTAAAACATGTCACTTATGCTCCGTTTAATAACTGTAATCACTTAGAATCGTCTTGGTAATTCAACACACTAAACTCTGTAGTTGCATGTGGGTCAATGTCCTTCATAATACTAACTAGAACACAGTGCTCAGATGGTGGGCTCTCCTTGTTTTGCATGAGTGATTGATTTCACTGGGTTTCAATGCCATTTAAAGAAATTGCATTCTGTCTTTCATTTTGAGTTATTTGCTGCAGATCTGAAGTGGACATCCACGGAGTTGATTTCTAACAACCTACTCACTTAAGCACTCATCCACAGATGTTATTTCTAACAGAGAAATACGTTGTAGTAGTAGTATTAGTTGTAGTACTTTGTTAGTAGTAGTAGTTGTTGTTGTACGTTACATGGAGCTGACTTCTGTTTCTGTTTCCCTAGATGACATTTATGCCTTTGGATCAAGTAAGTAGCAGTTTAATCATTGAAGGTTTTGTCATAATATTTCCTTTCCAAAGATCAAGGCATGTTGTGTTTCCATTTTGTTTCATTTTCTCTTATTGTATTCTCAGGTGGCAATGAATTCTTCATAAATAACACACCTGAACAGCTTTATGGTGAGTGCTTTGTGGGATATCTTTTGTCAGCCTGGGAGTGGATAATGTCCCGGTCAGAGTGTTGCTGACCCCTACTGGATGGTTTGGGGATGGTGTAGCTGTAGACCACTGTAGCTTCAACCTGGACTTAACCTCTTTCAACCTGCCGTCCCCAAAACAATTATAACATTCTCAAAAATGTTGAAAATAGTGGATCTATAAGCTCATAATTTGTTGCCATACAACGTGTTGTGAAGTTATAGATCAGCCATTCAAGCTACCCCTAGTTATTTGTCTCAACCTGGTCACTGTTTTTGTTCCAAGACCTATTCTGATATGTCTTTGTGCATAAATAGCTTTCTTTTAATAGAAGAGGGGCACAATCAGGTATTAGAGCTGTCACATGGGAACTGGAAGGTATCCAGTTCAATCCCCAGCTCCTCCTTGCTTTGTGTAGCAAGTAAGTAAGTATCCCTGAGTAAAAGACACTGCTGAACGCATAAAAGCTCCCCCCAAGTGCTAGCCTGGCATGGCCAGACTAGTACCACTCCAAGGGGTGGATTTCTAAAATGCCTCTGGTGATGAACCCGGCCAAATATTTGCCTTGATTGGTGCCCCACAACTTCGGGGGCAGATTCGTCCGATTTCCAGGCTACCCAAATGCCTCCTGGGGCTGGCTATAGCAAATACAGAAAAGGTTATTTTCCCACAGGGATCAACTACTACAACAAATACCACATTTCTCTCTCTCTCTCTCTCTCTCTCCCTGCATGTCCCGTGTCAGCGGCTGACAAAGTGGCACTGCTGATAGGCAATCTGTCCTACCAGAACCACCCCCAGCTCAAAGCCCCCATGGTGGACGTGTACGACCTCACCAACCTCCTGCGGCAGCTCAACTTCAAGGTCGTGTCGCTGCTGGACCTCAGCGAGTCGGAGATGAGGAACGCCGTGGATGAATTCCTGCTGCTGCTCCACAAGGGAGTGTATGGTATATATTTTGGAAGCATTTAGCAGAAACTCAAAGCAACTTACTGTACAATGAGAGAAGACATAAACACGTGGTGAGGGAGAGAGAGAGAGAGAGGGGAGGGATCGGGTATGTCATATCCCCCAATGGGTATGGACTAGTGTGATTAACCCATTTAGGCCTGACGTCGAAATAAATAAATAAGCTTCTAAATCCTGACAGTTTTATTAAAAAAATGTTTCTACTATGTCAGTTGTTCTCAAACATATTCATGTCAAGGAACCCCAAATATATTATGACATTGGCCGCTGACCCCCATCTGGAAATAATAGTTCCAGGGACCCTCTCAGTAGCAAAGATTTCAAAGATTCCAGGCACATTTTCACGATTTTCCAAAAAATAGCAGACCTACAAGCTCGTAGCGCGCCACTCGGTGGCACGCTATGAGCTTGTAGATCTGCTATTTTTTCAATAGCAAAATTATAACAATGTTTAAAACACCGCCCCAAAATGGGCTAATTGTTTTAATGTATGCCTAGGGTTGCTGTACTACGCTGGCCATGGGTATGAAAACTATGGCAACAGCTTCATGGTGCCAGTAGACGCGCCAAACCCATACCGCTCTGCCAACTGCCTGTGTGTGCAGAGCATCCTCAAGCTGATGCAGGAGAAGGAGACAGGCCTCAATGTCTTCCTCCTGGACATGTGCAGGAAGAGGTGCGTGGAAAAAACACAGCCTGGAAGGCGGCTTCACATCCTTGTATTTCTGTTATTTTGTTGTATAATGTTTCTTTGCGTTTATTTCAGGAACATTCACGATGAAACCACTCCAAACATTGTATTGAGGGTCACGGCTAACATTGTCTTCGGATACGCTACGTAAGTTTATCTTCACCATAAATGCCACATAAGCCCTAGTGAAATTTATCCGGGCATGGCCAGAATAATATCGCTACGTAGCTATTAGTCTGGTACTTCTGTGTGGAAGATTTCTTTCCAAGGGGGCGGTTACAAACAAATTCCAATGTCACAGCAAAAGGTCACCCACAACTTTGGGGTGAGCGACATGTAATTCAAACCGAGTGCCAGACCAATCTCCCCAGGGATTTATTTTTCCTGTGGCAGATTTGTCAGGTTATGCTCGATCTACAAGTTCAAAGATTAAATTATGGAACTCCTCACTATAGCTGAGATTGATTTTATTGATGCACTATCATGTTGTGATTTCTGTTAAGCTTTGTTCTTTTTAGTTGTAGTTTCTGTGTTGGTATGTGGTCATGTTTTCAGCTGGCTCAGGGGAGAGGACGACCCTGCCATGCATAGTCCACCATAGATAGGTGAATGAACTGTATCTGTCTGTGGGCAGGCATATGCTGTGCCTGTGTGTGCGTGAGTGTGTGCGGCTATATGAGTAGAGTATTAGAGGTATAGGTATTTTTATTATGTTGTAACATTTAACTCACTTACTGTTGTAATTTGAAATGTAATTTTGAAATGAAATGTACTATTTTGTAATGTAATATAATGTATTGTGTTATGTTTTAATTTATTTCTGGACTCTTGGAAGATTAGGCTAAAAGAGATCCAAATAAAAATAAAAATAAATAAAGATCAGCGTTTTTCTTTTTGCTACATTTCAACAGGTGAGAGTGGCTAAAGCATATGCAAAGCTTTGTTTTGTCATGTATATAATTCTCTCTGTCGCTACACAGTTGCCAAGACGCTGAAGCGTTCGAGCTGAGCTCCAGTGGGTTTACCAACGGCGTCTTTGTGAAGTTTTTGAAGAAACGTCTTCTGGATGATGAGAAGATCACAGTGGTGCTGGACAGAGTAGCTGAGGGTAAGATTACACTAGACTACATTATCTAACACGTGCCGGTACATACCTCCACCAACACTGTGCTATTGTTGGATTATTGGATATCACTTCCACCAAAGATATGTCATTTCCACCTCAGATATATGAGTGGTATAGTCATTTTGACCGTGACAATGCTTCAAAAGTGATTCATCTCTTCGACTACATACATATTTCCCGTCGAGTTTCATGAAAAGGTTTCCTAATTTTTATTAATTTAACCACTTAAACCCTTTATCTACAGTATATCTTGCTGCGCTTTTTTCCTTCTACACACCAAATCTCTCTCTCGACGAAAATAGCTCGGCAAATGTTCAAAAATAAAGATAAATGAAAATGTAATTGCAAGTTAAAGTTGGTGTGATATGTTATGGTTAAACAATACGATTTTGCTATAGTGCTGCTCCAACTCTGAAAATAAAATTTAAGATGGGTTGCCAATTTCATCCAATCAAGAGAGAGAGAGAGTCCCCATTTATCAATCATACAAGCTCACATCGGGCCACTTCGTGCCGTGCTGCAAGCTTGTACATCTGCTATTTCTTTTTTTTTTTTTTTTTTTAAGTGTGAGAACTACAAATTTAGAAGGCATTTGCAGATTTGGCCTCAGGTGTTGTTTGGTTAATAAAACCATGTGCACTGCAGGAGTCGTTCATCACGTTGCTTTGAATTACGTTAACCTTCTGTCGAGTCCAGATATGGGTCAGTTCGACGCTACCAAGGGGAAGCAGGCCCTGGAGATCCGCAGCAGCCTATCGGAGAGGAGAGCGCTGACCGATCCTGTTCTGCCTGGCGACAGCGCTGACATGACCTTGGCACACAGCCGCCAGTGGGCTAAAGTCCACGGTGAGATGCATGCGTGCTAACTCGCTATCTGTGTGGATGTTATTACTCCATAAACTTAAAGCATGAACCCAACTTGGCGATTACCATTCTTTTTTTAATATCTTTTTATTGGGTTTTTTTTTTTTTTTGTTCATGTCAGCATATATTTTGTTAATACACAAGTCTTAAGGCACCCCTCATTTTCCTCCCGTCCACCCACGATGCCCACCCACTCTTCCCCAATGCAGAGACAATACTGGAGAAGGGGAAAAATACAGGAAAAAAGTTAAAGTAAATTAATTAAATTAAAAAGGAGAGGGGGGAGGGCAAAGAGAAGAAAGGAGGAAAGGAAGGGGGGAGCCACCTGTGTGTGCGCGCCGCCACCGGTTTACACGACGCATGTACAATGCATAGGCCTAATGCGTTCACCATTATATAGTTCAAATATGGCTCCTCTCTGGGACTACCGTCAGGGTTTTTACATGGTCAACAAAGGGCGTCCATGTTTGCTGGAAAGTTGTCATGGAACCGTTAAGTGAGAATCTAATCTTTTCAAGCTTAAGGTAGAATAGTGCGTCCTTTATCCATCCGTTATGTGTAGGTGGGGAAACTTGTTTCCATTTCAGGAGTATAAGACGTCTGGCTTAAAGAGAGGTAAAGGACATTATTCTCTTAAGGTGTAGACTCTGTAGAGGAATGTTAGTCCCTGGGGGAATGCCAAACAAGGCCGTTAACGGGTTGGGTGGGATAGGTACACCCAATATGTCAGAATATGATTGAAATATAGCTGTCCAAAAGTCCACCAACCTAGGGCATGACCAAAACATGTGTGACAGGCTAGCAGCGGGTTGTCTGCACCGGTTACATGCATCATTAATATCTGGAAATATCTGTGCTTATCTTGCATTTGTGTAATGAACCCGATGAATGATCTTACATTGGATAAGATTATGTCTAGCACAGATTGAGGAACTGTGAACCAGTCTCAGAGCTGTCTTCCATGTCGGGTCGGGCAATTCTAGCCCCAGGTCCTGCTCCCATGCCGTCCTAAGATGGTTGAGGGTTTCTGGGTGATTACCATTCTACGGGAGTGTTTCTCAGTAGGTATGCTACTTGTAGAATGTAGAAAATGGAAAAAATATTGTATTCTTAATGATAAAAAATTGGCAGCCAATGCTAGTACAGTATAAACCGTGACTAGTACAACTGGTAAGGTCCATTCACACCAAGCACGATAACTATAACAACATCTATAAATATGTAGTTTTAAAGATCATTGCGTATATCTACAGTCCACAGCACAACTACACGACAATGATGCTGAACGATATCGTTAGGATCCTCTTCAGAGCGACTTTTATGAACAAAATCCATAGTTATTTTTAACAGATGTGGAACATATTATGAATAGTTCACACTACCTGGTAGGCTAGTTGACAATACCTCAGCTAGCCTACAACTATCTCTTCCATCCATCCATCTTCAACCTCTTATCCGTAGTCGGGTCGCGGGGGCAACAGCTCCACCAAAGTGCTCCAGACTTCCCTCTCCAGAGCAACATTAGTGACTTCCTCCTGGGGGATCCCGAGACGTTCCAAGGCCAGTTGGTCAATGTATTTCCTCCAACTGCGCCTTGGTCTGCCCTCCGGGGGTCTCCTCCCAGTGGGACGTGCGTCGAGTACCTCCCTAGGGAGACGCCCGAGAGGCATCCTAACCAGATGCCCGAACCACATAAACTGGCTCCTTTCCAGGCGAAGGAGCAGCGGTTCTACTCCGAGTCTCTCTCGTGTGACTGAACTTCTCACCCTATCTCTAAGGGAGATGCCATGCCAGCCACCCGTCGAAGAAAACTCATTTCGGCCACTTGTATTCGCGACAAACTATCTCTTGCCTTTTATAATTAATAATCGGAGTCAGATTATAGCCATTATCCATACAGAATAGACACAATAATCCATAGCCTATCGCATGTGTCTTTCACCACCACTGTCACGGCACGTAGGATGAGATCTCTCTCTGCTCCAACGCAGCTGCATATTGGAGTGGTGCAACCACTCCAAGGAACAGCAATGTCCCTGTTGTTCACCTACAGTATGTGTCCGCCTATGTATGTGACGTTAATGAGCACGAGTATGACTATTAGTACCAGTAGGGGCGCTGTTGTGCCAGAAACAGAGAGAGAGATAGTTGCCTGCTAATGAGAGAGAGAGAGAGAGAGAGAGGAGGAGGGGGGGGGGGGGGGAGAGAGAGAGAGGGGAGTTGCACTACTCAGTTCACACGGGTGTGATTTTTAAACCCATTTTGGGCGGGAACCCCTTTTGGTGTGCTATCTGCTACAATCTACAAGCTCATAGCGTGCCACCGAGTGGCGTGCTACGAGCTTGTAGGTCTGCTATCTTTGAAAAAATCGAAGAACCACTGACAGAAAACTGTGTAGGGATGTAGAAGACATTTTTAGAATCTGATCTCGGGTCAAAATGGGCTAACTGATCTCCAGTCGGAGGGATTTGGAGTGTTGCTTTTTGATTTTAACCCAGGTCTTGTTGTCTGTCTTGCCTGTTGTCCCAGAGCTCCCTGAGACCATGCGTCTGGACTTTGACTGTGGAGCTCAGATCAAGTTGGGTTTCGCAGCCGAGTTCTCCAACGTCCTGGTGATCTACACCCACATCGTGAAGAAGCCTGACGACATGTCCTTCTGCCAGGCTCACGTCACCGACTTCTCCCTGGTCAGACACCCCCCCCCCCCCTCGGGTTTACAGCAGTGTTTAATTTAACAATGAGTGCTTTAGTTTAGTGCACACTAGACGAACACTGTTTCCCAAACAGTTTGTTTCCTAAATATTTGGTTTTAATTATTATATTTTATTATTTCAAAACATTTTCTAAATATATTCCCAAAAAAAGCAACTTTTCATGAATTGATAACAAAATCCAAAGATTGTTTTCAGTAATGTCATGACAAAATTAACATTTTTAAGAATTAGTGAAAATAGCTGATCTATACGCTCACAACAAGTGAGCGTATAGATCAGCTATTTTCACTAATACAGTAGACCTTCCATGTTCACTAGTTTGGGTCCCAGGTGAATATCTAATTTCTGTTTGAGAACCCCTGCACTAGAGTACTCTGCACTGCCCCCGTAATAGAATAATAGCTCAGAAAGTTGAGCAGTTGCAGCCCTAATAATGCTCATCACTGACCAAGCACATTCCAAACACAGTGTGAATACTTGTACATTGAATTGAAGCGCTAACAGCCACCCTTCCTTTCTCCAGGACCTTGATGTGGATCCTAAAGAGATGAACAGACAGACTCCAGAGGAGACGGGCATCTACCTCCTGACCAGAAACCTGCCCCAGCACTGCCTCTACACCAGGCTGAGCTCCCTACAGAAGCTCCGGGTACAAAACATGCTATTATTATCACCTAGTGACACTATACTAATGCTGGGCTCGCACACTACAGCAAGGGTTCCCAATCTTTTCAGTCTTTGAACTCCCCCCACCCTGACAAGCATTTGGAACCGGAGGCATTACATTTAGTTTGACTCGGTTCCACAGATAAATAGTGAAAATAGCCGAACTACAAACGCCTCGCGGAGCTTGTAGATCGGCTATTTTCACAATGATTGCCTCTTTCTCACGAGAGGCGTGCGGTGGAGCGAAACGGCTACCAGGAGACAGTCGTTCAGTGACAGAGAGGACCATGTCTGCCTCTGCTGAACAGTCAAAACAACCTGTGGTGCAGAAAGCTGAGTATTGTCAACATGTGGCAAGGACATGAATGCCTACAGACCATCTACTGTCTACAGACGTATCGATTGGTCCGTTGGTCCGTTGTCACCACAGGCTTGGTTGTTTGTGATACATAGCAGATCTACAAGCTCATAGGGCAGCACTCTGTGCCGTGCTATATGAGCTTGTATATCTGTTTTTTTATTTGATCAAATGAGTATAAAATAATGGTTGATGTGGTTAAAGTGACACAGCTGCGTTCCAGGTCTTAATGGGGTTTAATGTCCTCGCCGCAGGAGGAGCTCGTCTTCACCGTGTGCCTCCAGGGTGCCTTCGCAGCCCTGGGAGACGAGACCGTGCACTGGACCAGGAGCGTCGGCATCGGCAAGCCGCTGGTCGCCCGGCTGGACCTGCACCGAGCCATGCGCTGCAACAGCTGCCTGCAGACCTGCCCGATGCCCCACAGCCCGTCCCACAGCCCCTGCCACAGCCCCGGGTCTGAACGCCACCACCATCATCATCATGATCATCATCATCATCAACAGCAGCTAGCCCATGGCCGTCTGTCCCCCCACTGCCCCGGTCCCTATCTGGAGGTTTATGAGCCGCTACATGGGGCTATGGGGGGCGGCGGGGTTCACCGCCATCGCGACAACCTCAGTGCCAGTCGGGCCTTCTCCTCCGGTGATGCGGCGGGGCCAGCGGTGGCGGCGGGCGGCTCCCCGGGCGGGCCCAGCGTCCCCATCGAGACCACAGAGGACATCAACGAGCTGCAGGCCGTGTTCATCAGCAGTCTGCAGCTTCAGCAGCGCCACTGAGAGGAGACGGAGCCGCTGCGGTGAAATGGATCCATTATAACGCTGAGAGTTAAGCTCCTTTCGGAACGGGGAGCGGGCGACGCACGCATTGTCGTCTGGATCAACGGCAGATAATCGGGGCGATTCGCTCGCCGTATGAACGGACCTTAAGACCTGTGTGCGTGCGTGCGTGCGTGCGTGCGTGCGTGCGTGCGTGCGTGCGTGCGTGCGTGCGTGCGTGCGCGCGCGCGCACAGTGAAATCCCGAGGTCACCGACATAACACTGTCTGAGTTACATAATGGATTGGCCTGAAAGTAACCCGGGATTTTCATGGACTAGAGGGGCGGATTCAAACTAGCACTGGAAACCGACGCCGGCTCCCCATTGGTTCACCAGCCAATGTGCCCTCCTCCCCTCCACTCCCCATTGGTTCACCAACCAATGTGCCCTCCTCCCCCCCACTCCCCATTGGTTCACCAACCAATGTGCCCTCCTCCCCTCCACTCCCCGGGATACACGGTTCACTCCCACCTCCTATAGGCCACATTTCCTGGTTACTTTGCCCAGGCTTTTTGTTTAATTTTTTTAACCGATCGCTGAGGCTACATATGGATACATTTGGTTCAAATTCTGGTTCTCAAACATTTCATAGGGACCCCCCCCATAAGAGAAGACTTCTCAGAGAGTATTTTACTCAAATGTTACATTTTTAATATTCAGACAGAGTGAACACTGAGGATTTATTTTCTTTACTGTGTAGGAAAACAGTAAGACGCGCAAACGCAGGAAGCGAACGCAGCTGAGACCCATGCAGATCATGTCTGTCTGTCTGTCTGTCACTGCGTTCGCAATCACTGCGTTCGCAATAAGTTCTAAGGGGTGGGATTTTCTTGTATTATATATATTATTATTATCATTTTTAAGATGTATATTAGAGAGAGAGATTTTAAGATGTATATTGTTGATAGAGATAATTATAGATTCTACTCACTTTAGAATAAAATTGCTATTATGGCCACATGGGGGAGCTGTAATCAAAGACTTACTGTTACTAGGGTAATCAACGAAAGGATTAAAGAAGCAGGCAGTTACAAAATTCAGTTTCATTCTGTACTTTTACACAGGTTTGATCGAAAAGTATTTTTTTAATGAGCACATAGTCATAGTTAATTCTGTGTTGTCGATTAACTGGATGACACTAGTTATTACTAGACCACCTCCCTGTGCCCATTTAGACCTGAGGCTGATTAAAAATGTTTTAATGTCAGTGGTGCTCAACTTTGTCATGTCAAGGACCGCCGACCCCCATCTGAAAATACCCCCCCCCCACAGAAGCAAAAAATATATATTCAAACATTTGCGACACATTTTCACAAATTTTCAAAAATAGCAGATATCCAAAGCATAACATAAGGGGTTCCCGAACTTCCCGTCCTGGGTTAGCAATACACTGAATCTTCACCCAAAAGATCTAGAGACGAATGCCCCTGTTGTTTTTCTTCTTTGTAATTATTTGTTTGGTCCAAGATATTGTGTTTGTTGTCCTGATTGTCTTTAAATAAATACTTTATGGGGAAAATGCATTGAGATTAATTTCCTGGACCTGGCGTCGTCATGGAAGGGGGCGGGACTGCGACACACTATAGTGTTGGCTAGATCTCACTCTCGCAGTAACTAATATACAAATGGGTTGTTTAACACTTTGCGGAGCAACAGGTTCACAAACACAGCAGAAATATCTCTCTATTCAAATTACTGCTCAGGCGTATTCTCTTGTCTAAATACATTATATCACAGGATAATTAGTAGCCTATATTAAATGTTGAGGTATAGGACAGTAGTGAGAATGATAGCAATGATGGCAGTGATGGTGGTATCGGTAGTAATAGTTGTAGTAATTGTTTCTTTTTTTAAAACATGTTTATTGATTTTTCATTACGACATAGTATTCTTAAAAAAAATTCACATATATTTTTTCATTCACCCAAATGGCAGCACATACACTAATCTTCAAAGAAACATGTCCATGAATACAAAACAAACTAAAATAGAAAAACTAGAAAATGTGCCCTTCTCGGCACAGGTCTCCACCAGGAGGATAGGAGTGTGTGTGCTGTTTGGCAAAATGTTTAGGAGTAATATAAACATGTTTTTTTGTTTGTTTGTTAACTTTCTTTTTCTTCATTTTGTTGAGGAAATGCAGAGCCAGATCATTCATAGCATCTCTGAGGATAGAATTCTGGATGAGCAGGACATCCTGAAAACTTTGGAAGGCAATGTTAGCTAATCGGTGTAGAATCTGAGAAATCCAACAGGCTCTTCTTGATCACATGACTACAGAGATCATGTGTGCCGATTTTCGTGAGATTTGGATGAAGTAACAGAAACAATGTGTTTTGCAGAAATCGGCCTCATGGTGGCGCTATAAGCGGCAGATGTGGAGGGATGCAGGGAAAAAGTTTTTCCATGGCCTCTAGGGAGTACATAAGTTGTTAAAACAGGAATTGGCCTGTTATAGCGCCACCGTGAGGCTGATTTGGGGGGGGGGGGAATAGTGGCATGGTGGTGCTATAACAGGCCGTTGAGGAATATTTGGGGCAGAGGTTCGTCGTTGGCATCCAGGGAGTGTGTGTGCACAGTTTGGCATGGATCGGGCCAACGGTGCCGGAGATTAGCTGATAACGGACGGACGGAAGGACACACACACACACGGACGGAGTACAAAACATACTCTCTCCCCATGCCTTCGGCCTGGTGGAGACAATAAAGAAAAACTGTCGCCGCCGCGGATTTATTTATTTCCCAAATGTCTAAAAATGAGTTATTTAGCAATTAATTAGCCTATACACCTATTGTACACAGGACAGACACACAACAACAACAACAGCAATAGAAAAGACAATTAGACAACAAGCATAAACAAATACAGAGAAAATGAAAAAGTAACGAATAAAACAAAAAACAACCCCAGGCCACCCCATTTACCCTTAGACCCATAGGCCCAAGGATTTGGATGATGGATATTACTTAAAAATAAGTAATAATGATGGTGAGAGAGAGAGAGAGAGAGAGAGCGAGCGCGATCAGATCTCGTTCATCAATTCTTGTCCAAGAGAGAGAGTGTGGAGAGAAGAGACAAGTGAATACATACGAAATAGGTGAATGAAGGAAAGGAAGTATCCAATCCAATCCAAGTCAAGGTAAGACTTGTATGCGGCGTTCTGCATACAGTGTTTTATTCAGATGCGGCCCCGGGTCGTCATGGCAATGAGGACGCGCTGCTGACGTCATCAACGAGCGTCAATGTTTACAGCAGCTGGGGAAGCATGCTGGAGAGTGAGAGTCGGTGGGTCCGGGTCCTCCTGAGCATCGTGAAAAATGTCATCGCATCCATTCAGCCAGTATGTGATGCGGGGATTCCTGTACAGATTACCATCGATGTAGAGTTTATCAATGAATAAGCGAGCCTTGCTGCCTTCCTGTCGCCTTTGAATAATTCCCTGCGCGACATGCGAACGTACAGTATAGGCTATAATTTGTTTACGTTTGTGCGTGGTAAATAGATGAAATGATCAGCTGACGGTATATGCTTTAAAAAAAAACTTTGACACAGCATACTACGTAGCGTATAACGGTAGACTATACCACTGACGTTTAGGAATAAGGTCAGGTTTAATTAAGGCATGGTTTTACTGAGGTTAATATTAGGAACAAGGTTAGGGTTAAGCATATAGTTTTTTTTCTGAGTTTACGATTAGGAATAAGGTTAGGGTAGGCATATTTCACAGAGAGAACGGCCCTTTTAGGTGTTCCTAATAATAATGTTGGGAAAATACTTTTTGTCCTCACAATATGGAATGTCAGTGTGTAGCAACTAAGGCAGGTTCATTTGCCCTAGATTTTATATCCCACAGTAGGCCATATTGCGCTGATCATCAGAGCACGCATGCTGTCACGAGGTGCCTGCCTGCCTGCCTGCCTGCCTGCCTGCCTGCCTGTTCACACCACGGCAGATCCCTGACCAAGTGACCAGTGTTTGTGCCAAGTTAGTAGTTGATTGGAGAAACCTGCGTAGTCCCTTGAGGCCTCTCGCTCTCGGGCATGTGGTTCTCAAACATCTTTGACTCAGGTCACCCTTGTCGGGTGGCTCAGGAGGTGGAGCATGGTCGTCCAATGATCCCTGGGTCGGCGGTTCAATTCCTGGCTCCTCTTGTCCACATGTTGAAGTGTCCTTGGGGCAAGACACTGAACCCTACATTGCCTCCAATGAGTTGGTCGGTGTGAGCTTATAATTGCCACCATTGGTGCATGTGTGAATGTGGGAAGTGAGGATGCTGGCGTCGACTGTTTGCCGCTTCACCTCCCATTATGTATGAATGAATGAACCATTGTAAAGCGCTTTGAGCACTTGGAAGAAAAAGCGCTAACCTTTTCATCCACAGAATTACATTGCTACTTCATACTGCAGCACCTGTACATGCCTATACATCTTGGTATACTGGCATTGCTAAGGCCCTTAAGAAGAAACTTCAGACCTCGGCACGGAACCCTGCTCTGGGGGCCAAATGGTTATTATTATTTACATTATTACAGTGCAGAATAAACAATATATGATAAACACAATTTTCTTCACTCCGCAAACTGACAAATCTTCATCTTTGTCTCTGTGTAGTGTGTAGTGTGTATACAGTGTGTGACCACTGTGACCAGTGGCCAAGGATGGTCATTGTTGTTTAGGCAGTGCAGTCAGTTAGTCGGTGCATCCCAGTGGAATACAACACGTATGGCGGGTCGAGCCCTGTCGCTGCCGACAGGGGAGTGCGTGCGTGGTCTTCTGCAGGCAGCGCGTCCAGACGGTGCTGCGGTGCTGCCGTGCGTTGATGCTCCGAAGCACAGTTGACGTTATTTCCATCCTCGGACCAAGAAGACCATGTAAGTAACAAAGTAGGCCTACTCTCGTTTAACCAATTTGTGTGATCGTGATACCCTGTAGGCCTGCAAATCCTGAGTGTACGAAATGGAACCAAATGGATGGACCCTTATACGTGCCCATTTGGTTCCATTTTGCACACTTTTAAGAATTGATAAAATAAATGAATTGGATAATGGGCGAGTTGAGCCTCCACTTTTGTCACAACAGGAATCTCATGAATGGTGTCTTCTGTATGTATGTGAGTTGGCGGTGTGGTCCCCAAACAAAGACTGCATTGTTCCTTTGACATTTTTTCTCATATACACACCATGCCATACTATATAGGGAGTCACTTTTTTTCCTATGATTCTCACCTTAATTAAATATTGTGTGCTGTTGCCAGTAGCCTAAAAGATGCTTTAAAATTAGTTTAACAAAAATAAAATATTTGTTTTTCTCTCCCCCCCCTTCCCACAACGCATTTCAGATTGAGAGCTTAACTTGCACTGCTTCCAATTTCGCACAAGTAGGCCTAACTGTTCATGTAACCCAATACTTCCTGCCTTCTGAATAATAAATGGACAAGACACATTCATAGACCATTACATACTCAATCTCTCTCTCTCCTCTCTCTCTCTCTCTCTCTCTCTCTCTCTCTCTCTCTCTCTCTCTCTCTCTCTCTCTCTCTCTCTCTCTCTCTCCCCCCAGTGTTCCTCATTGACATGTCAGCCTTTTTAGTCTGAAATCAAACACCAAGGGGTTTCTCAAACAGCTGTGACATTGACCGGCGAGGAGCCACATGTCAGTATAGTACGTCCTACCGGGGAGCCAGAGAGATGCTTTTGGGAACGCCTGCTGTAAACGACGACGTAGGAAAAAAAGAGCAGAATCTCTGCCCTTTCTCTCCCCCGCCAGGGGTCCCGACGTCGACGAGATGGGGAACGGGAACGGCTCCGTCGTCAAGTCCAAGTGTTTGAAACGAGCGGAGGGCGGCGCCGCGTCCAACGGGAGGGCCCTCAAAGAGCCGTGCCGACACCGAGCCGCCGGACCCGAGAAGAAGAGCACCCCGCGGCCGCCGTCCCCCCTGAGCGCCCTGAGAGCCAGACTGGAGGAGACGGAGAGGGAGGGCAGGAGGAGGGACGAGGAGCTCCGCGCCAAGGAGCGCCAGATCAAGGGTCTCCAGGAGCAGCTGGCCGGGCAGACGCGGACGCTGGCCGAGCTCAGTGAGGAGCTGCAGGTCAAGTGCCTCCAGATCGACGCGCTGCAGGAGCAGCTGAAGAGCCTGCAGGCCACCGTGGCCCCGCCACCACCGGTAGGTCTGGAGCATCCTAGTTATTGGAAATAGAATCGCAAATGTGCATGATTGTCAGCATCGTTTTCCTTTTTATACCTACTAATTGCGAACGCAGTGAGCACTTACTACCAGTAAGACGCGCAAACGCGGGAAGCGAACGCAGCTGAGACCCTGCAGATCATGTCTGTCTGTCTGTCTGTCTGTGTGTCTGTCCCGCTGTTACTGTATATGTGGACCTGGCCCCTTTTGTGCCCATATATGGAGCTGAGTGGACCTGGCCCCTTTTGTGCCCATATATGGAGCTGAGTGATTGCTGATGCAACACACTCCATATTTGGATAGCGGGACAGACACACGGACGCACGGACACACAGACATGATCTGCTAGGTCTCATAGTAGGTGCTCACTGCATTCGCAATGAGACCTAGCAGTTCATGTCTGTCTGTCTGTGTGTGTGTGTGTCTGTTTGTGCCCATAATATATGGAGCTGAGTGATTTGTTTGTGATTGATGCAACACACTCCATATTTGGACGTATAGCTGCTTTGGGGACTCCTTATATGGTTATGGCTAAGTTAAAAACTTAACTTAAAAAAAACTTAACTTAAAAAAATAACTTAAAAATAAATCTAAAAAAACCCCAAATATGTACGAGCTGCGTTTGCTTCCCGCGTTTGCGCGTCTTACTGGTATTGTATTATGTTTAATTATAACATTATTAAATGGCCTATTTTCTCCATAGTAGGCTTACATTATTTATTTTGGTAGGCCTACCAGTTATTGTCAGTAATTTATCTTTGTATATCGGAGATATGTATTTTTAATATCTGTCACGTGCTATTTCTGGTTGCGAAGCCTAAAATACCAAACAGAAATGTAATGTTTAAATTGTGTTGCTATGTTCAATACACCGTCCGTCCGTCCCCCCCAAATCCCCCCCCCCCCCCCCCCCCCACACAATGAAATAGTTTGTCGCAACTTATTCGTATATGACAAGTACTGGTCAAGTAAAATGTCATGATGGTGATAGCCCTACCCCTCAGCCCCAGCGGTGGGGTTTGAACCGGGCCAGGCGGCGGCGGCGGCGGCAGTGCGGCCTCCCTCGCTGAAAGGCATCGCCAGGAACGGCTCCAACCTCGGCGGTCCGGTCAAGGAGACCCCCAACAGCAGGAAAGGGGCCAAGGCAGGCGTGTCGGCTGAGCCCAGCTCCAGGACCTACGACTCCAGCTGCCTGCCCAGGTTCTCCTTTGAGGAGGCACGCGTACCCAAGGACGCAAGGTGAGAGACCTGAGGCCCATTCCACAAAATCAAACGCTGTCGTGTCAAGGACACCCACATTGATATGTTTGTGTCGGTTTGTTTCTTTATTCAAAATGATTCAAAATGTTTAAAAAACTTTCAGGATTTTCAAAGATAGCAGATGTAGGCCTATAAGCTCGCATCCAATGCCCTCTGTGCTGTCCTCCTAACAGTGTCTCTGTCTACCGTTAATTGACAGCCAGCCAAACTCCCTTTAAAACACCACACGGAGAGTCAGGTTGTAGCGTTCTATAGCTCCGGTTTTAATTATGTGTGTAAGGTACATAGTAAACTGCATTATAAAGCAAAACAGAAAACACCAAAAAGTAACATTTTGAATTATGTAAATGCAAACTATAAATATATCCACTAAACAGACAATGCTTATGATGGTGAACACAGAAATCTGCAACATGTGCTGTAACAAACTTAATCCATAAACTTTTTCATGAATGGCTGAGCTGGCCTGTGCCCTAATTACTCCCAATAAAGAACAGGTGATACTCTTGCAACCAACAACTCACAAGAGGTTGAACACTCAGTCAAATTTGAAATTACCCATCCCCCAGTCCTACTTCTGTTGCAATACCACACTAGAGGCACAGGTGGTGCTAAACACAAAATTAACTGCCTGGGAGGCAGAACACCCTCACTTTAGCTTGTAGTATTTTCACCGAATGTTCGTGAGCCACTCACTTTTTTAAGGTCATTAGGCACTCTGCTACACCTATCTATAATCTGATACCCTCTCATGCAAATGTTGTCATTCGTGTGCTGTGTGTGTGTGTGTGTGTGTGTGTGTGCGTGTGCGTGCGTGCGTGCGTGCGCGCGCACGCGACAGTGTGAAGAGGCTGCTGACGGACGCCCTGAACAAGAACCAGTACCTGAAGAGGCTGGAGCTGCAGCAGATCAAAGACATGGTGGAGTGCATGTACGAGAGGACCTACCAGCAGGGAGACTACGTCACCAAGCAGGGAGAGCCTGGCAACCATCTGTTTGTGCTGGCAGGTATGAGCACATGGATATATCTATAGATAAGAAAGGCTACGCTGCTGGCCAATGGAGAGACGTCGCCACATGTTGCTACTCATCATAACACATGTCTATGGGGCATGTCCTTTTTAAATAACCATGACTTGCTCAATTTTATTGAAGTGATATATTGACCATTAACCACTTGAGCCCTATTTTACTGTGGGTGCACCAGGCAAACCAGGCATACTTAATGAACTGGTGTCCACATAAAAACTACATTTTAACAAATACTGTACACTTGAAAATATTATACCTCCTTATAATAACAATAAGACCTGATGATCATGTTTTAGGGGGGGGGGGGGGGGGGGGGGATCACAGCACTCCACCTTTAAGAGATCCCATATCCATTGCCCGTTATGCCCAGTTCTATATTGCTTCATAGCCTTATGGTCTAAAGCCCATGGAAGAGTGATGTGCTGCTGCCTTGAAGTCTCACTTGTGATGCAATTTAGGGGAAAGCGTGCCAACACGCCCATGACCACAGCTCTAGGCGCAAATACCGGTGTCGGTATATATTATAGCGGGTGACGCTGGACCAAAAAGGGACAGAGAAAGCTCCTATCCTCGTAATCTTTGGGCAGCGGCTGAATTGCGGGCCGCGTCGGGGGAAACGGCAGCCCCAAAAAGGGAGCCCCAAATGTCTTGGCTGACGATAGCCGAACTGAAATCTCATGACACAATGTGAGCTTGTAGATCATTTCACAAAAATGTCCGTCTATTAGGTTGAGCTCAGAATAGGAATGCCAGTATAGAGCGTTGCAGTCCCGCCCCCTGTCATGACGACGCCAGGCCCAGGAAATGAATCCCAATGCATTTTTCCCCATAGACATTTCAAAAAGTATTCATTTAAAGATGGTTACGCCACGGACAAAGCCAACTCCAGTCGTGACAAATCATGACAAATAAACACAATATTTTGGACCAAATAAACAATTACAAAGAAGAAAAACAACAAAAAAGTGTTGTAACCTGCCGTTTCTTTCTACTTTCTAATTCTTTGTTAGGGGGCGGGACTGCGACGCTCCATAGGCTTCATGTGATTAAGGGTGCAAATCAACACCGACATTAGCAAAACATATTCCTCATTCTGCTCTTTTGATAATGTCTATACATTCAGGCTTCCATACACTAAATCAAATCAATTCGCAGAACGCCTGTGGTCTCTGAGGCTGCATCATGTCCTATTCCTGTGTCAGTTAAGGGCATGAGCAATTAACCAAAAATAAATATTGGAACTGACTCAATAAGCGACTTCACCTTAGCTCATGTATAGGTTAATCGAATATTAATTGAGGAGCAGGTTTGGGAACCTTGATTGTCCTTGTTATTATGTTGACAGATGGAAAGCTGGACGTCTTTCAGAACTGCAAACTGCTAACTTCAATAAATGTGTGGACCACATTTGGCGAACTGGCCATCCTGTATAACTGCACGAGAACGGCGTCTGTCAGAGGTAAACAACTCTTGATTATCATGTTACTGTGGCCAGTAATTGTGTTAACCTTTAAGTAAAAGCAGCAATACTACACTTTTACAAGTGATGTTCTATTATTCAACATTTTATTTGAGTAAGTAAGTGCAAAAGTATTGGCATCAAAATATACTTATAGTACCAAAAGTAAAAGTACCTAGAAATGTCACTTTAGTGCAGTACTTTTCTACCACTGCTATGGCCTTTACAAAGACCCTAGTTAACCTCTGACCCCTGACTAGGAATTAATACGGACAGCAGCTGGATTCACTATAGTGCACGTTTGGTTTGCTGTGTGCCAGTTACACGTTAAGAGACACAAATAGAACGAAGTCAGATTTATTCTTGGTGGTGTCGCTTATATTACTGAAGTAGCCGATCTACAAGCTTGAAGATCGGTTATTTATTTATGTATTTTACAATGCAAAACCCAACCAATAAGCATCATAAAATGGCGAGTTGTCGATGCGTTCGTCTCCTACCCTGCACAGTAAGGTCAAGTAACCGTACCCTCTGACCCCACCATACGAGGCCGCCAGCCAATTACCAGTCAACATATACAAATATGTGCTTCACAGACCCCGGGCGGGCCCGGGGACAAAGAGCACTCTCACATACATGGTGCCTTCCAAATGCCAATGGGCTGACGACAAACCAGAGGGCAGCAGGGCTATGGGGTGCAATGTAAAGCCTTTGTAAAACGCGCCCCCGCTGAAGCTTGTTTGCTTCTCTCTAATGACACATCTGAGTCTCATGCTGGCCAGTGGCTGGATCCGGTTACATTCAGACTCAGAGTGTTTGTTAGTTTAGTTTTTAGTTTTTCAAAAATAAATAAATACAATTCAAATTTGTTCCAAAAACAACATCCCTCACCCTCGGCGGTTCATGCCTGATAACAATCTATCTCTGTGAGAGTGTCCCTATAGGGGTGGCAGTGGGCTCGGGAGGTATAGGGCGGCAGCTTGGAAATCAGAATGTCACAGCTGGTTAGATATCAAGGAAGAGAAAGAACATCCGCACACTAGTTTCTAGAGCTCCGAGACTTAGGTCACATTCATACCAGAGAGCTTTGCTGCGATTAAAACGAATTCTGCTGCGCATTTTCAGAAAGTGCACTTTGTTTGGCAGGTGTGAAGGCTCATTCGAATCCTAATGCGTATCAAAGAACCGCATTATACTCCGAGCAAAAACGGGGGTTTCGCTTCGCTTCCAATCGCACTCGATTACGATTCGGTGCAGGTGTGAATGCAATCCGCAGTAAATAAAGGAAATGAAGCAAACAATGTGGCGGGTGAGGAGCTGAACACCGTTGGAGACGGAGAAAGCATATTTTACGCAGCGCAAAGATGTCCCGTTACCGTGGATAGACGTGGTCGAATGAGGAGACTGAAGCCCTGATCGAAATGAGTGTGTGCAGTGTGCAGTGTAATAGTATTATAGCCTACAGAATATTCTGTCTGTCTGTGCGTGCCGTAAACATGGAGTGCTGTCATTGTGTGGGGACTAGTGGGGACTGGAACTTTCATCTCAATAAACGTGTAAACATTTTGCGCTGCTGTCTGTTATATCAGTGCGCTCAGCGCTGTGCCTGCATGCCCAAAAGAACAGTGTGTGGCTGCGTGCGTATAGTGAGAGAGCGAGAGAGAGAGGGGGAGGGGGACCATAGATTTCACTGTGTTGTAGGCTGTGTTGTAGGCTAGGTTTATGAATGGAACACATTAATAAAGGTCCCCCCTGCTGCGTTTCCAATTGCTACGGATGACAGTGTGAAGGCAAACCGCAGCAAATTAAATCCCAAAATCTCCGCCCATACGCATGAGTCTACCGAAGTATTAGGTGAGAATGTGACCTTACTTTATAGTGTGCGGATGTTCTTCCTCTTCCTTGATGTTTGCCTTGACCCCTGGGCCCTGACTTCCAGCACCTGGCCTAAATATAGGCATTGAGAGGTGCACACAATCTTCTCTGTGGACAGCTGGTTAGATAGCCTGTTCCCCCCTTGATTAGTGTCTTAGTGCCCTTGAGCAAGACTGAATCCCTAACTGCTCCAGCAGTTCAGGCGAATGAATGTAAAGTGCTATATTATGCATTTTCAAGTGAAACGTGAAACAGTATACACTGCAGGTATGCTCTCTGATGCATTTTGTTGAATTGTTGAACTTGCAGTGGTCAGCAGAGCGAGGACATGGGCTCTGGACCGCGAAGTCTTCCAGAACATCATGAGGAGGACGGCCGAGACCCGCCAAGAGCAGTACCGCCACTTCCTGCAAAGGTTCGGTGCCAAACTGGCCAATAAGATAAAGCCAAATTTGTAATACAGTCATATAGACTGTGAGCGTGGGAGATCAGCTATTTTTGGCACGCTTAACATCCTCACGTGATAATTCCAGCTTTATACAACTTATTATCACAATGGGTCATTTGTGGATACGTGATTGTGCCTGTGACCAGGCAGCCTATTTAAAAGTTATCTCTGCCAGAGGCAGGAAGGCAGATATTATGTTTTTGCTGCTGTGTGTTTCAGATCAACAAATTAACTAAATTGATTCATTAGAACACAGTTTATTTTATTTATTTTTCATTTCTTGTACGTAGCATTTTGGGCATACAAGGTTTTCACCCAACAGAAAATGATATATTTTATAAGGTTTTAAACAAACAACAAAGTATTAAACAACATTATAGAGTGGAAGTTAGTGTGGGGGAGGGTCAGGATGAAACCATGTCCAAATATGGATCATTGATAATATGTCATATTTTAGATCAGGGGATCAGGGGCAACTTTGACAATGGAAAGGACCACTATATTTCCACATTCACTCCAGAGGGCCACATTGCATAATGTATAGCAAAAATAACCGATCCATATGCTCAAAACGTATCGCAGTGCGACGCATTTTGAGCTCAGCTATGAGATCAGCAATTTTTGCTATATTTTAATTGAAATCCTGAATAATCTTTCCTGAAAAGTAACATTTGTATTTAATTTCAAATGCATTTAGTTAGAGTTATTAGTTAAGTTAACTTTATGAACTAAATACGAATACATTGAACATAAAAAAGACAATAGCATTTTAGTAATTAGCTGAAATCAATATTATATGTTCGGATATTAACCTGCGGGCCACATTAAGTGATGGTGGGGGCCGCATGTGCCCCCCGGGCCACCAGTTGCCCGTGAATGTTTTAGATGACTGACGTCATAGAATGGACACGTGGAGTCCATGCTGTCATCAGATCATCGCTTGTTCTTGTTTATTGCTGCCAAATGGGTAGCCTAGTCGATAGAGCACTCGCCTTCCGACCACAAGGACATGGGTTAGATTCGCGGGCACCGCCAACACAGCATATGAGTAGCACAGTTTGTGTGTGGCAAGTCATGCAGTAAGTACTGGGAGCCGATGGTAGGTGTTGCGCTCCACCTCAGCAATCCACCTCCCGTGGGCCTAGCGCATTGTTAAACAGGAATAGACTTCCGCGGTCTGGCTAAATATACCCACAATAAGGCTCTCCGACTTACTTACTTACACTGGATCCATTGGCAGGGTCTATTTGTATTTATAAACAAACTATAACATTAAAGATGTCGATGACTATAATGTGTGTTTTGATTTCGGACGTTGCTTTTTCTGCAGTGTGTCACTCTTGGCTAATCTACCAGAGGACAAGCTGAGCAAAATAGTGGACTGCCTGGAAGTGGTAAGTTGTCTGTGTACATACTACATACAGTTGTAAAAGCATGATGCGTTGTGAGATTTTTAAATGTTTTTTATTAAATAAAAATGTTTATTTTCAAAACAACCTTGAAATAGGTTGAATTAATACATTTTATTTTTTTCACTATAATTCCATTCCCAAACTTGGGACACCAGGGTTAAAGTGGTTTGCCTCACCAAGCGACCGCACAACGCTCACTGCCCATCTGACCCAAAGCATCCTTACCATTTTGGTCATATCGTTGCTGTCTGGCAGAATTCTTATACCTCAATTTCAAATATGTCTTCCTATCCACCATAAAGTAATGCCTTATGTCGTCATCAGAGTTATGGCCATTTGAAGTGCTACCCACTTCAAGGGAAAGGCTCACTCGACTCGAGGACAGTTTGGAAAGTTTCAGAAACATACTGGGTGCAGATTCAGATAATAGAATTTAAGTTTCTACATTTGAAGTGCTAAACGCTGCTGTATTTCCCCCCAAACATGCAATTTAGGTTCTTTGGTGCGACTATTCTCGGGTCAAACCCCTGACCAGTGTTTGTACCACGTACGTTTGGTGCCTCTGGGGGCTCCTGGTAGCAGTAAGCTTGCTTGTACAACATGGCTCCTGAGGGCCCCTGACACAGTAAGCTGAGGCAGCCTCCTACCTTACCCGGAGGTCCCTGACATCAGTAAGCTGGCTCGTACAACATGGCCCCTGATGTAACTATTGTCATGGTAGACCTGTGCTCGTGACAGGTTTGGTGCAAAGTCCAAACGTTGTCGTCCCCTAGGGGTCCCGGACCCCCTGTTGAAAACCCCTGCTCTAAGCAATTTAAACATCGGAAGGATATTTAATCAATGAAACATATTAACAAGAGCCTGTGACCAACTAATAACTCGTCTTATACTATTGGATCGGCTGGAACACAGGTTCCTGATTCCATTTAACAAGTAACAGTTGTGGGCATTGGCAAGGTTTCCGCCCGACAACGACGATATACTATTACCGAGTGTCAGCATGTTTTCTCTTCCTCCGGTCGGAAAGCCCTCACACATTACCTTGTTGATGAACGGCTCTCATGTTGTTCCTGACACTGCTCACTCCCAGATACTGTTACCTATTAGGTCCCCTCTGTGTGTGTGTGTGTGTGTGTGTGTGTGTGTGCACGTGTGTGTGTGGTGTGTGTCCAAATTAATTTAACAAAATGGTCATTGTGAGGATTATTGTGCTGGTACTCAGAAGATAAATGGTTGCTACTGAATATGGTTGTATAAGATGTGGGAAGTTAGGTTTACTATTTCAAAAAGGTTATAGGTAGCAGATACTACAGACGCATTGCGACACATCATGAGCTTGTAGAAAAGCTATCGCACACACCTAACCATAACTGAGTTGTGCAGTATATTAAACTATGATAAACTAGCAGTTGTAGATAGACAACTATCACTCATCTATTTGTCCCACAACAACACATACATAAGTCTATTCCCAGTGTGGTAGGAGCAGCAGGGACAGCTCTGCCCAGCCAGGAGAGAAAAAGTGAAGTAGCCTACAGACAATCATTCCTCATTTCTGGCAGCTTGTTTGTAAACAACCCATTCATTTTAGACAATAAATTGCTAATTCAATTGCTCAATCTTGATTAATTTCACATCTACAGCTGCTAGTGTATTATTATTAATAAAAACATGTTTTAATGTGCTATTTCATTACATACAGTCTGTTTCTTCACCTCAGTGGCAGACGCTGACAGGCTGTCAAACTCGTATTTGCACACGTGCAGTTAATGCACCTTGCGTCGTGATTCGTGAACACGCATCGATCCAGCGTACCGCTTTCATCTCCTCTGACTTGCGTCTCCTCTGCGCCTTCCTTCCTCCAGGAATACTACGACAAAGGAGAGTACGTTATCCGAGAGGGTGAGGAGGGCAGCACCTTCTACTTTATCTCACAGGGAAAGGTAAACGCTTCCTCTCGCATCACTCACACACGTACACGCACGCAGCTATGACTCACCCTGTGGGAGTCAGCTCGCAACTCCGACCGTCCACCCACCCACCCGCCTGTGTGTCTGTCTTGTCTGATAATGTCAGCAACCCGACACCGGTGGGGCAGTGAGGGGAGATGGAGAGAGCCGGCAGCTCAACCTCTGGGGACTCTTAACTGCCATTAGCAGCCTGTGTGAGATAGCAGCTATAACCAGAGCCCAGACACAATTGTTTTTTCGGGGGAGGCTAATACAGGAAATGCCCCATCTCCCTCCCAATCTATCCCTCACCCTCTGACCGTATAGAGCAAATAGAATGTGCTAGTGTTCAGCCGGAGAGAACATATACACCACAGTGGCCAGCGAGGATGAAGAGAATGCTTGGTCCAAAGTTCCAAACACACTTTAGCATCCCTCTTCTAACCAGCTCAGTGGCCTTGTGGTCACAATACCAAAGACTTGCAACCTGGTGCTTCCCTGCTTGGCAATCATCAAGGTTTGGATTAGGGTAAGTCATACTAGCGCCATGTCCAGGGGGTGTACTTGTACATCGATGTCCATGGTGAGTACTTGTACAATGTATCAAGCTGCCTCACGCTACAGAAACAGGAGATAGGCTCCTGCCCTATGGGCCTCATGGGCTTTCTTATCCCTCTTCTGGGAATGTCATAATAGGCCAGCAGCATTCAGAGAAAATAGCATGACTACAACACGCCAAAGAGATTTGACAGTGTAGAGGGGGGAAATATATTACCTGGGGAACCCTGGTCGACAAAGTATAGGGTGGAAACCTCATATGTCCAAGGATTCAAATTCAATTGACAAAGCTACTTTTGATGCTTTTGTAGTAGAGTTTCTTTACAAAAAAAAAACACTACAAGTTTAAATATTATGGAGATAAGACGTTTCTGCCTGACAGCAACAATAATATATTTTTGTTTTGGAGCTATGGGCTGTATTTTGCGTGTCCAAAGTGCCAGGTCTTATTCCCTAACTTGAGTAAACTAAAGACCTGGAGGCGTGATCAATGCTCTTTGGCCACTCAGAATAGCCAAATGGCATTGATCACACCTCCTCCAGGTCTTTAGTTTACTCAAGTTAGGGAATAAGACCTGGTACTTAAGACAGGCAAAATACAGCCTATGTCATTGATGAGTACGACTGACATCATAGACAGAGTCTTGTTAATAAAGACATACTGTATGTATTTACAGACTTGACTTCTGTCAAAATCCTACACGTTGGCAAGTATTTAGTTGATAACTGCTGATCTAAACGGACACGTGTCCATTTCTTGCATTCTGACTGGACGGGAACCCCTTTTGGTGTTTTAACTAAGCATTATGTTATACTTTAGATATTGAAAAATACAGATCTACAAGCTCATAGCGCGCCACCGAGCTTGTAGGTCTGCTTTTTTGAAAAATCTTAAAAAAATTCGGCACAATTCTTTGAATAGGTATATATTCTTTCAGAGCGAACGTTTTTATTTATTTCGACGTCAGGCCTAAATGGGTAAAATAAATGGTGTGTGATTCACCTGAACTGTGTGCAGGTGAAAGTGACGCAGAGCACAGAGACACAGGCACTGCCCCAGATCATCAACACGCTGCACAAGGGCGACTACTTCGGAGAGAAGGCCCTCATAAGGTACTCGCCACAGACACGCATACTTTAGTGTCTGACCTGGCCAAGTTCCATTTCTTAACACTCTCAGAGTTAACCCATTAAAACTGGGAAAGCAGCTGTGTAACCATTATTTCTTACATTGGCTATTCAAAAATAGCAGATATACAAGCTCACAGTCACATCGTGCCACCTCGTGCCGCGCTATGAGCTTGTATAGATCTGCTATTTTTTTTAAAGGTCTTGCAAATATTTGGATATTTGTTAAGCGAACATTTTCAACTCTTCTCTTGTTGGATTCCCTGGAACAATATATTTTGAGAAGGGGGTCGGCTGCCAAATACTTTTTGGGGTCCTTGACATGAAAAGGTTTGGGCACCACTGAAAGAGCCCCAGTATTCACCATATAATCCTGTTTATGTGGGATGAATGAACTTTATTGTTTATTTTAATGCATTTTCATTTGAAAGATGGCAACATTCATGCGAGTGTCTGGGTTGGGTCGATTATCCAGTTCCAATAATATTACAGTTTTTAGAGCTGGGGTGTGTGGAATGTCATATAGCAATTTTTCGACACCCCGTGGATTGCGCAAAACGGCCTTGAATTAGTCATGGGAGTGTTTAAGAAGTGTTTGAGACGTACCCAATCAACATGTCCGTACTATTCTCTTTACCAGTCAGCTGATGTCACAGGGGATCGTGATATAAAATTTCTTCAGGCTGGCACCATAGAAGACATGACATGACTTCATGTCACATTTGGGTTAATTATTCCTATTGCACTGCATGCTGTCACCTTTATGCCTCAAAATAATTAGTTTCTATTGAAAAACACCAGTAAAATAATGTTTATTATATTTTATTTCATTCAAGTCACGATGAAGGAATGAGTTGAATGCTGTGTAATGCTGTGCCTGTGGCCCCGATGGTATATGGTCTTCGCTTGTAGCATTTTATTGAAGAAGACTTGAATCGGGTGTGATACAGCGTATGAAAGCAAACTTCCCAAGGATTATGGAGATGTTTTTATTTTATTTTTAAGGTTGAGAAATGAAAGAATTATGGCCGTTTCTAATCTCAACATTTTACCAACTAAAGACGCACAAAAGAGCGCTGTTGCCATGTCTCATAGAAACAAGTAAATAGGTCTATAACAATAATCCCAAAAGAAGCGCACATAACAGGGGTCTGTAACTTATTTTAAATGAAGTGCCATGTTTTTATTTTCTAGATAGTGAGTCTGCCATATCCAGATTAATTTTAATGACATCACATTAAAATAAAAAACATATTTTGATTGTCCACAGATATATAGTTCTTCCATCTTTTTAAATATTTTCTTGCACATTGTTATAATGATCATTATATATCCGCCTGCAGTCAGAGTTCATAGTTTTAATGAATGAATGTGATGCATTGTGAGCTGGTAGATCTGCTATTTTCAAAAGTAATCTTGGAAAAATGTAATTAAATCTTTGGATTAGCCGTCCTTAGTTGGGCAAATGCATTCATCTGGGGATCCTTGACATGGGAATGTGCTGTGTGAGGATCACTGGTTTAAACAACATTAGGAGAAAAGCCCAAATAACCACTTTAGAAACAAGAAAAGCAACCACAACTAGTACAACTACCAATATTTACAAGCAACTTTACAGAAAAAGAATACGCTTATAATAAACAGACATGGCAACACTCCAGCAGCCTCCCAGAGCCGCTCAAGTGTAAAATCAAACAGTGCTTTTTGCATTTATGAGGTGGTCAGACCCACGTCTAATCGTTATGCGCTGAGTGTTTTTAGGTCAAGGGGCTTAATAGCAAATTGCGCAAAGCGAAAATAATTAACATATGGACACTCCCACAATGCTAAAATATTCAGGAACGTCGTATTCCATATGTGTGTGCGTTCAACACGGGACGATAAGGCTTTCATAATGCGATTGTGCGCAGAGCGAGGCCAATTTATGTATTACCTCATGGTAAAACGCACCTTCAAAATCCAGCCCAGAGTGCAGTGAAACTATGGCACCCCAATTCTTTTTTCCATAATTACCTTGTCGTTGCTACGCATTGTGAGCTTCTATATCTGCCGCTTTCGGGCTGGCAGTTGCACAATGAAGTAGGACTCAGACTTAACATATAAACATGTCATGTCTTCCAGTGATGACGTCCGATCAGCCAATATCATTGCTGATGAGAACGGAGTAGAGTGCCTTGTTATTGACCGAGAGTGAGTATAATCTTTTTTTCTTAGTTGTTTTTTAGTCTATACTTGACACAGCAGGTACAGTGTAAAATGGTAAATGGTGTATTTACAATATACCACCTTTATATTCCAACACACTTTACATTTGCACACTGACGGCAGAGGAAACCTGCTCATAGGGAGAAGTTAGGAGTTAGAGAGAGAGAGAGAGAGAGTCGAGAGAGAGAGATTGCTGAACATTGAAGGATGGTTGCAGCTTGTTTGGTATTCCTAGATAGTATTTAACATGAACCTATGTTCCAACAGAGAATTAACAGGGCTATATGAGGTAAAAGGTTTCTACCCAACAGTGACGATGCAGGAATACTGGTTAATGTTGCCTCAAATGCAACCTACTGATTGGGAACAAAAGTCAAGACGAATCACATTTGGAGAAAGATTCAAAGAGGAAGCACAATATGAATTCACTTTTGTCCAGAACAACAATCAATCAATCAATCATCTATATATATATTTTCACACAGGTGAGCAGCCTCATACAGTAGGTGCCACCGTGATGGCGCTCGCCTCCCACGGGAATGGAGCAGGGGTCTTCAGCAGGAGGTCTATATTTGATTGATTTAATATTTTTTGGGGCAGAAATAGCTGACCTACAAGCCCACCCTACCTCGAGGCGTTGTGAGCTTGCACATCAGCTATTTTCGCTGAACGTTTGGCCCAAGAATAGGACCGCTAGGGTATGCAGTGGGCACTCTGACAACAGGTACTCTCAACTGGCATATAGTGTGCATAAAGTTTTATTCTGTTGCTGATGATGTTCAAGAGGTTAACAGTGTTAAAAGAGAGGGCCAGTAAATGCATGAATCATGATATGGTTTTCAGATCCTTACATAACAACGTCATCATGCAATGACGTCACAACATAATTTAGCATTTATATGATACATTTTCATTTTAAACAACCAGTGAATGATGCACTGGAAGATACTTTTAGTGCTTGAATTATGTTCTACTCTCTTGCTTCATCCATCTCTGTGCTGTTTCGAATGTTTTATAAAGGCAAGTGAAAGTAAAATCTGCGAAGATTATCCTATATCTGATGGCGGCATTGAAGCATGTGCGCTGATAGTGAAGAAGGAATTTGACTACAATGATAAAGTCATAGAGTCGGCCAGAGTGGGGAAAGACCATTATGAAGCTTTGAAGACCATTATGAAGAATGTCCATAAACAACTGTCAGATAAGTTTAAAAGTGGAGTCCACACCGCAGACGAGTATAACAGCAGTTTGCAAGACGCCGCCAATATATTCATCGCAAACGCCTCTCGGCTGGATCGAGCCAAGGAATGTTCCCGTCCATGCGGCTTCCAGGACACCGACGCTGTGAACAACTGCGAGACGTGTAATGAAAAAGACTCCTGTGGTTTGCCCGTGGACTGCCCCCTAGAGAACACAGAGGTCACGGAATACCAGAGCATTCAGATGTGGTGCAACGTGTCGTTCGCTCACGTCACTCTGCCCGGACACGTCCGGATGGTCTGGAAGTTCGCGGCGGGGCTGAACACCACGCGGGTGGGCCAGTTCAAGACGGTGACCGCCGGGGAGGACGCGCTCTATTCCATCCCCGCGGCCGGAGACCACCACCAGGGCACCTACCAGTGTGAGATCTTCCACGACAAAACAGCCCTCTTCAGGCTGTACTGGTACCTGGCGGTGACGCCCAAGGACGTGTGGCGCCACGAAGCGATGCAGGAGCTGTTTGACCTGGCCATGCTGCCCGGAGGCAGGCTGGTGCCCCCCGGGCCCCGCCCGGACTCCTTCCCCTCGGCCGCCCTCCTCACCGCGACCGTGACGTCCGTGCTGCTGCTCGTTTTCCTGTGCGCCGGAGCGGCGTGTTGGTTGGCGGCGATGAGGGGGAGGACGGCCGACGGCGGAGATTCGCAGCGCTTGCTTAATAGCGATGTTGTGTCGTCGTCCTCCAGCGAGACCTCTTTTTGAGTTCCGGATTTTCTGAGATGCACAACGTTGAAGCTACGACCGATATGTCCGATCTGTGATTATCTGCAGAGTATGATAAAGAGCGCCCCTCACTTCACTGATTTATTTTAATTGCCAATGCTAAAACTCTAAAATAACACAGATACTTTCCCGGTTTTAATGAGCTATGTGTCTTTTTGTTTGATTTATGTAAAAATCACACCCGTGTGAAGGGGCGCTTTTATCATCATACATCATCATGCATCATCTCACTCCGGCCGGCCAATCACAATTTGCGTCCTCACCTTCGTCTTCAATGTTTAAACACTCAAAGCTGGCCATTCATTGTCAATGACATTCAAAGTTAAACCCTCAAAGCTGGACATAGAGCTATAGCGCCCCTCAAAAGAACATGTGACGAAGAATAGATTGTATGTCTGCCTGGCTTGTTTGTTTGTCTGGTAATAACGTTGGTAACCGTCTGACTGATCTACTTCAAACTGAGCATGTTTATCACAGAGGCTTCTGGGTGATTGTGGACCATATGGTTGTCCAGAACTGAAGATCCAAACGTCCTCTTGAGTTCCATGTATGCCCACTTCTCTGGAGATCTCTGGATCTTTCTGTCTGTCCGTTTGATGCACATGGAGATCCGTGATGTCACCAAAACTATGTCAAAGTTCTGACATCATAGGTTGTTCTCCATGTCCTGCGGTAATGGCTATAGGTACTCTGACAACAACTGGTAAAACTGGAACAATGCATATTGCATTAGCAGGCCTTGCCCTATAGTTATTTTAAATGATTATATATTTGGAAAGTAATACTTTCATTCCTCACTTTTTGAGGGGCACTAGTCCCACCAATGCATGGCTTTCCGAAATGATGTCATAGGCCTTTAGCCTAATTATACATTTCCCGTCCTAGCCATGGTCTATGGACTTTACTGTTTGTGAAGTGAGGGGTGCCCTCGCCGCGCCCCTCACTTCACACAAGTGCGATTGTTTATAAAAGCTCTGGATGTACCGTATTTATTTTTCCATATCCTTATCGACCGATATGGATATGGATATCCTTATCCATATTCCATATCCTTTTCATAAAAATGTGATGCTCTTTTGAGTTTACATACATACCGGTACTCATGGATTAAAGTTCTCAGTCTCCATGACTGATTTGGGGCAGTTGGATTTCAAATAAAGCAGCATGACTTATCGAAGCATGTCGCCCAGCGAAAAATAACCTAATCTACAAGGAAGCTCTCGATGCGTCGCAGACTTTTGGTTATTATTTTAAGGTCAGAGCATTTGAAGTGGTGAAACAAGCAATATGTTCAAAAGCCAAATCCTAATGGTCTGCAATATGTCATGTAAATGCAAATGTTAAAGCCTTCAATCTGTGACTTCTTCACCTGTTTGCCAGCAGTGTGTATACACTAACAGCAGGGACAATATTACTAAAACATCATGATTGTACATGTTGTGTTTGTTTAAAGGCGCTGTGTTCTTTTGCAGGACATTTGACCAGACGGTGGGGACCTTCAGTGAGCTGCAGAAGTACCTTCAGGGTTATGTGGCCACTCTGGAGCGTGATGACAAGAAGAGACACGCCAAGTAGGTCCTCGGACAGCAAGGGGTTAACCGAGTAGCCTATACTGTACTTTGAAGTCCACTACAATTATTTGATAACTTTAGTTTAAGTTATTACTTTGTACATTTAGATAATTAGTAATTATTTAAATTGGTTAATGTACGTGTTGTAATGATCATTAATAATTATCATTGTAACAAGTACTTAACCAATTAAGCCCTATTTGATATTTACTCTATTCGAAACTAATGGAACCTATAAACTCACAATGTATGGCGATGCAACAATAATGGAGTTAGGCTATTTAAAAATCTGGACGCCATCTTGAAAATAACACCTTTCGCATGGTCAAACTTTGGTAAACTTCTAGTATGTTGATAAGGACACCTACTACCACAAAAAACAGTTGAGAGACCTTCTGTTGCGATTTTAGGGTACTCGTCTAATCTGTTTTAAAAGGTTTTAGTACGTTTACTTTGGTACTGATACATTTTAGACCATTTTTGATAATATTTATGTCGTGGTATTGTTACTTTTTATCTAAGTAGGCCTAAAGACAGAACACTGTGCTCATCAGAAACACTGTATGGTTGGGTTATAACAGCAATATTCTTCTTTATATCATGACCACATAATCATCACTGTCGGACGGAAGATTAGTTTCATAATTTATAATTTGTCATATGACAATATTGCACAAATGTAGAGAAAATAGACTAGCTATGTGTATGTACTAGCTCAGTGGTTCTCAGACTATACTGTCAGAGTTATAGACTTGTAAGGGTCCATTTAGAACCCCCTCAAGGGACCACCTGGACCCCACTTTGAGAACCACGTACTGTGCTAGCTCACAGCTTGTCTATTGGCTATTTTTGACATTTCTGGAAAGATTTACAACTTCTTCCGCCCCACAATGACATGCCCAATGTAGGGATGCCAGGTTGAAAGTGATTATCTGTATATACATACCACCGGTAGTCTTAACTACATGGGTCTTCAAGATGGGGGTCTCGGACCACTTGAACCCTTATTCTGAGGGGAACGTTCAACGCTACAAGCGAGGCGTTGTGAGCTTGTAGAAATGCTATTTTCGCTAAAGAGGTTGGGTTTTCTTGAAACAAAACAAAAATCAATGAAAAAGATGAACCTGCATTGTAACACAATTTCATCCAATGTAGTGGTGGCCTCTATGCTTCAAGTCTCTCTCAGTTACTATGGGTCTTTGGCATGAAAACATGTTGAACACCCCTGCTTTACAGTATAATTAATAGTACTGAACCAATGAAAAGTATTAACAAGAGCTTGTGACTAAATAAGAACTACTGTAGTGTACATTGGATCCGTTGGAAGTTTTTTAATTTAACACTCAGGATTTCACCGTGCATTTTTATTTGAGTCGTTGGGACACAAAGTCCTGTCCTCTGCTCTGACACGCGAGCTCCACTTCCTTCAGATCCGTCTTTCCTTTCAAACGTTTATGCAGAAACCTCTTTTCTCCATATTCTAACTTTTTGTGATTTTTCGTAAACTAACTCCCCTACTTGATCATAGGCCACTAGTACAGTGTCCCACACAAAAGTATCAAAAGTATCAGATCTGCAAGCTCAAAGCTCAAAGCGACGCGTTTTGAGCTTGTAGATCTGATACTTTTGCTATTTTTTTATTTGAATCTTGAACAGTAGCCTTTTTTGGACAAGTTTTCCACCCGACACAGACGGTTTATTCAAGTGATGTACTTGAGGACACCTTTTACTTTACTTCAGTGTTTCCATCTTTTGATACTTTATATTCACTATATCTTGTCAGAGACAAATAGTATATATCCACTAAAATTATTTTACAAATAAAATAATTGTTACTCTGCAATAAAGGTTATTTCATAGATTAGCAATACAAAACATGCATTAATCTCTTAAAGCCATATTTTAATACCTTAGCTGTTCAAAAATAGCAGATCTAAAAAGCTCACAACACGTTTCATCTTTGGTAAAGTAAGTATATTTTGATGACAATACTTGTGGTATTCCTATACTAGCCGTAGCCGCACTATGTAACTAATACATCTTTATTTTGTCCAATCTGTACTATGATAGAGTATGGTAATACCATATACTGTAACAACTCATACGATTGGGGTGATTGTATTTTGTCTCCCTGCTCTTCTATTGAGACATTTCAAAGTCAAAGTCTGACACAAGTTTTGGTCGTCAAGACTCAATTTATCCCCTGAGCAAGCAGGCAGGCTCTATTAGCTCAATGGTATAAAACTATAAGCACAGGAAACAGAGTTAAAATCCGGGGCAGAAGAGGAAAGTTGCAGCTCTAAGTAAAATATACTACAAATCTTGTATTTTGTTCCACCAACTGTCCCTGCAGGAGGTCAGTGTCACGCCAGCAGAGCCACGTCGTGTCCCCAGATGTCCTCCAGCAGGCCCAGCTGAAGGACAACGTGTCCTCCATTCCGGCCTCCGTGCCCTTCGAGAGCCTAGAGGTCATCGCCACGCTGGGCGTCGGGGGCTTTGGCAGAGTGTTGCTGGTAAGACCCCCCCCCCCCCCCCTGCTAGCTGATCATGTTGTACAGTAGGCTATAAAGGGGTTGAAACATGGTGTGTATGTGTGTGTGTGTGTGTGTGTGTGTGTGTGTGTGTGTGTGTGTGTGTGTGTGTGTGTGTTCTGGCTCCAAAACTGTGGAATGCACTTCCCATTGCAGTCAGAACTGCAGCATCACTCCCAATCTTCCGCCGTAGTTTGAAAACCCACCTTTTCAGACTCCATCATGGCCCATAGCACTTACCCCACCCCCTTAGATAGCAATTCTGTAGACTTAGATAGCATTTGATACAGACTTATAGCATGTTACAGTATGTAAACAGCATAAGTGCATTGTATGTAGTCATAGCACGTCATAGTACATAATGTATATCATAGTAGTATAGATGTATAGCTTATTTCATTATAGATATTCCACTGTTACTTTCATAGCTTACGCATGTTTCATGATAAATGTTTTTATGTGATGTATTCCCCATGCTTTTTGTTCTTGCTTAATGTAAATCGCTCTGGATTAAGAGCGTCTGCTAAATTGTAAATTGTAAATTGTAAATTGTGTGTGTGTGTGTGTGTGTGTGTGTGTGTGTGTGTGTGTGTGTGTGTGTGTGTGTGTGTGTGCGTGTGTGTGTGTGTGTGTGTGTGTGTGCGTGCGTGCGCGCACAGGTGAAGGTGAAAAACGAGGACATGACGTTTGCCCTGAAGGTGATGAAGAAGAAGCACATCGTGGACAACAAGCAGGAGGAACACATCCACTCAGAGAGGAAGATCCTGGCCGAGGTCCGCTGCCCCTTCATCGTCAGGTCAGCCATGATACCCGCCCATCTATGATGAGGATTTTCTTACCTTAGGCGAGACGTGGCAGGTTGAAATCCTGATTTATTTTTTGCTATTTTGCTTCCTGAACATGTTTTCTTTCAAACTAAAGCAAAATCAACATTCAAAATACAGATTTAGATGTTTATTTTAGTAGTTTATTTTAGCCAATGACAGCTCGTTTTGCTGGGTGAAAATCCACCCTCTCTATTTTCATGATTGGTTGTTGGTACAAAGGAAGTGACCATATTTGGATCAAACCACAGTCAGCTCGAGGTCCAGACCTTTCCAATGATATATGGCATTATATGTTGTTGCCAAGGTTTGGATGAGATTTCTTTGTCTCAAATAGTGGCTTCAAATAAAACGTTTTGGAATTTTACAATACAAAACTTTAAAGGCTGTTTTCTCTAAACGAGCTTTCCTCATACCTGGGACAAATAATCTCCACTTCAGTTGCACTCACATACACCAAACTTTCCAGTCTTATTCAGTACTATATAGAGCACCGAAGTCCTGTCCTGTCACTGTCGGTAGAGGGCGTCAGTCCCCAGGTTCATGTATTTCTTATTTGCTCAGGATTAGTCTAGGAAAATTGGCCTCAGATCCTGTGCAGCAGGGGCGTGGCCCAGTGCGTTGCGTTTCAAATGAAATGCGAATCAAAAGACAGGGGCGGGTTCCACATGGAGTGGGCGCTACATCTAAATAAGACGGAAGGGAAACAATTGCTCCTTGAGCGGTGGTGGCCTAGTACTACAATTCAATTTGGAATTGGATTCCCTTCTATTTTCATGGTATGCACAGTGCTTCAGACCGGAAAGGGGAGTGTCCGCTCAGATTCTGAGCGCAACGTACTTCCCTCACAGGGATACATTCCTTTTTTCCCAGAAGTTCCTTTTTTCTCGCCCGCCTAGTGGCGAAAAATAAAACTTCTGGGAACTCAGATTAGCTCAGGATGGAGTTATGACATTTTTCACCTTTAACACTCGTTCTTTAATATCAGATTAAGGTAAGCAAAAGGTTAGTCCGGAATTCTCCTTTAAAGTGATACATGATTAAGTACTATAGGTGAAGCCAAGCTACCCAGCAGCATCTTTACCAGCTATGTTAAAGTGATGAACAATGTTAGCGCATAATACGATGCAAAAACGTTTACTATGAGTTTAACTTTGTCATTTGTTTGTGTCTGTAGGATGTACCGTACGTTCAAGGACAACAAGTATGTGTACATGCTGCTAGAGGCCTGCTTGGGAGGGGAGATCTGGAGTCTACTAAGAGACAGGTAGGGAGATCTGGAGTCTACTCAGAGACAGGTAGGGAGATCTGGAGTCTACTCAGAGACAGGTAGGGAGATCTGGAGTCTACTAAGAGACAGGTAGGGAGATCTGGAGTCTACTCAGAGACAGGTAGGGAGATCTGGAGTCTACTCAGAGACAGGTAGGGAGATCTGGAGTCTACTCAGAGACAGGTAGGGAGATCTGGAGTCTACTCAGAGACAGGTAGGGAGATCTGGAGTCTACTAAGAGACAGGTAGGGAGATCTGGAGTCTACTCAGAGACAGGTAGGGAGATCTGGAGTCTACTCAGAGACAGGTAGGGAGATCTGGAGTCTACTCAGAGACAGGTAGGGAGATCTGGAGTCTACTAAGAGACAGGTAGGGAGATCTGGAGTCTACTCAGAGACAGGTAGGGAGATCTGGAGTCTACTCAGAGACCGGTAGGGAGATCTGGAGTCTACTAAGAGACAGGTAGGGAGATCTGGAGTCTACTCAGAGACAGGTAGGGAGATCTGGAGTCTACTAAGAGACAGCAGGTAGGGAGATCTGGAGTCTACTAAGAGACAGGTAGGGAGATCTGGAGTCTACTAAGAGACAGGTAGGGAGATCTGGAGTCTACTCAGAGACAGCAGGTAGGGAGATCTGGAGTCTACTCAGAGACAGGTAGGGAGATCTGGAGTCTACTAAGAGACAGGTAGGGAGATCTGGAGTCTACTCAGAGACAGGTAGGGAGATCTGGAGTCTACTCAGAGACAGGTAGGGAGATCTGGAGTCTACTCAGAGACAGGTAGGGAGATCTGGAGTCTACTCAGAGACAGGTAGGGAGATCTGGAGTCTACTAAGAGACAGGTAGGGAGATCTGGAGTCTACTCAGAGACAGGTAGGGAGATCTGGAGTCTACTCAGAGACAGGTAGGGAGATCTGGAGTCTACTCAGAGACAGGTAGGGAGATCTGGAGTCTACTAAGAGACAGGTAGGGAGATCTGGAGTCTACTCAGAGACAGGTAGGGAGATCTGGAGTCTACTCAGAGACCGGTAGGGAGATCTGGAGTCTACTAAGAGACAGGTAGGGAGATCTGGAGTCTACTCAGAGACAGGTAGGGAGATCTGGAGTCTACTAAGAGACAGCAGGTAGGGAGATCTGGAGTCTACTAAGAGACAGGTAGGGAGATCTGGAGTCTACTCAGAGACAGGTAGGGAGATCTGGAGTCTACTCAGAGACAGCAGGTAGGGAGATCTGGAGTCTACTCAGAGACAGGTAGGGAGATCTGGAGTCTACTCAGAGACAGGTAGGGAGATCTGGAGTCTACTCAGAGACCGGTAGGGAGATCTGGAGTCTACTAAGAGACAGGTAGGGAGATCTGGAGTCTACTCAGAGACAGGTAGGGAGATCTGGAGTCTACTAAGAGACAGCAGGTAGGGAGATCTGGAGTCTACTAAGAGACAGGTAGGGAGATCTGGAGTCTACTCAGAGACAGGTAGGGAGATCTGGAGTCTACTCAGAGACCGGTAGGGAGATCTGGAGTCTACTAAGAGACAGGTAGGGAGATCTGGAGTCTACTCAGAGACAGGTAGGGAGATCTGGAGTCTACTAAGAGACAGCAGGTAGGGAGATCTGGAGTCTACTAAGAGACAGGTAGGGAGATCTGGAGTCTACTAAGAGACAGGTAGGGAGATCTGGAGTCTACTCAGAGACAGCAGGTAGGGAGATCTGGAGTCTACTCAGAGACAGGTAGGGAGATCTGGAGTCTACTAAGAGACAGGTAGGGAGATCTGGAGTCTACTCAGAGACAGGTAGGGAGATCTGGAGTCTACTCAGAGACAGGTAGGGAGATCTGGAGTCTACTCAGAGACAGGTAGGGAGATCTGGAGTCTACTCAGAGACAGGTAGGGAGATCTGGAGTCTACTAAGAGACAGGTAGGGAGATCTGGAGTCTACTCAGAGACAGGTAGGGAGATCTGGAGTCTACTCAGAGACAGGTAGGGAGATCTGGAGTCTACTCAGAGACAGGTAGGGAGATCTGGAGTCTACTAAGAGACAGGTAGGGAGATCTGGAGTCTACTCAGAGACAGGTAGGGAGATCTGGAGTCTACTCAGAGACCGGTAGGGAGATCTGGAGTCTACTAAGAGACAGGTAGGGAGATCTGGAGTCTACTCAGAGACAGGTAGGGAGATCTGGAGTCTACTAAGAGACAGCAGGTAGGGAGATCTGGAGTCTACTAAGAGACAGGTAGGGAGATCTGGAGTCTACTCAGAGACAGGTAGGGAGATCTGGAGTCTACTCAGAGACAGCAGGTAGGGAGATCTGGAGTCTACTCAGAGACAGGTAGGGAGATCTGGAGTCTACTCAGAGACAGGTAGGGAGATCTGGAGTCTACTCAGAGACCGGTAGGGAGATCTGGAGTCTACTAAGAGACAGGTAGGGAGATCTGGAGTCTACTCAGAGACAGGTAGGGAGATCTGGAGTCTACTAAGAGACAGCAGGTAGGGAGATCTGGAGTCTACTAAGAGACAGGTAGGGAGATCTGGAGTCTACTCAGAGACAGGTAGGGAGATCTGGAGTCTACTCAGAGACAGCAGGTAGGGAGATCTGGAGTCTACTCAGAGACAGGTAGGGAGATCTGGAGTCTACTCAGAGACAGGTAGGGAGATCTGGAGTCTACTCAGAGACCGGTAGGGAGATCTGGAGTCTACTAAGAGACAGGTAGGGAGATCTGGAGTCTACTCAGAGACAGGTAGGGAGATCTGGAGTCTACTAAGAGACAGCAGGTAGGGAGATCTGGAGTCTACTAAGAGACAGGTAGGGAGATCTGGAGTCTACTCAGAGACAGGTAGGGAGATCTGGAGTCTACTCAGAGACCGGTAGGGAGATCTGGAGTCTACTAAGAGACAGGTAGGGAGATCTGGAGTCTACTCAGAGACAGGTAGGGAGATCTGGAGTCTACTAAGAGACAGCAGGTAGGGAGATCTGGAGTCTACTAAGAGACAGGTAGGGAGATCTGGAGTCTACTCAGAGACAGGTAGGGAGATCTGGAGTCTACTCAGAGACAGCAGGTAGGGAGATCTGGAGTCTACTCAGAGACAGGTAGGGAGATCTGGAGTCTACTCAGAGACAGGTAGGGAGATCTGGAGTCTACTCAGAGACAGGTAGGGAGATCTGGAGTCTACTCAGAGACAGGTAGGGAGATCTGGAGTCTACTCAGAGACAGGTAGGGAGATCTGGAGTCTACTCCGAGACAGCAGGTAGGGAGATCTGCTGTCTGTGGCCCAATCTGGGGCACGCCTTACCCTTTATCCCTAAACTTCCTTGCCATATTTTACTATCTTGAAAAACATTTTTAAATAGTTCGAATAGCCAATCTGCATCGGCACGTTGTGAGCTTGTATATCGGCTATTTGAACTATTTTAAAATGTTTGTTTGGCCAAGTCCTAATATGTGATTTGTGAAACGGCGTGAACGGAGCGCCCCCACTCGCAAACAATTAGCACGATTACTGCATGTACAGTAGACTTATGGTGTAGCCATCTAGCCATACAACCCACCAGTTGAAGAAGTGGCAGACTGATGCTTAAGTCGGCCATACCAGCCCTGACAAAAATAGGATAGTATTTTTATTTTAAAACAAAATGCCAGACAGCAGAGGGTTAACCTTTTGCTTTCATGAAATATCTCAGATCATTGCATCTTCTGGAAGATTGAAGTTGAACATGCATTCTATTGCTAGTTTGACCACAATACTGTAAAAATACGAATAACAGCTATCTACTGGCGCCAGAAAATTGTGACTGGGGGTGCTATGGGGGGGCCGGCTATTTAGAGGGGTGGCTAATGAATCTTGGTTTACATAGAAGTCAGTCTATAGAGCGCCGCAGTCCCTCCCCCTTTCAGAAAGTCGAGTGGCCCAGGAAATGAAACCCCCATGCATTCTCCCATCGGCACTTCTAATATAATTTATTTAAAGACGGTTACGCCGCGGACAAAGCCAACTCGGATCGTGACAAATCATGACAATGAACACAATGTTTTGGGCCGATCAAATAATTTAAAAAATGTATTTAAAAAAAAGACGAAAAACAAAACAAATAGTGTTGTCTCCTGACTTTCTTTTCTTCTTTCTAATGATTTGATCGGCCCAAAACATTGTGTTCATTGTCATGATTTGTCACGATCCGAGTTGGCTTTGTCCGCGGCGTAACCGTCTTTAAATAAATTATATTAGAAGTGCCGATGGGAGAATGCATGGGGGTTTCATTTCCTGGGCCACTCGGTTTTCTGAAAGGGGGAGGGACTGCCGCGCTCTATTGGGCTTGTTTTGAGGGGGGCTTAGGGGGGGGCTATGCCTCCCCTAAAATAACTCTCTCTCTCTCTCTCTCTCTCTCAGTCCATTCTTGATGAGAACCACTGCCTATAAAAGGTTGATCACTCACAGCTGTGGTTTTTTTGTCTGGCCTGCAGGGGGAGTTTTGACGAGCCCACTGCTAAGTTCTGCGTGGCGTGCGTGACGGAGGCCTTCGACTACCTGCACCGCAGCAGCGTCATCTACAGAGACCTGAAACCTGAGAACCTCATGCTGGACGCCGAGGGCTACATCAAACTGGTGATAGAACGTAGCCACGATGTTTCTGAAATGAACAATAACACGCTTAGCACTCTGAATCATCCCCTATATCGCTACTTCAAACTCATGCCATTATCTGGGCAAAGATACACAACCTTGAAGTGGGGAAAAGGTTCATTTTAGCATGAGTTTTGTTCTCTCAGGCATTGCGGCATGAAAAAACTGCCTCGTCTATATAGGATGGACAATAAAGACCGGCTAATGTTGTACTTTTTACTCCACTAAACTATTATTACTGTTATCAGCCAATGGGATCCAAGTGATCATTATTTTGGTCCAGCACCGGTTGTATCAAGAATTGTGAGCTTGTAGATCGGCTATTTTCAAATGGCCCGAAATGTATGGGCTGTAGTGGGTAGCGTACTGTATGTTTTGTAATAATAATCAAAATCTACAAAGTAACTAGTAACTTTAAAGTTTTCAAATAAGAGTAAAAGTACAATATTTGCCTTCTGAGATGTAGTGGAGTAGAAGTACAATGGAAATTGGAAATAGTCAAGTAACAGCGACGATATCCAGCATGCATCCGGTGGTATGGTGATGATATATTGCCATCGTCGTCACCCAGGTTGACTTTGGCTTTGCCAAGAAGATCCGAAGTGGTCAGAAGACGTGGACGTTCTGCGGTACTCCGGAGTACGTGGCCCCAGAGATCATCCTCAACAAGGGTCACAGCTTCAGCGTGGATTTCTGGTCCCTGGGCATCCTGGTCTTTGAGCTCCTCACTGGCAGGTCTGTCTGTCCGTCCGTCCCTGCCCTGCCCTGCCTGGAAACATTGCCCATGATATTAGAGCCATACGTGATAGATACCGTATGTATCAGTGGTTCTCAAAGATTGGCCTTCCAGGGGTCACCAATCACCATGCTAAATCAGTTTAACACCCAACCCCTATTTTCTCCTTGTGCTATTCAAATATAGCCGACCGGCTATGTTAAAATAATAATAAGGATCTTTAGATCTCCTGTCACAGGGGTCTCTCTGGCACAGAACGCTTTCAAATGGTGGTCCACGGCGTACAGTAATCCATCAAATGGTGGTCCACGGCGTACAGTAATCCCTAATATGTATCAATTTGACAACCGCCGTCTGACTGACTGACCACATGACGTCACGCTGTAGTGCAGATCCACTTGAGGCCACGCTGTCATTAAAACTCGCTGTAGTCCTGGTGAAATTGTCAGTTGTTGCGTTGCTCAGCCTGACCGGTCGATGTTTTATCTCGTTACTTTTGAAGTGCTTGTCGTGCATAGCTGTGGGTTGTGAAAATGCCCCAGGGCTATAGTTTCAGAATTCAGGTTGGAAACCCTGAGTTTGAAGTCACTGTAAGTGTAAACCAAGCTTTCATCATCGATGTAATATAGGCTGTGGTAGATGATACTGGAGCTGTGAAGATTTCACTTCATTTCTTCACTCTGTTCCACACGGTCCGTTTACCTTAATTAACGATTATCCGCCCATTCAACTTTATTTCTGTCTTAACGTCCCACCGTCCAGTGACCATTCAATGTATTTCGTTCTTAAAAATCACACCCGCTCAGACCCGCTCACACCCGCTCAGGGAGCTCATATGGTACATCATCATAGCCTGGTTAATAAACCAGACTAATATCGCACGGACCGCGGGATATTAGTCTGGGGAGGCTCAGCTTGGATTTCATTTCCAGGGCGGCGGGTTGAAACATTTTCTCTTTGATGCAATTGGTCAGAGCTACTGTCAGTCAAAGGTCTCAGGCATTGAAAGTCACCGTACCAAAGCCCGCCCATATTGCATACCGTGTCCCGATTGGCCGCCCCATTTCTCTGGTGTAGGAAATGGGCGTACAATTGAGCCTCTCCAGACCGTAATCCGCCGGCAGGCACATCTTTTTGTGCCAACGGCTGATTCGGTCTGGTTTATTAACCAGGCTAACATCATCACACATCATCTCATTCTGGCCAATCACATGACAACGTCCTCACCTTTGTCATCAATGTTTGTGTTTACCCAAACAATCGAAATTGTCCATTCATTGTCAATGGCATTTAATGTTTGTGTTGGGACAACATTTGGGTTACATACACTAAAAGCTGGACATAGGAGGGGATAGCGCCCCTCAATAAACGTCCAAAAGCCACAGTATGTAACTGTTTCAGTGTGTGTTTATAATGTTATTTTGGGTATGTTAATACAACATATATATAACTTCAACAATAGGAGTGGTTGTATTTGGTCTCGCTGTTCTATTGAGACATATATCTCTGCATCTCTCTACATTCTACAGTCCTCCGTTCTCTGGCAGTGACCAGATGATGACGTACACCTTCATCCTGAAAGGCATCGAGAAGATGGACTTCCCCAAGAAGGTCACCAAGAGACCAGAGGATCTCATACGAAAGCTGTGCAGGTACAGACGGCTCGTGACTCCACCATGCAATGCAGTGTAACCGATTGAAACAGGGAAAGTATAGGAGTTTTAGTAGTTTTGTCCCGTCAGCCATCGCGCTGACACTTCCTCGCTGATAGGATGGTTCTGAACTTCTGGCCTGGGCCATGGCTCAGCGGTCCAGGCACCTTGGCTGGTAATCCAGTCTGGCAGTGTGCCGCGGGTTTGACTACCGTTCCCGACGGCCTTTACCGCATGTCTTCCCCCCCATCTCTCTCCCCATTTCCTGTCAGCCTACTGTCTGTCCCTCCATAAAAAAATATAGATTAAAGGTGAAAGAAAAACAAAAAAACATAATATAAAAAAGGATGGTTGTGTATACAGTGGGGATCTCATGTTTCTGTATTGTCTCGCTGTCCATATTTTGTCGTGGGTGTTGAACTTGTGAAGATGAATATCCTTGACAGACATTTTTTCAGAAAACAATTTCAGAAGACATTTTTAGAATCGGCCTCAGGTCTTAAATCAGGGCTTCGTGGGTAGAAAGCGTCCCTCTAACAAACGTCTGCTTTACAGACGGAACCCTGCCGAGCGTCTAGGCAACCTGAAGAATGGAATCACTGACATCAAGAAGCACAGGTGAGGAGGATCCATTATATAATTCTTTATTTTATAAAATGTAAACGCACGCACGCACGCGCGCGCACACACACACACACACACACACACACACACACACACACACACACACACACACACACACACACACACACACACACACACACACACACACACACTAAACTGTACAACAATGTAAATGACATTATTTGAAATGTACCCTAAGGTGGTTTAATGGTTTCAACTGGGAGGGACTGAAGGTCAGGACTTTGCCATCTCTACTGAAAAGAGAGGTAAGTCAAGTCAAATCCTTGGTTAATGTAAAAGAAAATATTACAAGCCCGAATTGATGAAATCAATTAATTACCAGCTGCATTATTCCTTCCAATTTCTTCTCTGTATCGTTCCAATTTCGTCTCTGTATCGTTCCAATTTCTTCTCTGTATCGTTCCGCTGTATCGTTATGGCAGAAAATGATCTGCAGTGTCTACTAACAGTGTGTACTACCCGGTCGGATATATAGCAAGCTCTTATTGACCAGCTTGCAGCTGGTAAAAAAAATCCTACTAAACACTGAACAGTAACTCTAGGGGTCCTCAGAAGCACTGTTGATTTCGGCGACTAAAACTATGATGAAAATTGTTCGTTGACTGCCAAAAACCAAAATTTAAACTAAGCTACGATATGACCAAGAGGTCCCCGGCTACACACTGCACGATATTTGCTCCGATGATGCTGTCTGGACAAGATCGAGCTTTGATCGCAGAGGTTTTGCTCGCTGTGTGTGAAAGGCTCTGCGAGAAGATCCAGTGCCAGAGGTGATGGAAGCGTGTGTGTTTCCTAATATCTAGCAGGTTTGATATATGCGACTGCGCCCTGAGAAGGTCCGTATTGCAGCCAAGGGGAGCACAGGACAGCTGATCTATTTTCAGCATGCAAGTGTAAAAATCACACCCGTGTGAAGTGAGTGGTGCAACTTCGTGTGGGGGTTCCGGGGGGGTTCCAGACCCACATGAACGCACCCAGGGTGCCGGCCCGGTTCCGGTGAGCCGACCCACGACCGAAACGGTAGAGAAATGACAGTTACCGTGTGGCGGTCCCTCTACTTTACTGTACTGTACTCAGTGTACTGTACTGTACTGTACTGTACTGTACTGGCACACCCGAAATCATACAGTTAATATGAGCATGTGTGTGTGTGTGTGTTAGGTTGCGCACAGGTGGTGAAAAACAACCATGCTGTTTTCGTGCTCATACCCAGCCAGCCAGCCACCCACCCACCCAGCCAGCCACCAACCCACCCACACACACAGCTCCGTAAGGGAGTAAAAAATGAGGCATTGACACCATCAAGCCCTGCCAAAAAATGTTTTTTGTCGACAAAATTAACTGCAGGTTTAGTCGACAGAAATCTTATATTCAGTCGACTAAAACTAGACTTAACCCAAAAACATTTAAAATGACCAAAATATGACAAACTAAATTGAAATCAAAATTCAAAAGACTATAGGTGGATCTCAATTGGCGGTGCACACACTTACTAGGTAGATACTAGGTAGAATAGGGTGGTGACTGCACTGGCACTAACGGGGGCACTGCCCTGTGTAGGTGGCAAAGGGTACACGGAATAGTGTACCCTGTCGATTGGGACACTGAGCTGGGCGGAGCCGAGTGGAGCTGGGCGGAGCCAAGCGGAGCTCAGATTTCTCGACTGGCAGCCATTACTGTTTTGTCCGCACTGACCGGAGAGTTTTTAAAAGGTCTATAAACTACTTTTTTAGCCCACGGAATTTACTTTCAAGTTATTTTTGGGGAGTATTTAGTTGTTTGAACTTCATATGTGTGGTCAATTAATCATAAAAGATCCTATTTAAAAATATCAAACAACGATGTCGGAGAATCAGAGAACCGTGTTGTCTCGCTTTGGGGGCTGCCAGCAGAGAGACGTACCCGTGTTTACCTCTCCTTTGTCGGCATAGGCCGAAGCAATTTCCCCTGTTTCTCCTACGGAACGAAATTATGACCCATGCCCGTCTATTGTGGATATTTACAGCCTACATGCAATTCGTTTCCAATTGTTTTATTTTCCCAAATGTCAAGTGCATAATAAATAACAGCTATTATATTATTGTTATTATTATTACGTCGAGTCTATGGTCGAATCTGATTTAACCCGAGTCCTGATTCCGTGCAAAGAGTTGCTGAAAGGAAGGATATAGGCTACCTGTAACCTGCATATATATAGCCTATTCACTTAATGATAAATGTTTTTACATTTGGATAGAATACAGACTATTGTCGCATCTGCTGTTTGATTTGTATTAGCAGGCACCGATCAATCACTGATCTACGCTATGAGCTTGTAGATCTTCTAAGTAAGTTCATGGTTAATTTGTGTATGCCTATACCTTTACAGCCAGCTAACAGCTAGTTCGTTTTCATATAGGCTAAGTTTATTGCTATAATGACATTTAACTTTGACAATATAGGTCTACTTTTACATTTAAAACAACCACATATAGGCCTATATAGCCTACTGTAAAGTGAGTATAAACTGTTAATTCAACTGAGAGAAATTCATTAATCAGAATGCTACTCTTAATCAGTTAATTACATTTGCATTTACATGAATGAAAAGGTTAAACCAGGCCAACTCTCAGCTCCAAATAGATAGGCTACATTTATCACAATATTATTTTACTGTGTAATCTAACACAAATCTTACAAATGCTGTCACTCAGTTATTTAATTTAGGCAGAAAATATATCACTGAATAGTGTATGCAATTAATGCATTCAAAAGAGCTGAAATGTTTTATGGACCCATAATAGTGATTATTTAATAATAATAAAACTGTATTTGTATAGCACCTTTCATGACATGAAATGCAGCTCAAAGTGCTTTACAGAGCAATGGAGGGAAAAAAAGAAAAGCAAGGCAACGACATTAAAAAACAAGTAGTAATGCAATGCAATACAGTGAGGACATGAATAACAAAAAATAAAAGATCAATTAAAAGCAATGTTGTAGAAGTAATCTGTCAGTTGTTTTCTTAGGCAGTCCTGAAAAAAGTGCATTGCAGTATAAATCAAGCAGAGAAAAAACAAAGGCGTGGATTAGCGTTTTTGCATCGTCCAAAGACAAATAGGCTCTGATTCGTGCAATATTTCTAATGTGAAAAAAGGCAATCTGGGTAACATGATTAATGTGATTAATTTAAGTTGTTTCGCCATAAATCAGATAGCTTTAAGGTACGGCCATGACAGCAATGGTATAGGAAAAAAAATATATAATATTAATCATATTTGGATATTCGGTTTTCGGGGGGCCAACTGTTTCCTATATTCGGTATTCACTGCAGTTTCGGCCAAGAATTTCCCTTTCGGTGCATATTGTATGACTGTATGTATGAGTACGGGTATGTAAATAGTTCAATTCAACTTTGTAAATACAAAATGTATTTATTGTTATTTTGTCTTCAGTATAAAAATGAATGAACATTGAACAAGGATACCGTATCTCAGACTCAATCAAAATCAAGTCATTCCAGTAGAAAATTAACACAAATACATAAATAAAAAGTACATTCATTGAACATTAAACACAAACAAATAGATTGCACTGAACTGAAAATAGATTGCACTGAACATGAACATTACACATTGCAGAGAGAGGATGAACTGGCTGTTCTCTAGAGTCTCTACTACATTTAAATGTAAACTACTACTACTACTACTACTCTCCCCCTCTTCTTCGGGCCAGCCTGCACATTGGGCCCTGGTGTTCCTGACCCTGCTCCAGACCCCAGTGCAGCTGTACCACTATGGTCTGGTATGGCCTCGGCTAGGCCTGGTGGTGCTGTAGGCCAGCAGTCCGGCTCCGCTCCAGAGACTTCCAGACATGGCAGTCTCACGTGGTGGTGCTGCTGTAGGCCCGCCGCTGCAGGCCACCTCCTCACCCGTCTTTGGATCCTAAGGCAGTGGAAAATGAAGGTTTCAGAACCACTGGCTTAACAGGTTATTTGTATGGCAGTAGTGCTACAACTCAGAATTCCCTTATTGTTAAAAAAAAGGCTTTTGTGCTTGGGTAATATGTTCTGTTGTGGTCCAATGATGACTTTACAACAGGTTGCCAGGTTGTATTCTATTGCTAGTTTGATCACTTTCACCTTAAAATAACATGAATTAATAAATGACTGAAAATAGCCAATCTACAAGCTCAGAAGTCACAACATGTCGCACTGCAACGTGTTGGGAGCTTGTATATCTTCTATTTTTGGTGTGGACTTTTCTAGTCCTCTATAGCAGTGCTTCCCAAACTTTTTCATGTCAAGGACCCCCAAAATGATACTAATTATCCTGCGTACCCCCATTAGAAAATATATGCCAGGGACAGCCCCCCCCCCATAAAAATGTTTTTACAGATCTAGCAGTGATTTTCAAACAGTTTCATTTCAAGGGACCCCCAGTTTGACCTGAATTAGGCTATGAACCCCCATAATGGCATTTCTATCTCTGGGACCCCAATGTATATTGTAAAATCAGAGTGTACAAATGGAACGGGGTTCAACTAAGAGATTGTACCATTTATACAATCTATCTCTGAGTAATAATAACAATATAATAGCGGTTATTTATAATGCACTTGACATTTGGGGAAATAAAACAATTAGAAACGAATTGCATGTAGCCTAGGCTAGTAGGCTGTACATATCTACAACGGATCATTCATATCATACAGCGGTGAATTGCTTCGGGCTACGCCGAAAAAGGGTAGTTCTCACACGGGTACATCTCGTCTGTGGCCGCCCCAATGCGAGACGACAGTCACGACACGGTCCTCGAATTCTCCGACATGATTGATTATAATCTAATATAATGATTAATTGACCACATATATGAAGTTTAAACAACTAAATACTCCGCGAAAATAACTTGAAAGTAAATTCCGTGGCCTGTGTGTGACAAGTTTTAAGAGGGCTTAAAAACCACAACAGTAATGGCTGCCAGTGGATCTTTTTTATTTGGCTCAGTCTGTCATGAATACATTTGATAGCATAAACAACTAACTAAATACTATCCCAAAGATATTAAAATATTAAAATTCGTCGTGACAACAACGCATGTTTAGTTTTGCTGTTGGGGAAATGCACCGAGGGACTAACGCGATAGCATTACTTCAAAATCTCCGACGACAACATTTTTTATTTTCTTTATTTGGCTCTATCATGATACATTTGATAGCTTAAACAACTAAATACTATCCCAAAACATATTACAATTACCTTCCGTGACACAACAACACTTTTAAAAGAGTATAAAACTTACTAGTTTCCGACATTTTTCTCTGTCTCAGCGGCTGTCTTTCTTCCTCGGAGAAATTCCATGGGTTGCGCAGTACGGCTGCGCCGTGGCGATATACCCTGCATGGCTCAGGGTACATCCGAGCTGGACTTTGAAAGCGGGCTCGCACGGGGGAAAATAGTGCGGTGCCCTGTGTAGTGTCAGCGCCTGTCTTTTTGTGGTCTGTGGATTGGGAAGTACTGTCGCGCACCGTTGTGACGTCACATACGCCGAAATACACCCTGTCCAGTGTCCACGCTCCGGTTTGAGATTCACCTTATGACTTGATTAAAACTCAACAAATTGAAGAGCCTTTCTGTACACATTGATTGATTGTTGATAATGATGTTTGCGTTCTCTATTCCATTGCAGCTGAAAGGCCCTACAGACCACAGCTACTTTGACAAATACCCTTCTGATGAACAAACACCTCCCGACGAGCTGTCTGGATGGGACGCCGACTTCTGACAACTCATCGCTCTCTCTCTCTCTCTCTCTCTCTCTCTCTCTCTCTCTCTCTGGCAGTGGTGGAAAGTAAGCACTAAGCACATTCACTCATGTATTGTTACTTGAGTACAACTTTACGAGAAACGTTCAAGGGGTATTTCACTTTTAAAACATTTTAACGTCTACTCTGGCTTGGGTGTGTACCCAACCCCCAGAAGTTTTTACTTGCTTGATTTAGATATTTGATATAAATGTTAATGTCTTTCTAAATACATGCACCCATTGTAAAAGGCACTGAGGTTAGCCTCATTTACAGAGACGACGAGCAAACAAAATGAAACACATGAAATAACAAGTAGGATAGAAGATAGAAACTGTTATATAATACGGCCCTGCATGAAATCCCAATATTACTTAAGTAAAAGTATGTAATCATTGGCATTAAAATACGTAAATGTACTCATTATACCACCCCCCACCAATGATCCGATCATTTGAGTTAGCCAAATAATTAAACAGTGCATAAGTGGTTCATCTTAGAACTGTCAAGTAATCGCAATACATATTTCCCTCTGAGATATAATGGAGAAGATCATGAAATATCGAAACATGGACATACTGTACACAAGTAGTCTAAAAGTTCCTCCAAAATGGTGCTTAACTGCAATACTTGAGTAAAAGTACTCAGTTACAGCCTGGGCCGTGGCTCAGTGGTCCAGGCACCTTGGCCGGTAGCCCGAGCCTTGCAGTGTGCCGCGGGTTCGACTCCCGATCCCGATGGCCTTTACTGCATGTCACTCCCTCTATAAATAATATTAAATAAAGACACAAGAAAAAATACATTTAAAGTACTCAAATTACTTTCAACAACTGCACACTTTAGAAGGAAGCCATTCCGCTGGTCAGTGTTGACTTTGCGTAACCACTAAGCCTCTGCCGAACCAACAAACCTTATGAAGCATTTTATGCTTGAAGCAGCGAAACACACACACACACACACACACACACACACACACACACACTCAGAGCAGGGTGCCAAACTCCAGGAAATGTTGACCTTTTACACGTAGAGTGGAGGCTGGCGTTTTGCTCGAGTTGAAGTTTTGATGATGTACAAACAGTTTTAAGTGCATAGCCAACACCCAGCATCAACCCTGGAGTTTTTTTTATCTACTGAAATGGATGGGTTGCAGGACGTGCATTTTCCTTAACCCAGAAGACCTGAGGCAGATTCCAAATCAGTAGTTCTCAAACTTTTTCGTGCCAAGGACCCCCAAAATGATATGTATTTGGCCATGGACCGCCATCTGAAAATGTTTTGTGCCAGGGCAGATCTACAAGCTCAAAACTAGTCGCACTAAGACACGCTGTAAGCTTGTACAGTAGATTGTCTATTTTTTAATACACAAAGTATAAATTAGACCTCAATTGGTTAATGGATGTTTTGTAAGAATAATCCAAATCTAGAAAGTGACTTTTCAAGAGTTTTCAAATAATTTTAGGGAAGTCAAAAGTACAATATTTACCTCTGAGATGTAGACCAGAATATAGCATAATATTGAACATTTTTGCTTAAGTACAGTAGTTGAGTAAATGTACTTACTGTACAGTAGTGATTTTCTACCACTGGTGAAGAAGAATCTAACACTTCAGTTCTGATATAGTTAAAAACTAATTCAGTTAAAGGAGAAAATTAAAAAGAGATTTTCATTTTGTTTGTCTAGCTGATGCCACCATTTATTTCTACTTAACTCTGTGTCTCAGAGGAGGGCTGTGGACAGCTCCTGCCTCCCAGTGGTTTTATCGGTATTGGTAAGAACAATGGCTTCTATTTCACCACATGCTAGCTTTATCCATATTAACGATTGGCAGGATTTTGAACTGTCCACTGTTCTAACATTTTTTTTTTTTTTTTAAATGACTGAGCTATTAACAAAATATGAAATTGTAAATATATATAGATCCTAAGTTGTACAGAAATGATCTGCAGTCTGCATAGTACAGTCCTAATAATTCTATTCCTGTATGAATCATGTGTAAATACTGAATTTTGGACACTCAATAATAGTTTTGAGAAATTAAATGAAATTGACTTGTGCCTCTAGGTGTCATTGTTGTTCCTTATTTTGAGCTACTACAGTTTGAAGAAACAACACACACACACACACACACACGCGCGCGCACGCACACGCACGTACTCAATCAAACTAACCTGTCGCCTAGAGATAGGCTAATCTGTGACTACCACGCAAAATAAAAGTCTTACATTTCAAACCCCTAATCATCAGATTGTGAAGCTTGTCCATTTCTCTTACAGTGTCACCCGGCAATCAATTTGATGTTTTAGGGCATATTTGAGGTCGGATCAAAAGGTCTTTCAGAATGACTGAATCATACATCCATGATCCATGACCATGACCAACTGAGATGTATAAGAACTAAAGACCAAGACAAGAAGGCTGTTTAAGTGTGACTTTTAAATCCAAGTTAGTGCCTGCCTGGCTCTATCTTCAGTTCAGTGTGAACCTGGTGGAACAGTGGTACGATCCAAAGCAGAGATTGTGAAGTCAAAACCCATGTTGAGACTATGTGAGGTCTATTGGTTCAAAAATATATATATTTGTGCCTGATCGCTCTAATTGTTCAGACAATTGTTCAGACAACAGACAAGTAAAGAGCTGCATGCAATATAACTAATTGGTGGTAAGTAGGAGGTACTCTACACTACAGCTCATCAGTGTCTGCCCAGGTTTGTCAGATTGTAATCATTGATATACGCATGTCATAATGTTTCAATAACATGCTGACAATTGCTGCTAGATCTTTGTAGTTTACTGTTAATGTTCACTGTAGTTTACAGATGATAGCATCACTTAAATTGAATAATTGAGATAAGGTCTGTTTTATTTCTTTATTTAAAACAGAACAAAACAAAACAGATAAATACCATGAAGGTTGCATTGTTACATGTCCTTTGTGTGCTATATCATTACAGAAATCAGAAATGTTATCAGAAGCCACCCTTTGTATTTTTATAAATCCTGTACCCCATATTAACTACCATGAGCAACACACAAACAATTACCTGAACACATTGTACTGCTGTCGGGAAGAAACCACTTGGCTCCAAAAGTTCAGGAAATTAAAATGTTTTTTTCTTTTCCTTCAGGAGATGAAGAAAGTAGAAACCCCTATATTTTGAAAACAAAGCAATACTGTCTCATCAACGTTGGTGTTGTGACTTTATGTATTGTCAATTACTTGCATGAGAGGGGGGGGGGGGGGATAAAAAACCATATGAGCTACCCAGAAAGCATACACATACAGTATGTGGCCTCTCTTGCACCCATGAAAGTGTCTACCAGTAGTAATCGTTGGAATCGTCAGATTCGTGCGGCTTAGCCTTAGGGTAAGGTACCTCCTTTACATCTGTACTCAGCCAGAGAGAGACGCAGCTGAAATAGCTGCGACCTGTAGGTGCCGGCCCTCTTCTTACATATCGGCACCTCCGGTAACTGTACCGTTCGGTGCGATAGTCGCGGAGCTCACCCGCACTTTCCCATTTGTCCGTCTGGCCACAGTACTCTTGGATGTCACGGAGATCCCTAAACAAAGACAGAACCAATAGCAATGAGAGAAATGTTTGGTGTGAACAGACACTTTATTTCCAGTTTATATGAAGCAGTAAGTAGTGTCTTACGCGCCATAATCATCCATCCCTCCTAGTACGTAGATCTTTCCAGCCATCGCAACCACACCAGGATTTCTACATGAATGCTGCATCGACGCACACATGGTCCACTGGTTTGTCGTTGGGTCGTAGCACTCCACCTTGTTCGTGGTACTGTCTGCTGATAAATCATCACCACCTATTAGATGAAGAGGAATTAACCAGATAGGGAATAGTTTCAGAACAATGTCCAATCTGGGAATAGATTCCTTACCAATACATTTGTGTTTGTAAAGGTGTCTTACACATATCGCAAAGATTGAAATTCAGTTTCCCTGAATCTGTGACAACTGCTGAAAGTTGGGGTCCATTAACAACCTACTGTACAGTATATGCAGGCACAATCTTCAAAATGTCATTCTGCTTTAAGTAGCATGTGACGTGACGTGACTTTAACTTTATTTTTACATGGGCCAGTTTCGAATTGCAGCCACCCTTAAGTGCTCTTTGAGGGCGACTTTGAATTCTAGGGATACACACGGCTGGTGGTATAGGGTGTTCCACATTTTAGTGGCATATGAGCGAAATGAGTTTAACCCCTTGTTTGAGCAGTATCTAGGTTGAACGTGGTTTGTGGAACTCCCTCTGGTGTTGTGAACTTGTGATCATGGACTTTGTTGACATTGAGGAAGTATTTTGACAGGTACATGGAGCGAATCTTGAAGACAAGGCCCATTGCAAGTTTCTGTACTCTGTCGTCAACCGTAAGCCATTCCAACCTATCAGAATCGGGAAGGGGTGAGGTGGGTTCTGGTTCTGGAGTTTGGCCAAGTAGTAGCCAGTTTGTTTTGGGATGTCTGGAGCCTTGTTTTAAGGGCCTTTGAGGTGCTGTGGTACCATGAGGTGCATGCATAGTCAAAGAAACCCTGTATGAGGGCTCCTGTTAGAGTACTTTTGCTGACCGGTGAGGAGATCCTGTACAGCCAGTAATGACGGGTATGATACCTATAACGTAGATCTTTCCATTGAGGGTGCAGGCAGCTGAATCAGTACGTGGAACCTGCATAGGAGCCACTTCTGTCCATTCTGCGGTTTTGGGGTTGTACTTGTAGGCAGGGACGTATGTGGCACGGGGGACACGGGTGACCCGTCCCCCGTGGGCCGCCAACCGGTATGTGGACCATGAGACTGTGAACGAAACAAAAAAGTAAATTGTGAAAAAAGCCTCAAACGACGCAGCACGGGGTGCATACGTTGGTTAGACATACTAACAGTCTGACAACACTGTCACTCCGGACATGTATGCGTGGCACCGGCCTACTTGGGATTTGATGCAAATTGGGAACAATGAAAATCGGGAATGCATATCCAATACCCTATATCCGTTGTCAGTTTGTCACGGCATCATTTCAATGTTGCATTTGAAGAGCCTAGGCAGGGCACCATAAGAAATGCCTGGGTTTTTAGAGAAATTATCTGTTCTAGGTATGGAAATGAAAATGCAAAAAAACTAAGAAAAGAAAAGAAAACCGTTTTTGCAGAACAAATGAAAAACAAATAAGGTGTGAAAGGAACACACATTACACATTGTGAAAGGAACGCACATCACAATGTGGGCCGGAACCAAACTAATCCCACCTTGGTAGCCACAGATGTCTCTGCTTGTAGGGTTGCAATTGGGCCGTGTCTGTGTCAGGGGAACCAGCAGCTAGGAACCAGGAGGACACAGGACAAATAGTTATGCATTGTCAACAGCAGAACGATGAAAATATAATAATTCCAACATTTGTACAATTTGTATTTCTGTTTCCCTTTAAGGCTTCGTAATCCCAAATTGCACAGGGCAGATAACTTAAATATGCAAATAAATCACTGACACGTAATAAAAAAAACAATCTTACAACATGCCACAAAATGACGTGTTGTAAGCTTGTCGATCTGTATTTCTGATTATTAAATGTATGGACATTTTTCCTTTTCTTCATTCTGTGCCAATCACAGATTTTGACGTGGTTTTCAGTTTTTACACTCGATGGCGCTCTTCGCTAACCTATGACACACCGTTCGAGTCCCAGCTAACATCAGGTGAACCTGCAGGTGCATAAAGGTGTCCCATACCAAAAACGTAGATCAGTCCATCCAGTGCGACCACAACAGGGTGGTTGGAACAGCGTGGCATGTCCCGATTGAGCTGCCAGGTGTTGGCGCGGGGGTCGTAGCGCTCCACAAAGCACTCACTGCAGTCCTGGCCACCCACTGCCCACAGATAGCCATCCAGCACCACCAGGCCTATGGACCATAGGGCTAGGTACTCAGAAATTAATCTTGAATAGTCTATAATTAAAATATATTTAAAATATTTGATTATTATTATAAAAAGAACACCCGTGTGAAGTGAGGGGCGCTTTTATCATCGTACATCATCATGACGTAAAATGTCGATTTGTCAGACACATATGACGTACATTCTGTGTAAATTCTATTGTGTAGGACAAAAATACAGATTTGCTCCCTTCATTGTCAATGTTAATATAATCTTTGTATAGGACCAGGATAGCCAATTTGCTCGTCTACATATGGCGTCAATTCTCCATTGGTCAATTTAATGTCTGTATAAGAGGAAAATCTACACTAATAGCTGAATATAGGAGGGGCTAGTGCCCCTCAAAAAAGAATCCCACAGAAAATGAGTCACTGTACAAACAGCAGAATTACAAACAGCACAATTAAAATAAATCACACCTGTGTGAAGTGAGAGGCGCTCTTATCATCATACGTCATCATGACGTACACTATGACATCATCAGACACTATGCCGTAAAAGTGTCCATTCATTGTCAATGGTATTTTAATGTTTGTGTAGGACAAAGGTTGTGCACACATACATCAAAAGCTGGATATGGCAGGGGCTAGTACCCATCGAAAATATCTTTTGTTTTTATATCACGATACATAGTTTTTTGTACTTAATCATGCTAATTGAATATACATATTCGATTCGTATTTGATTAGTACGATTAGATTGTGTAATGTGTGTTAATGGTTAGATAGTAATCTACCAGCCCCAATGGACCATACGTTCATCTGTCTTACCGAAGTCAAAGCGTGCCTCAATCATGGAAGCCATCTTAGTCCATGAGTCATCATGTAAAGGGTCGTAGCGCCACAACTTCTTACCGACTTTTTCATCAGGAAGTTCTCCCCCAGCCACATACAAAGCAGTACCTATGTTGGGAGAAGAGCAGAATTGAAACGGCCTTGGAGTAGAGTCGCCGCTTCTTCGCCTGGAAAGGAGCCAGCTTAGGTGGTCCGGGCATCTGGTTAGGATGCCCCTCGGGCGTCTCCCTAGGGAGATCCTCGATGCACGTCCCACTGGGAGGAGACCCCGGGGCAGACCGAGGATGAGGTGGCGGGATTACGTCAACTCACTGGCCTTGGAACGCCTCCCGATCCCCCAGGAGGAAGTTACTAATGTTTCTACGGAGAGGAAAGTCTGGAGCGGTTGAAGTTGGATGGATGCCTTGATTGTTAACCCATATGCTGCCACCTGCTGGTCACAGAGCCAACCGCAGAATGCTGAGGCTATTTCAATGCGGCACACACTGGGACTGACATCCTGTTTGGAGCGTCCATCTTAATGCTAAATAAATAGCTTCAATGCTAGCGAGCTAAAATGAAGCCATCCTTGCTCTAGAAAGCGCCAATGTTTCCATCTAAACTACCGGATAATCAGCAAAGACCTCCGAACATCGCACATTTTATCCAAACCATGGAGAGCTTCGTAGATTAGCAGTTATTCAGCTTTTTAGTCAGCCTGTATAATGGGAGGTGGACGGCAGCGCTGTTGCGCAACACGGTCTAAGATCGCTAAAGAAGATAAGGCCAAGCCAAAACAATTATAAAAAAATTGAAATCAGCGATCCGGTTTGATATCAATATCAGCTTAGCAGACGGAACATTAGGCCAGAAGCAGTTGCCGGTTGGATTCCTTCTGGCGGAACCTTCCGTCACGAGCAGTTAGGTGAGGTGAGATGAGGTTAGGTTATAGGGTTAGCAACCTACGTGGCCGGTTAAGACTGAAGTTTAGGGTTAGGGATAGTGTTAGTAATCGGTCTGACTAACGTGAGGTCGAAACGATGACATGTTACCGACTGAAATGACCCAGCGGGATCAATAAGTGTGTTGGTCTCTACTCTACCTGACCCTCATGATGCTACTCCTCACTCACCTATCACAGCCAGACCATGCTTGTGTACTTTGAATGGCAGACGGGCCAGATTCTTGTAGTAGTTTGTAGAGTCCATGAACAGAGGATCCAAAAACCCGGGATCCAAATACTCAACGCGGTCAAGACGCTCGCAGTTACTCCAACCTCCCACCATCACCATCACCTCTTAATACAGAGAGAGTGAGAGTGAACATAACACATTTTAATACAGAGAGCGAACATAGACACAACATCTTTTAATACAGAGTTAGCCTCGATAAAGAAGTGGAATCGTGCAACTCATTAGTGTAGCACCTCAAACACTCACATAAACATGCACGGTCGAGAGAGGGGAGAGAAGGAGGCTGAGGCTTTGCGTAACGTTTGTGCTACATGAGCCAATATACGTGGCTGAGAGTGAGGGGGGAGAGAGAGTAGGAGAGAGAGAGGGAAAGAGTGAGAGCGGGGGGAGAAAGGGGAGAGGAGGCTGAGCTTTGCAAAACGTTTGTGTGAGCCAATATAAGTGGCCGAGAGAGAGAAGGGCGGTAGAGATAGAGAGAAAAATTGTGTTCCTGTAACGCATAAGGGAGAGAAAGTGGTTGACACTAGAGAAGGGGGGGAGGAGGGGAGAGAGAGAGAGACAAATAAAGGAAAAATAAGTTTTGTTTGTACACATGACATTTTACTGTAGGGCAGCAGTGTACCTTTGGCCCTACATGGGTGTACTGTTTTACTGTAGAGCAGCAGTGTACCTTTGGTCCTACGTGGGTGTACTGTTTCACTGTAGGGCAGGCGATGCTGCTCCATGGCCTCAGAGATGAGCCTCTGGCAGCACGGGGATTCTTTCACCACCTCCAGAGACTCCATCGCATCGTGGAGGTAAGAGGGACTGATCAGAGGAAGACGGATCAGCTCTAGGAACTTCAACAACAAAAAAAGAACACTTCAATTCAAACTGGGCGAAGCCAACATTTTAAATCTCTACATCTGCCTCAAGACAAGAGTCTCTATCTTTACGTTTGTACGTACATAGGTTAAGTACACCTATGTTTGGAGGAACATACGTATGTACGGCAACATTGTGAATGTGATATCTCAGGTACGCCTTGAGGGAATTCCATGACATCTGGCAGGTTTTATGTTAGAGTTTGCACATAATGCATATCAACTAGGGGTGTAACAATATATTAGTAACTAAATATATTATGTAAACCTTAACATATCGAAACAAAACTGGCTTATTTTCTATCAATGACACACCCCATGAAGCCTTGAATTAATGTAGAATAATCACATTGCAAAGCCTATAATTTGATGACTCAATGCCCTACCGGAAACTCCGCTGGTCAAATTATTGGCTTAGGAATGTGTCAACAACTAAACAAATCTCAACAAATGCAAGGCTTCATGCCATGGGGTGTGTAATTGTCAATTGATAGAAAATAAGTCACTTTGTCTTTGTAGAAAATCAGGTGAAACATTGAGAAGTGACTGACCTTCTCAAAGTGCTGTCTGCGTGTAGGACACTTATTGATCCACAACATGGCCGCCTCAAAAACGACCTCCTCTTTAGGAACATTGAGATTTTTACCGGAAAGAATCTTTGTCACTTTATCCACCGGGAGAGAGAGGAACTCCTCCTAGAAACAGAAACACACACTAGATCAGTTTATTTAGCAGGGGCGGTATTGCAGTTGCTGTACCGCACTGTTGTGATGAAAAGAGAGCTGAGCCAGAGGGCAAAGCTCTCTGTCTAACGAGCAATCTTCGTTCCTACTCTCACAATCTCTTGAGAGAACTAGTGTTGACTAATCATTACAAGTGGCTCTTAAACACCTTTAGCGTAATATATTTACGATATGAAAACCATACAACTGTGACATAAACAACGTACACACTTTGAAATTACGTTAAACATGGAACATCCGCAACATTAGGTGAGAAGCTGAACTGGCTCTGACCAAGAGCACAATTGATTAACAACAAATGTGGATTAAAACTGTATGCTATGATATTCTGTGACCTGAGAATAGTTATGTTACCATTGTTATGGTGTATACTGTACTACAAACAAAAGGCTCTGACCCGCTATGGCTGTCGTCCTCTTCCAACTGCAATCACCACGCAACCTTCTGCAACCCTGTGAGATGCCACTCACAGGAGACGGTGGACTGACCGGGAAAGCCATGCTCCAGCCTGACAACGCCCTGCTCTGCTACTCTCTCTGCGGCCATGTCGCCAGCCTGCCAACGACCTACTCCGACTCTCCTGCCGTCTCTCCTGTGCGCACTGTCGGCACGCCCCGGTCCACAGTGGCAACCTGGCTGTGGAAGATGGAAGGCTGGGGGGGAAAGCAGGTTCTCCCCTCTGGCTACAACAGGCCACTGCCTTCAAAACACTGGGTTACCCCTGGGGGTACACTACAGTTTAGAGTCAGGGGACACTGCTCAACCCATGAGCAAAACCGACGCTAAATGCCGACAGACTCTGATACCCGGCGAAAAGGTTGTATGAAACTGAACATGAAGTTATGGCATTAACGTGAATATGTAGCTTTTAGCGTAGGTTCAATAAGGAAGATCTTAACCAACGCATTCATTCGGCCTTTCAGCACTATCGTGGCTCATCATTATCTGTTCTCAAATCCTAGCAATTTGCAGCAGCCAATCAGGTGATTTGACTCCGCCTTTAAATATGTCTGCCTCTGACACTTCTCCATTCTCCTTTCAGTCTGCAACAATGCTACCACAAGGTCAGTCATGAGCTCGATAACACTGCCAACTGCATCGCTCCTTCAGCTTAAGCTAATGCTTCAACTACTGCAAAAGGTTAGTCAAGAGCCTGCTAACACGTGCTGACTACATTGCTCCTTCACCTTTTGCTACGTCTGCAAAAATTTCGGTTGGTCATGAGCCTGCTAGCACATGACGACTGCATTGCTCCTTCAGCTTCGCTTCAACTAATGCTTAAACTGCTAAAAGGTTAGTCATGTGCCCGCCGACGTCATTGCTAATAGCCCTCAGATAAAGTCACTGTCTGCTGCCAACATAATGGCCATGCTAAAGCAGAGCACTAAATTAGCTACCGGACTCAATGATCATAATAATGCTTATTCATCAGCATTCTTTGATATTCTGCTTTGTGCTTCCTTTCCATGTCTGGCTTCCTGCATGGTGAATGATCAATGCTGATGGGAAATGAGTGCCGTTCATCTCGGAAGACTCGGATGCTGGAATGGTCAGGTTTGCAGCCAGAGCCAGGCCTCGTCTGTCGTTAATCAATGCATATTTTGCATGAGCACCTCGGTGGCATACATGCCAATGCTTAATCATCAGCTGCAATCAGTCTCATTGGTATTTCATGTATGTCATTCATTGCTTGTTGGTGCCACATAAAGTTCAATCGCAGCAACTTCTAGGTTTCAGTGTCTGTTCACCATTCTGCCCTTTATTTTAGTATTGCATATTCAAGTATGCTGTCTCGGCTCACTCAAGCCTTATGGCACCTTGTCGTATCAAGATTGGTGCGTTTCAAATCGGCTCTCAATCTGCTCAATAGAGGCAGATTGCATAGGGAACTCAAGCTGTTATTTAGTAGACCGTTTCTGGTCTTCAGCCGCTCATTATGCAGCTCCTTTCATAGGTTTTTGGGGGATATCTCTCAGGTCGGCCTTATAGCCTTCTATGGTTGGCTTTGCTGCATATCTCACTGAAGCCTTCAGCGTATAGCCTATTCGTTAAGATCAATTCCGTATTCAGCTACATATAGCTGGTCATGGTCGCTCATGCTATTAATGCTGAAGATCAGCTGCATATAGGCTATAGCTGGTTGCTCATGCTAAGAACAGTTTCATATTCGGCGTCATATAGCTGGTTGCTCATGCTTAGAACAGTTTCATATCCAGCGTCATATAGCTGGTCGCACATGCCTAAGATCATTTGCATATACAGCTTCATATAGCTGGTGGCTCACGCCTTATAACAGTTGCATACAGCTTCTATACCTGGTTGCCCCATGCCATTAAATGCAAGGTAAATTCCAGCCTTGCTAACCTTAGGTCTTAGACGACCATCTCGCTTTCATGCTTCCTAAATCGTCATTCTCTGCCTCAATTCTGTCATTTTGCATATAGCTGGTGGTGGTTGCTCAAAGTAATCGTAGTTTGCCATGTTGCTTCATGCTGTCTAAATTAAAGTGTCATTTGCCATATTCTGCTTCATTTCAGGTCTCACCTGCCTCGGTCTTTCAGAACTATCGTGGCTCATCATTATCAGTTCTCAAATCCTAGCAATTTGCAGCAGCCAATCAGGTGATTTGACTCCGCCTTTAAATATGTCTGCCTCTGACACAGACACTTCTCCATTCTCCTTTCAGTCTGCAACAAGGACCCCACCAAAAGTACCACTTAAACCTGGTTCATTCTATCCATGTTTTACATTTGTTTATTTTTAATAAATTGATGATTTTAATTAAGAAGTGGTTGTGCCCTATGTATCCTATGTTTATGGTCGATACAGTATTTGAATATGTAATGTAGTCTGTTCAAAAACGTACGTTATGTTACAGTGACGTGAACAATATAATTTCATTATATTGCAATATTTTCATAATTAATTTTTCATAATGTATGGAAAATGTATATTTGGAATATTACGTCCTGTTTAGCCCTTGCCCAATCCTAGGGTATGGTTGCCAAATATTACATAAGTGTGCACCCCTGGTAATGGTAATAAATCACCTTTAGCATCTTATTGTCTTGAGTTAATCTGCCCCATACCGTGAGGCACCACAGGCTGTTAGGAGGAAAAGCCAACAACAGACAAACAACTTCTCTGACCTGCATGTAGACATCTCCGAAGTGTTGGGTGATGTAATGCATGCTGGATCTCTCCAAGTCCTCTAAGGAATGGGCCTCAGCAAAGCTGTTAATGCCTAAACAGTTGTTGTTATCTAGGTGATCCCGCATGTAAGAACAGCACCTCTCTTGGACAGCCTTCACATCCAGCATGTGTGCTGCTGCTAGAACGTCCTAGATAAAAGAAACAACTTAATTAGACAGACAGACAGACAGACAGACAGACAGACAGACGCAGGCTACGAGAGAACGAGTCACGCTTTTATTGGGAAGGTATTATTCGTCCGGTTTGAGGGAAAGGGAGTTCCAGATTGAGGGTTCCGGCCTGATGACTACAAAACAATGACTACAACATGACATAACGATATCATGCGGCAATTTAGTAACACAGACCAGGCTTTCCTCCGAGGTGGAAAGCCTTAGCCTGGCAGGGCCAGACTCATAGCGTGGATTCACTGACGCTTCGGGGAGGAAGCGCCAGTGAAAGGAAAGCCTGGTGACGCGAGGCTACCACTCCCCAGTGCATCCATGGATCCTGTTGGCCAGGTCAGGTGTACCTAATCAGTGCTGATTACACCTCAGTAATGGCTGTGCCCAGGTCACCCCTCCGTGGATTCATCTATAGCTTCTCTGGGTGACTTGACTGGGTGATAAAGTATCAGAGTGCTGTCCACAAATGAAACAGCCCTGTCTGTCAAACCACAGTGACAGACCTACAGTACAGCCTCCGTCATCATCATCACAGTGGGGACTTCAGCATGTGTGTGTGTGTGTGTGTGTGTGTGTTCATTACTTCACCTGCACATGTTCTTTGGGGATGGCCACCTCTGATGTGTATGCATAGGTCAGCAACAGGTCCAGGTTGTGAGCTTCTACTCCATGGACGTTAACCCTGTCCTGTCTGGACTCCAACATGCCACATGTAAACATGGCCTGTGGAGGACGGAAAGGTGAACGGGTTGGCTTAGGTCTCTAAATGTGCATTATGCCAATAATAAATGAATTGGTGAGTTGTTATAGCACGGTCTTCAGTTCACATGAAAGCCAAAGTCAATGTCATTGAGGTTTACCTGAAAGTAGGAGCTAAAGGATGCCAGCACAGCTCTATGACAGGGGAACTCCTGTCCCCCACAGCACAGAACCACATCACACAACTCTCTATTGAGCCGGAGACGGTTCAGGCCTTTTAGGACCGTGTCGGGATGCTGCCCGGTCTTCTCCACAAGCACACAGTTCTTCCTGGTTCTCTTTCTCTCTCTCCATCTCTCTCTCTCCTCAGACGACCTGTACGAGCAGATGGAATAAATGGTTAATAGACACGTTTGTGCGTTATTCCTGTGAATTGAATATGAATATTACAACAACGAGCCATAGGCTTTCTTTGGTTTTAGATCATCTTAGTGGACAACCTGGTATTGAACTGCACTTTCCTGTGCTTTTCTCTGCAAACTGTAAATAAAGAATTAGAATTATTTATTTATTTGATTAATTATTTTTGAGATAATTGCAATTTATACATATACACACATACGTGTATATATATAATTTTTTTCCCATGTGTGTCAGTTCTCCTGTATATTTACATTATTTGTCATATCTCATACGAAGTCTAAAAGTGTCTAAAACTAATTTTAACGTTCCAATGTTCAATACAAAAACAAAAAAACTCAAATTGTTAATTGCAATTACTTGTGTGACTGACAATTAATCGTCAACTTCTAAAATGTAAATAATAAACTACATTTTTCGAATTCCGTGCCATCGAACGAAGCTTCGAATGTTCGAAGGTCAGCCCTAGTTTTTGGTGTGTCTTGTGTTCCGTCTTGTATGGGGAAGTGGGGAAAAAAAGGGGGATCACCAGCAAAATGTGTTAATATAGCATCAAAATCAGTTTAACCCTGTACATCGACCATTAGATATAGAAGATCTACAAGCTCACAGTGCGTTGTTGTGAGCTTCTAGAGATATATTCTTTTCTGAAAACAAATTTGAATGCTTATGGAATATTTAATTTTAACAACACAAAAGACTCTGGCGAAAACCAGTTTCCAGATGGGAGACCATAGCCAAATATATATTAATGTGGGGCTCCTTGATATGAAAATGTTTGAGATGTTTAATCGTATTAACGATGGTGCTGAAACTGGCTTAATGTATTGCCAAAATGTAAATCTACATTAATATTTAAATGTAATATTTATTATAACCTTTGACTAAATACTTTATTAATAGTTTGCAAAAGGAAAAAAAGCACCAGAATGTACACTTCAATACTTCAATACAAGGTCTGATAAGACCATCTTGGTTAATTGCCGGTCTGGTCCCACCTGGGCTACAGTTCAAACCAGAGGATAAAACCAGACGAAGCACTAAAGGTGGTTGCACACTGGACGCGTTTTTCGGAAAACCGACGGAGAAACGCCGCTAAAAATCCGAAAAACGCGCTCGGTGTGTGGGGACCTTAAGACTTGTTTACATCAGGGTCCTCCATTTTCAATTCATCAGAACATTTAACAGGGTTCCTACACATTTGGAATTTGGAAAAATTTGGAATTCGGAAAAAGTGACCGGTTCTGTGTCAAGGGGGACTTACATGGAGCTGCATGAGGAGCTGCTTGACGTCATGTTGTAGTTTCCAGTTGTCACCTTATCACCTACAACTGTATTCTAGGCCTTAAGGCGACAGCATAAGAAGGAATCACTGACCAGGGACCAGGAGCATCCCTCTGAGCATCCTGCCAAGGAAAACAGAACAACAGTAATAGTTTAAGAAACAAACATTTTTCCATAATATTATTTCTCATTTCCCATACTTTTCCAGACCGGGAGAAGTATGAAATGCAATTCCATACTACTTTACCAAACTTAACATACACACTTCAATGAAGAAAAAGGGGGCGGGGGGACTTTTTAAAGAGTGCTCTTTGAGAGCGGTTTTGAAGGAGTCTAGGGATTCACATTTCTTAACTCCCTCTGGTGTTGTGATTGTGGATTTGTTGAATATTTTGACAGGTACATTGGTATCTTAGTGTAGAGAATCTTGTAGCCCAGGCCCATTGCAAGTTGCTGTACTCTGTCGTCAACCATAAGCCATTCCAGCCTATCAAAATCAGCAGGGGTGAAGTGGGTTCTGGGAGTAAGGCAAAGTAATAGCAGAAAAGGAGGAAGCACCAGCAGGCTGTCCAACAGTTTAGCAGTATATGTTCACCATACTGCCCTCAAGGCCAACATCCTGAGAGATGAATAGAACTTATTACTACCTATATTGCACTTTGAATGCATCAGCACCTTTTTAATGTGTCTATTGTTTTTTAATGTGAAGCATCATGAGTTGTGGAGAACGGTATTTTGTATGCCCAGTGCAAAATAAATTGTGTAAGTGACAATATAATCTGATTGATTTATTTATTGAACACAAGTTAGAACTCTAGTCTGTAGCAGTGAACTCTTACATCATAATTTGACAACAATGCATCTCTACTAGTAGGCCTAACTATACTACTGTAGTTACTAAATATACTAGTAATCTATACTATTTACTCAGTAGCATTACAACTCTCTGCATGACCAGTGCTTTCTGCCATAACATTTTACAAGTTTACATTATATTACTGTACTTAATACTTTTTGTATTTAGTCTTTGGTCTTAATGTATTATTATATTTCAGTTAAACGTCATGCTGTGTGCAGCAGCCTGTAGGATTTTCTGTTTGGTAGTTTTGCGACACCATGTGGTGACTTGTGGTGGTACAGTTTAACAAACGATAGATCGCTAGCTCCACACTCTACGCCTCACACTACGATCACACCACAGATGATCTTTGGCTCAGCAGTTTGATTGATTGATTAAAGAATGTATTAACAGATTGGAGAATTAGTGCATTTCAAGCACAACTCAATACAAATCTGTTAACTGTGGACGACAGTGACACCATAAAGATTATATACTTGTTTACCAAAGGGTCCAATATTAAATTCATCATAACATTTGGAGACATAGGCCTACAAAATAAACACTTATATTATAGCCATAAACAGGAAATCATCATAGGAGGTAAAAAGGGTGAAAAACTGTACCAATCTAAATGATGCATAATTAGGTAGGCTATAGGCGTTCACGTTCAACAGCAAACGTCAGCTTCAAACGAAAGTAACCGTTTTTGTTTTACTTGCTCCATTTTACTCCCTTCCATCTACAATACACGGTCACATTTAAAATCTAAAGTGCTCACCCAAGCCACGGATGTTACATTTCTGCTCGGGTTGGTAAAAGTATCCGTGTCTTCCTTATTGTTCAATAAAAAAGCCTTTTAATCAGATCGGTGGCCATTTTATCAATATTTTCGCCATAATTATGCTTTCAACTACGCGCCCCTATCCGTTGGGAGGTGTATTGCATGGCTGATTACATTATACATATGAGGAAAATTGGCCACCGTTCTGATTAAAATGCTTTTTTTTATTGAACAATAAGGAAGATGGGTAATTATACCCACCCGAGTACTTATGTAACAATAATGGCTCTGGTATGAGCACTTTATATTTGACATCTGAACGTTTATGTAAATGTAGGGACGGGTTGGAAATTGTTAATGGAGAAAGTAAAAAGAGAAACGAAAAGAAAGTCAACCATGGCTAAGTATCTATCACATTAAAACAACCTCAAACATACCTCTGTGTCTTTCATCCAGATATGAATGAATGAGTGCAGTAGTCCTGGAACCCAGAAGTCTTCTTTAACACTTAAATGTGTGTTATTTTTATTTAGAACTAAACTAACTTTATGGCTGCTCCTCGCGTTTCACGTCTTCAAGTGAGTGTTGTTGTGTGCAACCACTAAACGTGTCCGTCTGAAAACGCTATAGGAGACAAGAGTTCCGTGTAAATAAACACGCGCGCGGGCGTTCTTCCTCAGACAGCCAGCTGGAATAAATGATTAGACATTGTTTGTGTGTTATTCCTATGAATTGAATATGACTATGGAAACAACAGGCTTTCTTGGGTTTTAGATAATCTTAGTGGATCTGGTATTGAACTGTACTTTCCTGTGCTTTTCTCTGCAAACTGTTAAAAAGAAAAGTAATTGATTCATTTATTTATTGATTGATTGATTTGATTCATTATTTATTTTAGATAATCGCAATGGAAGTGGGGAAATAAAGAACATGGTTCCAGGGGGTCACCAGCAAAATGTGTAAATATAGCATCAAAATCAGTTTAACCCTGGCCTGTAGTGTACATTGACCATTTGATATAGAATCTAAGAACAAGCTCACAATGCGTTGTGAGCTTCTAGAGATATTTAGAAGCGTTTTTCTGAAAACTAATTTCAATGCTTATGGAATATTGCTTATGTAATATTGTCCCTGGCAAAAACCTATTTTCAGATGGGGGTCCGTGGGGGTCCTTGATATGAAAATATTTGAGAACCACTAGTTTAAATGTATTAACTATGTTGCTGAAACTTAATGTATTGCCAAAATGTAAATCTATTTTAACATTTCAATTGAATATTTATGATAACCTTTGATTTATTGAATACTTTATTAACTCTTTTCCCCAAGTACGTATATATAATGTACCCAAACGTATACCTACGGAAGCTTTTAACATTGGTCCGGTTCCTATAGCAACGCCCCACCGTTCCAACTATGGGATTGAAAATATATTCACAGTGCAAAGCAGTTGAAATGAGGATTTTCAAGCCTTATTTTTGAAGAGATCGTCTTAAATATGCTCACTGGATTTGCTCACTAGACAGTGCCCCAGAAAAGATACATGACTCTGTCAGGTCTATTAAGCACTTCCAATAATATGACATATAAGATTACAGTAATATGAGCTGGGGGCGTGAGGTATGTCATATTGCAATTTTAAGCATGTTAAGAAGCGCTTTCGACACCCTGTGGAGTGCGCAAAACGGCCTTGAATTAGTCATGGGAGTGTTTAAGGCGTGTTTGAGAGTTACCCAATCAACATTTCCGTACTATTTTCTTTACCAGTCAGCTGATGTCACATACGGAATGCGCACTTTGGGGATCTTATATTACATTTCTTCAGGCTGGCACCATAGAAGACATGACATATGACTTTGTCACATTTGGGTTAATTATTCCTATTGCACTGCATGCTGTCACCTTTATGCCTCAAAATAAGTTGTTTCTATTGAGAAACACCAGTAAAATTATATTTTAATTTAAATTATAATTATATTATATTTGAAATGAGTAATGAGTTGAATGCGTATGCCCGTGATGGTATGGTCCCGTGATGGTATGGTCTTCGCTCGTAGCATTTTATTGAAGACTTGGATCGAGTGTGATACAGCGTATGAAAGCAAACTTCCCAAGGATTATGGAGATGTTTTTATTTTTTTTTAAGGTTGAGAAATGAAATAATTATGGTCGTTTCTAATCTCAACATTTCAAAAAAGAAAGACGTGGATCTGCGCTGTTGCCATGTCTCATAGAAACAAGTAAATAGGTCTATAAAAATAATCCCAAAATAAGCGCATATAACAGGAGTCTGTAACCTATTTTAAATGAAGTGCCATGTTTTTATTTTCTAGATAGTGAGTCTGCCATATCCAGATTAATTTTAATGACACCACATTAAAAAAATAAAAAACATATTTTGATTGTCCACAAATATAAAGTTTTTCCATCTTTTTAAATATTTTCTTGCACGTTGTTATAATGATCATTATATATCCGCCTGCAGTCAGAGTTCATAGTTTTAATAAATGCATGTGATTCATTGTGAGCTGGTAGATCTGCTATTTTCAAAAGTAATCTTGGAAAATTTTAATTACATTTTTGTATTAGCCGTCCTTAGTTGGGCAAATGCATTCATCTGGGGATCCTTGACATGGGAATGTGCTGTGTGAGGATCACTGGTTTAAACAACATTAGGAGAAACCTTTAGAAACAAGAAAAGCAACCACAACTACCAATATTTACAAGCAACTTTACAGAAAAAAAAGCCGCTTATAATAAACAGACTTGGCAACACTCCTCCAGCAGCGTCCCAGAGCTGCTCAAGTGTAATCCTTATACGCAGGTCATGGGGCTTAATAGCAAATTGCGCAAAGCGAAAATAATTAACATATGGACACTCCCACAATGCTAAAATATTCAGGAACGCCGTATGCCATACGTGTGTGCGTTTAACACGGGACGATAAGACTTCTATAATACCATTGTGCGCAGAGCGAGGCCAATATAGGCCAATTTATGTATTAACCCATTGTAAAACGGACGTGGTTAATAGGGCCCTGTATCTCTATGCTCTGTATACAGCTCTAACTCTAACCTAAACATAACCGCAAGCAGGGGAGCAACGCATCCTTCACCAACCTTAATCCAGTCTTTTTAAGGCAACCTTAATCCAAAAACTATTAAAAAGTCTGCGGTTGTAAAAACAGTGGCGGCAGTGAACCAGCGAAGCATTATATTACAAGTCGGCGTAGTAGTCCACTAGGCTAGCGAGGCAGCTGGCAGAATGGGGTTTAAGGTGAGCTTCCGCCCACGCGGGTAGCGCTAGCTGCCATCGTGTTTGTTGTCGTGTGCGACTAGGGAGGTGACGTCATCATTCCTCAAAAACTCCGTTTCGCATGACTACACAGCTCCACCATCCGGATATTTTCGAAAATCTCCACTTATTTATCCGTTTCCTTAAACCTCCGTTTGAGTGGCCGAAAACGCCGTTTGCGTGTGGCTGAAAGACTAAAGATCCAGAGATGTGTAGCCTATCCCTTAGTGTATTGTTAGCCCTGATGAAGACCGGTATAGGTGGAAACATGTTGGTTTAATAAAGATTCTTCTCCTCATTTAAATATTGAGTGCACAGATCTATATATTTTTTCAAAAGATTTAAACCACCCGTTTCCATTGGGGTTATTATATTAACCTGACAAATTAAAAAAAGAAAAAATCTGTCTCCGCCGGTAATCAATCAAAAAGGTAATCCATCCTTTTTGAGTGGTGCAACCACTCCAAGGAACAGCAATGTCCGTGTTCACCTATGTGTGTTTCACCTATGTGTGGTTGGTTAACCTATGTGACGTTAATGAGCACCAGTATGAGTACCAGTAGGGGCTCTGTTGTGCCATGCAGAAACAGAGAGAGAGAGACAGTGCTGTTGCCTGCTAATGAGAGAGAGAGAGAGAGAGAGAGAGAGAGAGAGAGAGGAGGGGGGATTTGCACCACTCGGTTCACACAGGTGTTATTTTTTACAGACAAATGTTGGACCCATTGGGTCGATCATCGGGCAAGCTGCGGACAACAAAACGAAAAAGTGACCGGTTTTGTGTCAAGAGGGACTTACATGGGGATAGATCTGCGTGAGGAGCTGCATGACGTCATGTTGTAGTTTCCGGTTGTCACCTTATCACCTAAAACTGGAGCATGAATAGGCCTTAAAGCGACAGCATAAGAAGGTATCACTGACCGCGCCGACCAGGCAGGTATCAGGAGCCTCCCCCCTGAAAACAGAACAGCAGTAATAGTTTGGAAACAAAAAGAAATCCATACAATATTTGTCATTCCCCATACTTTAAGACCTGGAAAAGCATGAAATGAAATGCCATACTTTTCCATACTTGACATACAGTACGCACTTCTATGAAAATAATAATAATAATAATCACACCCATGTGAAGTGAGTGGTGCAACTCCACAGAAGTTCCAGACCCACAGGAACGCGGCCAGGATGCCGGCCCGTTTCCGGCGAGCCGCCCCACACCTGTACGCGTACAGTATGGAAAAATAGAGGGGGGGGGACTAACTTTTTTTAAATGGGCCAGTTTAGCCAGTTTGTGCTCTTTGAGAGCGGTTTTGAAGGAGTCGAATCTGTGTTGCACTCAACTTCCACCCAAACAAATGATAGTCTTTACAGCGTAGGTCTTGCCCAGGGTGGGGGTGAGGTGGGTTCTGGGACTCAGTAAGGCCAAGTAGTAGCAGGAAACACAAGTTAGAACTCTGTGTTCCAAGCAGTGAACTCTTACATCCTATTTTTTACAGCAATGCATCTCATTAAATAGTAACTCAGTAATATTACAACTCTCTGGACTACAATAATGTAAAATGTCATTTTACAAGTTACATTATTGTAGTCCCGGGGTTCTCAACCTGTGGGTCGCGACCCCTCGGAGGACCCAGAATTTATTTTCGGGGGTCCCCAGATGATAAAAAATAAATAAAATAAATTGGGACGGGTCCCGGGTCGCAAGACAATAAAGACATGGCCAAAGCATTTCCGGGGGTCCCCAGCCAAAAACGTTGAGAACCCCTGCTGTAGTTAATACTTTGTGTATTTTGTCTTTGGTGTTAATGTATTGTGATATTTTAGTTAAAAGTCATGCTGTGTGTGTGCAGCGAGTAGGATTTTCTGTTTGGTAGTTTTGCGACACAATGTGGTGACTGGTGGTGGTGGTACAGTTTTACAAACGATAGATAGCTCCACCTCACACCACAGATGATCTTTGGCTCAGCAGCACAAATCTAAATAATGCATAATTACTAAATATGGATAATTATGAGTACTAGCTCTTACCCGTTGTGCGATATTTGCCCCCCCCCCCCTTGTGGCCGTGGGGGGTACTGCGCCCGGGTGCGTTTGTAATTGACTAATAAATTCATTAATAATCATTAATGTGTCAAATCGAAAAAAGGGCTTCGTTACGCCCTCCATATTCATATGGTCAATGCCTGTGTGAAAAGTGTGATTGGTGCAGGCAGTAAGGAGCTACGGCAGTCACAGTGACACACAGACACACACTCAGACATTGTTAGAATTATAGTATGATGATGATGATGGTGATGATGATGATGATGATGATGATGATGATGATGATGATGAATACTGGACAACTCACCCCGGTGAGTTGTCTTCACTTTCTGACATGGCGGGGTGAGTTGTCTGTACTTTCCGCTGGGGCAAGTTGGGCTCACCCAGAAAGTCCGGACAACCAGTTGTCTTCACTTTCTGACATGGCGGGGTGATTTGTCTGTACTTTCTGTGGTACCCATTACAGTAATTACTTGCGCAAGCAGAGCGCGCAAGTAATCATTTCGCTTGGTCTCTTCGAAGTGAAGCCAAGTTTTCTTCAACCGTAAGTCTGTGCCTGGTTTGCTGGGACTAGTTACAAGTTACACATTACGTCATATACACACCATGTACTCTGGTCCCAGTTCTCAACGATGACGTAATGTTGTAACTGGTCCCAGCAAACCAGGCACAGATCTACGGTTGAAAAAAACTTGGCTTCACTTTTTGGAACCAAGTAACCACAGTATACTGCTAATCAAATTACAGCTACATACTCTGTATGTAGTTGTAATGTGATTTGTAATTTGTAAATCTGTGCCTGGTCTGCTGGGACCAGACTACACAGATGACCATATCTCTTACGTCATCACTGAGAGCTAGTCATACATATACACACCATGTACTCTGGTCCCAGTTCTCAACGATGACGTAATGTTGTAACTGGTCCCAGCAAACCAGGCACAGACTTACGGTTGAAAAAAACTTGGCTTCACATTTTGGAACCAAGTAACCACAGTATACTGCTAATCAAATTACAACTACATACTCTGTATGTAGTTGTAATGTGATTTGTAATTTGTAAATATGTGCCTGGTCTGCTGGGACCAGACTACACAGATGACCATATCTCTTACGTCATCACTGAGAGCTAGTCATACATATACACACCATTTACTCTGGTCCCAGTTCTCAACGATGACGTAATGTTGTAACTGGTCCCAGCAAACCAGGCACAGACTTACGGTTGAAAAAAACTTGGCTTCACTTTTTGGAACCAAGTAACCACAGTATACTGCTAATCAAATTACAACTACATACTCTGTATGTAGTTGTAATGTGATTTGTAATTTGTAAATCTGTGCCTGGTCTGCTCGGACCAGACTACACAGATGACCATATCTCTTACGTCATCACTGAGAGCTAGTCATACATATACACACCATGTACTCTGGTCCCAGTTCTCAACGATGACGTAATGTTGTAACTGGTCCCAGCAAACCAGGCACAGACTTACGGTTGAAAAAAACTTGGCTTCACTTTTTGGAACCAAGTAACCACAGTATACTGCTAATCAAATTACAACTACATACTCTGTATGTAGTTGTAATGTGATTTGTAATTTGTAAATCTGTGCCTGCATGGTCTGCTGGGACCAGACTACACAGATGACCATATCTCTTACGTCATCACTGAGAGCTAGTCATACATATACACACCATGTACTCTGGTCCCAGTTTTCAACGATGACGTAATGTTGTAACTGGTCCCAGCAAACCAGGCACAGACTTACGGTTGAAAAAAACTTGGCTTCACTTTTTGGAACCAAGTAACCACCGTATACTGCTAATCAAATTACAACTGTGTGATTGTAATCACAATCAATAAAATGTGATTTGTAATTTGTAAATCTGTGCCTGGTCTGCTGGGACCAGACTACACAGATGACCATATCTCTTACGTCATCACTGAGAGCTAGTCATACATATACACACACCGTGTACTCTGGTCCCAGCTCTCAACGATGACGTAATGTGGTATCTGGTGGGACCAGATTACACAGATGACCATTTCTCTTACGTCATCACTGAGAGCTAGTCATACATATACACACCATGTACTCTGGTCCCAGCTCTCAACGATGACGTAATGTGGTAACTGGTCCCAGCAAACCAGGCACAGACTTACGGTTGAAAAAAACTTGGCTGTCACTTTTTGTGACCACAGTATACTGCTAATCAAATTACAACTACATACTCTGTATGTAGTTGTAATGAAAAAAGTAGAACACGTATGTATACATGTAAATAATAAAGATCTATATATCATTCTTATGTACAGATCACCTAAAACAAACCTTTCGGAATTAAACACATTTCTCAAAACAATGGTAAAGTATCTATCATCTCCGACTTCCACAATTATGATAATAGGAGATTTCAATGAAGACCATTATACTGAAAAAGATATAAATATAAAGACCTTCATGTCAAGATTAGGCTTTAAACAATTATTAAAGTACAATTATTTGAAAGTATTATTACAGAAATTGAAGTTAGAGACACATATTACTCTGATCATGATTTAGTATTAATATCACTATAGTACAAAATGAATTTGAAGTAATAAAATAATTATACTGTATAATATATTTTAATTCAGTTTATATACCTTTTTTTTCATCACATATCAATGATTCATTTTTCTGTAAAAACGTAGTTAGGTAGCAAATAGTTACACGTAATGATTATACATTTCAAACGTTCCTTCACAGAGATACTGAGATGTGATAGTTTCCAGCGGTCGAAAGTACTTGCGCACTCTGCTTGCGCACTAGTAGGCCATTTATGGCCTACTAGTGTGCAACAAGCAAGTATGCACTCGGCAGAGTGCAGTTCTAGTTTTGTCATAGTTTTAACCATCATCACAGTATGACTAAGTAATGTGTCACCATCCTTGCACACAATTGTTTGAAAATGAAGCATTTCTTATGATGAGCTTTATGTAATACTAATGAACACACAAAGGATGTGTAGCTGTCAACCCTTTATTTAATAAAGAAGAATTTACGGACAGTGTTTTACAGAGTAAATGTTAAAATGTCATGAAGACAGCATAATACAGAGAATCTAAACATATAATCAAACTAAGTCATTGAAATACACTATGATGATATGTTAGTCCAAACAACACATGTCAACACCATAGACTGTAAAAAATATGGACAAAGCGTCCCGCGGGTCTAACGTGAACGTAAAATGAAGCCTGTCAGTCCTTGCAATGGAAGTCGCCATCTTTCTAGATCCGTTTTGGCCCAGTTCAGGCCAGCTGACCATTGGCTGGCCCAGACAACGAGGCGGGACTTCCCCCTTCTTCTTCGTTGGTTTTTATTTTGACTCGAGTGGGTGGGGGATCCCGTTCATAGACTGTAACGGTAGCCACGCCCCTCAGAACATGCGCGACTTTATGGTCATTTTTCTAATAAATGGGACCATAATTTTCCAAAAAGAATATTATGACATTAGAAATGAGACTTTAAACTAGTGACTGGAAGCAAAAAGTATTCATGACCATGTTTATTAAGGTAATACAGTCTAGGTGAAGTTGGGCCCAAATACATGGACTTCTATGGGGCTATGGGTTTTTTTGAGCCCAATGAGAGCGCCACAACAGGCCATTATATGAACTTTCATTTCCTTAGTGGCTTCACAAAATATCCGTCTGACTGCCCCCCTGGTCAACACAGACAAGTTACAATTGCACCACTAGTCTGTGAATATTAATGAATGTGACATTTTAATTGCTGAAGAATGTGGGCAAACACTGCTTCTCATATTGTTATATCAATATCAGCAGGTCATTATGCAAGTTGAAAATTGAATAAAATAATTGATGTATAGTCCATCATGTTTAATGTATATAGCTGGCCTAAACTGAATAATTTACATAATGCCTTATCTGAAGAAGGGAAAAACACTCATCATTTAACAGCCTTTTCCTCTTTATGACACGTCTTCATGTGTCTTTTTAGAGCACTCTTTTGACTAAAGCCCTTGCCACAAACTGTACACGTAAATGGCTTTTCCCCTGTATGAGTTCTCATGTGACGTTTTAGATCACTATTTAGACTACAGCCCTTGCCACAAACTGTACACGTAAAGGGTTTTTCCTCTGTATGAGTCATCATGTGTACTTTTAAATTCCCATTATGAATACAGCCCTTGCCACAAACTGTACACGTAAAGGGCTTTTCCCCTGTGTGAGTCTTCATGTGTACATTTAAATTCCCAGTATTAGTGCAGCCTTTGCCACAAACTATACACGTAAAAGGTTTTTCCCCTGTATGAGTCCTCATGTGTATTTTTAATGCCCCATTCTGAATACAGCCCTTGCCACAAACTGTACACATAAAGGGCCTTTCCCCTGTATGAGTCATCATGTGTACTTTTAATGCCCCATTATGAATACAGCCCTTGCCACAAACTGTGCAGGTAAATGGCTTTTCCCCTGAATGAGTCATCATGTGTATTTTTAGTTGACCCTCTTGAATACAGCCCTTGCCACAAACTGTGCAGGTAAATGGCTTTTCCCCTGTATGAGTCCTCATGTGTCGTTTTAGATCACCCTTTTGACTACATTCTTTGCCACAAACTGTACATGTAATGGGTTTTTCCCCTGTGTGAGTAATCATGTGTGTTTTTAGACTACCCTTTTTACTAAAGCCTGTGCCACAAACTGTACACGTAAAGGGTCTTTCCCCTGTATGAGTCCTCATGTGTACTTTTAAATCCCCATTATGAATAAAGCCCTTGCCACAAACTGTACACGTAAAGGGCCTTTCCCCTGTATGAGTCCTCATGTGTGTGTTTAAATTCCCATTATGAGTACAACCCTTGCCACAAACTGTACACGTAAAAGGCTTTTCCCCAGTGTGAGTAATCATGTGTGTTTTTAGACTACCCTTTTTACTAAAGCCTGTGCCACAAACTGTACACGTAAAGGGTCTTTCCCCTGTATGAATCATCATGTGTACTTTTAAATCCCCATTATGAATAAAGCCCTTGCCACAAACTGTACATGTAAAGGGCTTTTCCCCTGTGTGAATCATCATGTGTGATTTTAGATCACCCTTTCGACTAAAGCCTTTGTCACACACTGTACAAACAAATGGCTTTTCCCCTGAATGAATCAATGTGTGCCTCTTCAGATGTTCCTTGCGCTTAAACATTATACCACAATCTGCACAACTAAAACATTGCTTACCTATTTGACTCATGGAGTGACTTTCTTTTGGTGATTTGAGGTCATGGGGCAGCTTGTTGCTCAAAGACAAACTATTTCCTCCCATGTGTTGTGTATTGTGTGCTTTCACTGTGTTTAAACCAGACTGGTCATCCGTGGTCTCATCCCACTCTTCACTGTCTTCAGTGATGTCAGATTCAGAACAGTGTGAAGAGAGGAGCTGATCATCACTAGTTGGTTGTGATGGTCCACAGTCCTCTACATCAGATTGTGTTTCCATGTGTTTAGATGAGGTGCTGGCTACAGGTTCTGTTAGCATGTTTTCATCATCTTCATGTTTCACTGACAGTAATGTCTCTGTTGATCCACCATCCTCCTCTGATCTTTGAAGTAGCTCCTCTTGTTCTCCTTTAATCTGTGGATACTCTGGTTCCTCTTTGATCAGACTGGAGGTTCTCTCCTCTTGTTCTCCTTTAATCTGTAGAGACTCTGGTTCCTCTTTGATCAGACTGGAGGTTCTCTCCTCTTGTTCTTCTTTAATCTGAGGAGGCTCTGGATCCTCTTGGACCAGACTGGAGGTTCTCTCCTGCTGCTGCTCAGGGAATACCTCCTCTTTACACACAAGGGGGTGTATGGAGTCTAGACAGAAGATACAGAGGAGAAACACATCATTACATGTTTGAACATGAACATGAACAATGCTTCATTTCTAAAACAAGCATCCCCTTGTTTATCAAGTGTAAATTATCATTTGCTATACAACCCTTTTGCTATCAGATGTATCCTCTGTTGTCTTAGAGTGCAACACGTTTAATGAGTTAGCTTACTTTAAGCAGTCTATGATTATTCATGGTCAACATTTAAATACATTATTACTTACTACTTGATTATGTCGTTAATACTAGTTCCTCTTCCATTCCAAATAGTCACCATTGCCATTTAAGCAGTGGTGGAAAAAGTACAAAAATATTTTACTTAAGTAGAAGTACTGATTCTCTACTTGAAAATTACTTAAGTAAAAGTACAAAGTGCCCATTAAGAAAGTTACTTAAGTAAAAGTATAAAAGTACCTCAAATAAAATGTACTTAAGTACAAAAGATTTCCCGGCGTAAAATGTACTTAAGTATAAAAGTAAAAATTACAAAGTACAAGTACAAAGTACAAAATACAAAATTATTTTCAAAATGAATACAAAGAAATGAATTTCCAAAATTGTCATCCTGTCAAAAGTGGCTTTATTCCAAAAAATGAAATAGCATACAAATACTGAAAATACAGAACCCCCAACAGCATACATCGTGTTGGGAAAGTTCTTTTTTTTTTTAGGAACTATAGTTCAGTTCACAGTTGTTGATTTTTAAAATGAACTAGTTCCGTTCATAGTTCATCATTCCAAACTATTATAGTTCTTTTTCGTTCTTTTTTTGATTACATTTTTATATATTTTTTACATTTTACAAAAATTGCTCTTTTGCAATGTGAAATGCCACCGAATTATTTTTCCTTATGGGCTTTTGCATGCTTTTATTGTGAAGGCAAAAGTTTCTGAACGTTCTCAGAGCCTGCATCTCCGCATGCTGGGGTTGGCTGATCTACAAGCTCACAACGTGTCCGGACGCGACGAGTTGTGAGCTTGTACATCAGCTATTTTCAGCACGGAACACTTTGTACGGCGAAGAATAAATTAGGCATCACTGCGCTTCATTCACTGTGGAAGAGAGATGTCTTTTGTTGGCCGTTCGTGGCGATATTATGGACACGTACCTCCTCGAAGCGATAATAACCAACTAAGCTATTGGAAGCTATTTTTCGTGGCACATTATGTGTGTACAACAACAAGTTCCCTCAGTGTTTGTGTTAGGAGTTGGGACAGTGTCTGCTGTCTGTCAGCGTGCATGATCATGCAGTAGCTAGATGCGCGCTCCAGTGACGGCTGAGAAAGATTAGTTAATTTGTGTCGGATAGGGACTTATTGGTTGGTTTTCCGCTAAATATTAAGGCATGGGCGTAAGGCATAAGGCAAGGACAAAAATAAAAAATCCTTCTGCTAAGACTGTGTCTCGGTCATCCATGTTGAATGCGTGTGACAAAACACATTGTGTGCGTCTTGCCGTCTTCAAAGCAGGCCAGGCAGCAGAACACAACTCCGCCCCCCTATTATCTGAGAGTGGAGCAGCCCTGTTCAATTCTCAACTGCGCATTCCTCCAGTAAGACAAATATAAGATTTTATTATTTAATTTGTAGCGAGTAACGAGGTGTCCGATTTTAAATATAGCGCATTAAAAGTACGATTTTTTCCTTGTAAATGTAACGAAGTAAAAGTAAAAATACAGCAAAAGAAAAGTAGTCAATAAAAGTACAAATTCTCCAAACTTGTACTTAAGTACAGTAACGAAGTAATTGTACTTCGTTATTTTCCACCACTGCATTTAAGATATAATGGTGAAAATAGTAATAGTAGTGAAGGTTTTACCAACCTGCTCTGTGTAGTTTGACGATTGGTTGTAAAACCATATCCAGTAGTCTGGTTTGCTGGGACTAGTTACAAGTTACACATTACGTCATATACACACCATGTACTCTGGTCCCAGTTCTCAACGATGACGTAATGTTGTAACTGGTCCCAGCAAACCAGGCACAGACTTACGGTTGAAAAAAACTTGGCTTCACTTTTTGGAACCAAGTAACCACAGTATACTGCTAATCAAATTACAACTACATACTCTGTATGTAGTTGTAATGTGATTTGTAATTTGTAAATCTGTGCCTGGTCTGCTGGGACCAGACTACACAGATGACCATATCTCTTACGTCATCACTGAGAGCTAGTCATACATATACACACCATGTACTCTGGTCCCAGTTCTCAACGATGACGTAATGTTGTAACTGGTCCCAGCAAACCAGGCACAGACTTACGGTTGAAAAAAACTTGGCTTCACTTTTTGGAACCAAGTAACCACAGTATACTGCTAATCAAATTACAACTGTGTGATTGTAATCACAATCAATAAAATGTGATTTGTAATTTGTAAATCTGTGCCTGGTCTGCTGGGACCAGACTACACAGATGACCATATCTCTTACGTCATCACTGAGAGCTAGTCATACATATACACACCGTGTACTCTGGTCCCAGCTCTCAACGATGACGTAATGTGGTATCTGGTGGGACCAGATTACACAGATGACCATTTCTCTTACGTCATCACTGAGAGCTAGTCATACATATACACACCATGTACTCTGGTCCCAGCTCTCAACGATGACGTAATGTGGTAACTGGTCCCAGCAAACCAGGCACAGACTTACGGTTGAAAAAAACTTGGCTGTCACTTTTTGGAACCAAGTAACCACAGTATACTGCTAATCAAATTACAACTACATACTCTGTATGTAGTTGTAATGAAAAAAGTAGAACACGTATGTATACATGTAAAAAATAAAGATCTATATATCATTCTTATGTACAGATCACCTAAAACAAACCTTTCGGAATTAAACACATTTCTCAAAAAAATGGTAAAGTATCTATCATCTCCGACTTCCACAATTATGATAATAGGAGATTTCAATGAAGACCATTATACTGAAAAAGATATAAATATAAAGACCTTCATGTCAAGATTAGGCTTTAAACAATTATTAAAGTACAATTATTTGAAAGTATTATTACAGAAATTGAAGTTAGAGACACATATTACTCTGATCATGATTTAGTATTAATATCACCAGGGGCGGAGCTACCGGGGGGGTGAGGGGGGTGGTCACACCCCGGCCCGGACCTCCGGGGGGCCCGGGCTGTCAGATGATCGATTGACGATTTTTTTACACAGTCACTCACGACTGATAAAACCAGCGGGCCCCCACGAATCCCGCAATTAACCAGATACAGAGCTTATATAGCCTATAATAGCCTACACTTTAGCAAAATATCATGTATGATGAGAATGTACTGCGCTGGACTGTACAAGCACCGTGGAGTCTGTCTCACACTCTCTCCAACAGACATCCCAGCCACGCTCCAAAAGTGCAAGTCTCTCTCTGACGCCCTGTGGAAGTCCCTTCCGCAGCCCTCTGGTGATATTCTCACTCCCGTGCGCGGGTTTTCAAATCCCAGCAAATAAACAAAACCACGTAACTACTCACCGACACAAAGCCTGCTAGACCTTGTTAAAAGTCTATTTTCGTATCTGGGAAGCGTCTCAGGTCCCCAGCTTCTCTAAAATACACTTTGTGCCATCTTAATAACGCAATGTACCCTGCATTTTACCGGGCAGTCATTTCTTCTACTATGGCATTTTCGGGTTTTGCCTGCGCCGATCTGGTTGGATTAATTTTATTTAATGATTAAAATAGTGCATTTTATAGAGAAGCTGGGGCTGCAGAAGGGACTTCCACAGAGAGAGACTCGCTGTATAAGCGGTCCAGGGCTACAAAAGTGGCAGCACCTGTCACTCATTAGTAGGCTAATCACTCTGTGAGAATTTAGGAGTGCATAATACACGTGTGGACTTCCTTTTCTCCACAACGGACTGTTTCGATTCTAAACCCCTTCTTGTTGCTTTTCCCTGTGTGCGATCAATCAGCAAGTGAAACGGAACACAAAGATGAGTAGTAGCGGCTAGCCTATTTATTTTTTAACACGCAGCACCTCTCTCTCTCTCTCTCTCTCTCTCTCTCTCTCTCTCTACGTCTCTCTCTCTCTCTCTCTCTCTCTCTCTCTCTCTCTCTCTCTCTCTCTCTCTCTCTCGTGTGTGCATTGCTGCGCAATGACACAGACGCGATCAACCAAATATAACACTTTCCCTCTATCTGTGACTGTGATCAGCTCCTCACACACATCTACGTCTCTCTCTCTCTCGTGTGTGCATTGCATTGACGCGATCAACCAAATATAACACTTTCCCGGCCTCTATCTGTGACTGTGATCAGCTCAGCAGCAACTGTTAACGTAATTATTTTTTCTTCCGTTCGGGGGGGGGGGGGGGGGGGGGGGGGGGTGCTGTTGGGAGTCTGGTTCGGTGAGGCCCGGTCGTGCTGTCTCACCCCCCGGCCCGGCCCAATGTTGTTCCGCCACTGAATATCACTATAGTACAAAATGAATTTGAAGTAATAAAATAATTATACTGTATAATATATTTTAATTCAGTTTATATACCTTTTTTTCATCACATATCAATGATTCATTTTTCTGTAAAAAAGTAGTTAGGTAGCAAATAGTTACACGTAATGATTATACATTTCAAACGTTCCTTCACAGAGATACTGAGATGTGATAGTTTCCATCGGTCGAAAGTACTTGCACGCTCTGCTTGCGCACTAGTAGGCCATTTATGGCCTACTAGTGTGCAACAAGCAAGTATGCACTCGGCAGAGTGCAGTTCTAGTTCAATTTCGGTTCTAACTATAGGTTCCTACAGACGTGCGCAGTCACGCGCTAATTATTTATTTAACAGTAAAATCAGGTGAAACACTGTTGTAAGGAGTGGACTCGGCCTCTCTCTCTTTCTCTCTATGCAGCATTGAGGGGGACGTGGGGGGATCGTTTGGGGATAATGTTTGCGCTTCAAAGGCACAGCTGTATAAAGTTGCTAATTAAGACTGCACTCCCAACGAACACAGTTCAAATAGGCCTACTTACTGACTGAATTACATCTGAATAGCAAAGCAATATTACCCCCCCCCCCTACAACGATGATGGCTACTGCTAGTTATATATTAGCATGTGAGAAATTACAAGTGACATATCTATATGGCCAAGTTGCCAACACAGTTTTACACATTTCTTCAGAAGTTTAACACACACACACACACACACACACACACACACACACACACACACACACACACACACACACACACACACACACACACACACACACACACACACACACACACACACACACATTTGACCGTACATTTGACTCTTGTGAAATATTCAGTAAAGTATTCTTGTGAAATATTCAGTAAAGTATATAAAAGAGCTCACCCCCTACTTAGTCTGGATTTTCGGTGGTTAGGAACTACAACATGACGTCACGAGCCGCGGTGAAAAGCAAACCACCGCCACCGCTCCAGCCCTTCTCTCTGTTTTTACTCACCACCGCTCAATGTTATTTCAGCGCCGGTGGTCACCTCACCACCGGAGCGGTGGTCACCTCACCACCGAAAATGCAGACTATGAATAGGCCTTTAGAGGTGCAAAAAGGGTGAGTTGTCTTATTACCCCATGGAATATGACTGCCATGATAGAACTTAACAGTTTAGGCTTTTTGCACTTGCTACATTTTACTCCCTTACATCTACATAAACGTTCAGATATCAAATATAAAGTGCTCACCACAGAGCCACGGATGTTACATTTCTGCTCGGGTGGGTAAAAGTATCCTTGTCTTCTTTATTGTTCAATTAAAAGCTTTTGAATCAGATCGGTGGCCATTTAATCAATGTTTCGCCATGCGCTTTCAACTACGCGCCCCTATCGGCTGGAATGTGTATCGCATGGCTGAATTTTTTTCTGAAAATGCCACCGTGTTCTGATTAAAATGCTTTTTTTATTGAATAGATAATTACGGATAATTATACCCACACGAGGACTTATGTAACATCCGTGGCTCTGGGATGAGCACTTTATATGTGACATATGAACGTTTATGTAGATAGGTAGAATTGGACGGGTGGGAAATTGTTAATGGAGAAAGTGAAAAGAGAAAAGAAAAGTCAACCATTGCTATCTATCACATTAAAACAACCTCAAACATACCTCTGCGTCTTTCATCCAGTGCAGTAGTCCTGGAACCCAGAAGTCTTCTTTAACACTGAAATGTGTGTCGTTTATTTAGAACTAAACAAACTTTCAGTTTCTGCACCTCGCCCTTAACGGCACTGTCTAGTGAGCTAATCTAGTGAGCTAATTTAAGGCTTCCGGTGGACGATCTCTTCAAAATAAGAGTACCTCTAGAGTATTGGAAAAAAAGTTTAATTTGCACATTAAAACTACAAATTAAGCATTTAAATGATGCTATAAGACACACATTATGTTTCTGTGTAAAAACAAGTAATTAAATAATAATAATAATAATAATAAAGTTATCTAAATGGATAAATGCTATTCACTGGAGTGCATGGACTTCATAAAGTGGACACTGGACAAAAGACGGCTCCGCGAGGCAACTATCTGGACATACCCACGCGTCCGGGGAGATGTCCTCTACCACACCCCACTCTCCGCTAAGCGGGAGAGGTGTAAAATTCAGAGCAGCAGAGCTTCTAATGGGGTCAATGCAAAAAAAATTACCGTTTCCGGACCCAGACTGGACACTGGACAAAAGACGGCTCCGCGAGGCAACTATCTGGACATACCCACGCGTCCGGGGAGATGTCCTCTACCACACCCCACTCTCCGCTAAGCGGGAGAGGTGTAAAATTCAGAGCAGCAGACCTTCTATTGGGGTCAACACTCAAAAAAGTGCCGTTTCCAGACCCAGAATGGACACTGGACAAAGAGGCCTCCGCGAGGCAACTATCTGGACATACCCACGCGTCCGGGGAGATGTCCTCTACCACACCCCACTCTCCGCTAAGCGGGAGAGGTGTAAAATTCACAGCAGCAGAGCTTCTAATGGGGTCAATGCAAAAAAAAATACCGTTTCCGGACCCAGACTGGACACTGGACAAAAGACGGCTCCGCGAGGCAACTATCTGGACATACCCACGCGTCCGGGGAGATGTCCTCTACCACACCCCACTCTCCGCTAAGCGGGAGAGGTGTAAAATTCACAGCAGCAGAGCTTCTACTGGGGTCAATGCAAAAAAAATGTACCGTTTCCGGACCCAGAATGGACACTGGACAAAGAGGCCTCCGCGAGGCAACTATCTGGACATACCCACGCGTCCGGGGAGATGTCCTCTACCACCCCACAGTCTCCGCTAAGCGGGAGAGGTGTAAAATTCACAGCAGCAGAGCTTCTAATGGGGTCAATGCAAAAAAAATTACCGTTTCCGGACCCAGACTGGACACTGGACAAAAGACGGCTCCGCGAGGCAACTATCTGGACATACCCACGCGTCCGGGGAGATGTCCTCTACCACCCCACAGTCTCCGCTAAGCGGGAGAGGTGTAAAATTCAGAGCAGCAGACCTTCTATTGGGGTCAACACTCAAAAAAGTGCCGTTTCCAGACCCAGAATGGACACTGGACAAAGAGGCCTCCGCGAGGCAACTATCTGGACATACCCACGCGTCCGGGGAGATGTCCTCTACCACCCCACAGTCTCCGCTAAGCGGGAGAGGTGTAAAATTCACAGCAGCAGAGCTTCTAATGGGGTCAATGCAAAAAAAATTACCGTTTCCGGACCCAGACTGGACACTGGACAAAAGACGGCTCCGCGAGGCAACTATCTGGACATACCCACGCGTCCGGGGAGATGTCCTCTACCACACCCCACTCTCCGCTAAGCGGGAGAGGTGTAAAATTCACAGCAGCAGAGCTTCTACTGGGGTCAATGCAAAAAAAATGTACCGTTTCCGGACCCAGAATGGACACTGGACAAAGAGGCCTCCGCGAGGCAACTATCTGGACATACCCACGCGTCCGGGGAGATGTCCTCTACCACCCCACAGTCTCCGCTAAGCGGGAGAGGTGTAAAATTCACAGCAGCAGAGCTTCTAATGGGGTCAATGCAAAAAAAATTACCGTTTCCGGACCCAGACTGGACACTGGACAAAAGACGGCTCCGCGAGGCAACTATCTGGACATACCCACGCGTCCGGGGAGATGTCCTCTACCACCCCACAGTCTCCGCTAAGCGGGAGAGGTGTAAAATTCAGAGCAGCAGACCTTCTATTGGGGTCAACACTCAAAAAAGTGCCGTTTCCAGACCCAGAATGGACACTGGACAAAGAGGCCTCCGCGAGGCAACTATCTGGACATACCCACGCGTCCGGGGAGATGTCCTCTACCACCCCACAGTCTCCGCTAAGCGGGAGAGGTGTAAAATTCACAGCAGCAGAGCTTCTAATGGGGTCAATGCAAAAAAAATTACCGTTTCCGGACCCAGACTGGACACTGGACAAAAGACGGCTCCGCGAGGCAACTATCTGGACATACCCACGCGTCCGGGGAGATGTCCTCTACCACCCCACAGTCTCCGCTAAGCGGGAGAGGTGTAAAATTCACAGCAGCAGAGCTTCTAATGGGGTCAATGCAAAAAAAATTACCGTTTCCGGACCCAGACTGGACACTGGACAAAGAGGCCTCCGCGAGGCAACTATCTGGACATACCCACATGTTCAGGGAGATGTCCTGTACCACACCCCAGTCTCCACTAAGCGGGAGAGGTGTAAAATTCACAGCAGCAGAGCTTCTACTGGGGTCAATGCAAAACAATTACCGTTTCCGGACCCAGACTGGACACTGGACAAAAGACGGCTCCGCGAGGCAACTATCTGGACATACCCACGTGTTCAGGGAGATGTCCTGTACCACACCCCAGTCTCCGCTAAGCGGGAGAGGTGTAAAATTCACAGCTGGAGCCCTTCTACTGGGGTCAATGCAAAAAAAATACCGTTTCCGGACCCAGAATGGACACTGGACAAAAGACGGCTCCGCGAGGCAACTATCTGGACATACCCACGTGTTCAGGGAGATGTCCTGTACCACACCCCAGTCTCCGCTAAGCGGGAGAGGTGTAAAATTCACAGCAGCAGAGCTTCTAATGGGGTCAATGCAAAAAAAATTACCGTTTCCGGACCCAGACTGGACACTGGACAAAAGACGGCTCCGCGAGGCAACTATCTGGACATACCCACGCGTCCGGGGAGATGTCCTCTACCACCCCACAGTCTCCGCTAAGCGGGAGAGGTGTAAAATTCAGAGCAGCAGACCTTCTATTGGGGTCAACACTCAAAAAAGTGCCGTTTCCAGACCCAGAATGGACACTGGACAAAGAGGCCTCCGCGAGGCAACTATCTGGACATACCCACGCGTCCGGGGAGATGTCCTCTACCACCCCACAGTCTCCGCTAAGCGGGAGAGGTGTAAAATTCACAGCAGCAGAGCTTCTAATGGGGTCAATGCAAAAAAAATTACCGTTTCCGGACCCAGACTGGACACTGGACAAAAGACGGCTCCGCGAGGCAACTATCTGGACATACCCACGCGTCCGGGGAGATGTCCTCTACCACCCCACAGTCTCCGCTAAGCGGGAGAGGTGTAAAATTCACAGCAGCAGAGCTTCTAATGGGGTCAATGCAAAAAAATTACCGTTTCCGGACCCAGACTGGACACTGGACAAAGAGGCCTCCGCGAGGCAACTATCTGGACATACCCACATGTTCAGGGAGATGTCCTGTACCACACCCCAGTCTCCGCTAAGCGGGAGAGGTGTAAAATTCACAGCTGGAGCCCTTCTACTGGGGTCAATGCAAAAAAAATACCGTTTCCGGACCCAGAATGGACACTGGACAAAAGACGGCTCCGCGAGGCAACTATCTGGACATACCCACGTGTTCAGGGAGATGTCCTGTACCACACCCCAGTCTCCGCTAAGCGGGAGAGGTGTAAAATTCACAGCAGCAGAGCTTCTACTGGGGTCAATGCAAAAAAATTACCGTTTCCGGACCCAGACTGGACACTGGACAAAAGACGGCTCCGCGAGGCAACTATCTGGACATACCCACGTGTTCAGGGAGATGTCCTGTACCACACCCCAGTCTCCGCTAAGCGGGAGAGGTGTAAAATTCACAGCTGGAGCCCTTCTACTGGGGTCAATGCAAAAAAATTACCGTTTCCGGACCCAGAATGGACACTGGACAAAAGACGGCTCCGCGAGGCAACTATCTGGACATACCCACGTGTTCAGGGAGATGTCCTGTACCACACCCCAGTCTCCGCTAAGCGGGAGAGGTGTAAAATTCACAGCTGGAGCCCTTCTACTGGGGTCAATGCAAAAAAATTACCGTTTCCGGACCCAGAATGGACGCCTAAATGTACTGTCTATCTATGACATTAACATTGTACAATCCTGTTCTTTCATATATAAATGCACTTACCTTCCAAATATGCTTCCTACAACTTTCAAAGAATATTTTAAGACCAACTCTCAGGTTCATGATTATAATACTAGACAATCTGACAATATTCATCCTCCCTTCAGCCGTACCACTCTTAGCCAGTTCTCCATAAAAGTCAGAGGTTCTTTACTCTGGAATTCACACATACTTATTGCCAACTCCGCATCTTCACTCTGTAACTTTAAACATAGATTGAGGGCCAGCCTCTTGAAGTTACCCTCTCCAATTTAACATAATGTAGCGTGTGTGTGCGTGCGTGCGTGCGTACGCACGCACACACACTTCACAAGTGTAAATAATGTATTTCTTGTTTTTGTTTTTGTTATTTTCCATACCTATGTTTGATTACTTTGTCTTAATATTTGTATATTACTATTTGTTTAAATTGTATATTAACTTTGGTGAGAACCACTTATAAGCCCTCCCTGGGTTTCTTTTCTTACCTGCACACACTTCTTTTATTGATGTTACCTTTTTGTACTGTTTTTATTGTGCGAAATAAACTAAACTAAAACTAAACAGCTGGAGCCCTTCTACTGGGGTCAATGCTCAAAATGGCTCTGCATGCAATTTCAAAGTAATACTAATTATTTTGGTAATTACTGGTGTTTGAACACTAATGTCTGCATGAACGACAATGGTAATGTTAGATGGGCCATTAACACTAATAGGTTATTTTTACAGTGATGTGTTTATACATTCCTGTTCTGTTGTCCTGTCCTGAGATAGATGAGGTGACAACGATCGATCGTTATATATATAAAGTGGCCCTCTCCAAGCATTACATTTATAAAAGAATAAAAGAATACAGACAAGGCTTTGAAAGTTAGAAATAAATACCTTTTAATTAATCATTCAATCAATCAATTCAATGGAAAGAAAAAGGCATACAGTTTGCTTACGGTGTTTCTCATTCACTGTTACACAGAAGAAGAAAAAATATTTGTTCACTCTTCAGAAATAAAACGCTCATTTAAAAGTTTCCAAATCCCTACAATATTTGTTTTTAAACATCACAATTTGTCTTAATGTGGACTGAGAAGCTACTTTAATAGTTTAGTAGTCACAGATTTGATCAATTTACTGCATGTGTGTGCGCATCTGTGTTAATACAGCAAACATTATTCAAACACATGCAAAACATGCAAAAACTACAAAGTCAATCAGTGCAAACATCACTCAAAAGTACAAAATGGTACTATAAGTGCAACGTACCTATAAGTGCATACATTACTCAAATGTATAAAAAGGTAAGACGTGCAATGTACCAAGTGCAAACGTTACTCAAATGTATAATATGGTACAACATGCAATGTACCTCAATGCAAACGTCACTCAAATGTAATAATATGGTACAACATGCAATGTACCTAAGTGCACACATCACTCAAATGTATAAAAAGGTATAGTGCAAAGCATCACTGCAAATATAAAGTGCAAACATTGTACACACACACACACACACACACACACACACACACACAAATTGATCAAAAGTTAGATGTACTTTTAAAGCAAAACCAGCTCAGTCTAAACATTTCAAACGTTTGTTTTTAGATGATCACAGTAAGCACTATTGGATTAAATCACGTGGGGAGGTGTCATTTGGCGTCCCTCGCATCCTCCATTGGCGGCGAAGTTCTCCTACAACATAGATAAAACAGAGCCTTTTAGTGCAGTGCAGTACTTAAACTATGTACTCATAGCAATAATCTTTTTCCTGTCAGCTCATACAATATGATATCTCGCTTTTCAGTCTCTGTTTGGAAAGTGTTGAGACTCACATCAAACAGAACAGCTTTGGAAAATAAACAAGTGTACAGACCACAGCTACTGGTATCAGTTTGTGTTATGAAATGAGGGCAACTGTCATAACACTCATATCTAAATGTGATATTCATACCTCTACCATGAATTGCAAAATACTGTAAGGCTAAGTATTTTTGCAGTGGACCAAATACATTAACCAGGTCTTGTTCATACCTACGGACTGAATCCATTAGAACAACATCTAAGACTATGCTATCACCCTCCACTGTCTTTTTAGAGAAATCTACGACAATTGCTCCCCAATGAGTCTTTTGGAGGTTGACTGGCAATATTACCAACTCATAGCTCCACCAATTCTGTGATGTTCTTGGTACATCTGGTAGTATGCTGATGTCACCACAATAAAGACTCATTAACTGTTGGCTTACAAAAATGCTGGGACAAATATATGCCCTTTTGTCAACAGCAACAGATAGCAAGAGCTGATGGTACTGATCAATTGTCTTATCACACAGCCACCCGTTAGCTTTCTCTACGCAAGCTAAGCCAGGTGAAGGAGTTACCTCTAGCTTTGGAATGGGTGTCACTTGTGTGCGTTGATTGCATCTGTCTGTGCATTTATGCATTTGTTTGTCCTGACGAAACTTGATTATTTCTTCACTTTTTATTTTCTCGTATGACACGACATAGAAACTACTTGTGCCTAATGTATCTGTGTGCTGTTGAGCGGATGCTCTTTGCATCAGCTCAAAGGTATAGCCTGCTGTGTCATTCGATTCATTTGTCCAGATATGCCATTTAGGGTTAGGGTTAGGGTTAGGGTTAGGGTTAGGGTTATCTTTACGGATGTACAATGACGCATATGGTGGCCTGTCGAAAAATACACACATACTGGTCAAAGCATACTTATTTTGGTGGTACAGACAGGATAAATTGAACGTAGTTGGAATTTTTGTGCCAACTCTTAACAGGAGAAGTAAGGTCTGTGGGCTGTTAATTACTTCATATGTTGATAAGCTCTTTTCCTGCTGACATGTTTCACATTGTTCAGATTGAGCAGGTAATATTTGTGCAATAGTGTCTAAGATGCCTTTTTGTGACACGTCAAGTGGCTGCACTATGAATTGTGACATGTTCTTTGTAGATGGCAAGGCCTTGTCACCACATTGAGTACAACTATACAGACTAAGACTTTTCAGGCAAAGCAGGTCATCTCCAAGGAAAGGAGACCGAAGTGTGTTTTCTACAAAGCTGTTTAATATGGTGCATACGTCTGTCCTAGAACATTTCTGAGACACTAATGACACTGATGTGTTGGCTAGATTGAATTTATCAAGTTTCCGTCTAAATGTTGAGTCCTGCGCTGCTGCTTCTTCCAGCCGTGTGTGACATTTTTTGAAAGCAGATGTCTGTTGTAGAAATGTTAGAATTGGTAATGGTATGGCTTCACACATATTGTCATTTAGACTTTCATTGCATAAAACCACATCATCATCATCTTCTTCCAAATTGTCCCCTGTTATTGTTCTGTTATTATCCTTGTCTATTGTGATGCCAGCATCACCACATTTCACATAGAAATATAAGCACCCATTTACTTTTGACTCTCGCACAGCATTTGCTGCTGGTAAGATTTCTATCATTGTGTCATTTGCTTTAATTACAACATTGTCATAAATCAAGTCTGCCCAAAAGTGTCCAGTTTTGGCCATAGAGCCTATATGACAAATGATTGAGGCCAACTTATACTTAATTTTACCGCCGTCACAAATAGGAATTTCGATTACACCAGATGGTTGTATATGCTTGCGGCTCACCGCCCCACGATCAGTAACACGCGACAGAGAAAGAGTAATGAAATCGGGAGAGTCATTCCAACATATTTGTCGCTTCATATCATAACCACATGTTGTACATTTGTCTGGACTTACACCTTCCATGATTGAGTGTTCGAAAAGAGAATTGAGGGACTCTCTTTTCTGTGGCAGCGGTAATGCAAAAATATTAGTAATAGAAGAATTGCTTTCAACTGTCCAGGCACAGAATGTACAGATGTCTGTATGTTTTGCTTGAACAACTGTGTGGACACCACACATACTCAACCAATCTACTAGTTTGTGTATAAAATCTAATGGGTCATTGTGCATTCCTACGGCCAAGTCTGGGATGCTATTCACTAGTTGTTGAGTGACACCACAGATTGTTTTGCAATCAAATGTGTGACCTGGATTTTGAAAAAACGCTTGAATGAGAGCTGCTAAATTCCCCGGCATAGATGACAACTGAACCATCGAAGTAGGTGTCAATGGTTTCAATTTATCTCGTACTACTTGTAGATGCAGTATAGATTGTAGAGTTGCATTTAGCCAACAATTATTTTCATTATTTGCAAACCTGCATATACTATTGCAAAATCCTGTCTCTGTGCCTCTGATTTGTGGCTTTGTTTTGTCTGGCACACAGTTTTGATTTTGTAAGAACATCTTTGAATGTGGGGATGGCCGGTGTTGATAAGAGCCCCTAAGATGTTTAGGCAATTTTCGTTTTTTGTTCCAATTTTCTACAGGTGGTGCTGGGTTTACACACTCTACCTGTGTTGTTCTGTATGCTGCTTTGTCACAGAAATCTATGGCTGACTGGTTGTAAAATAAGCGCATGTGCTGTACACATTCGTCAAGTCTGTGTTTCTCATTTCGTAAAAGCAACACTTTTGTGTTTTTGAATGTGGCCTCAGAAATAGCTGTGCTTTTCTTACACAGGTTTATTTGTGCAGCATAGGCTCCAGAGAATCTCTGCAAATCACCTGAGAGGAGATCTGACCATATTGGAATAGTTGACAGCATCTTGAACAGCTTGTTTAAAATCAGTTCCCCATGGTAGGTATTTTCACCTGTGTCATTGGTGGTTTTCATTGCTTTATTGGCTTCAGTCCTTACTGTTTCAAAATGTTTTTTGAAGGGAGATGTACTTTCACTGACATCCTCAAAATCACCAAAGAAGTCATGATCAATCACAGTGTCATAAGGACTGTCTTGTCGATCATGCTTTGTATCAACAATTTCTTTCTGTGGCGCTAGTTTCTGTGTCTCAGACATGATGGTGTCAATACTGGCTTGCACCACGCTAGAGTTCCTTTTACTACCAAGTACAATACAAGCAGCTTGTACTATTGTACTTGTTTGTTGTAGTGTTTTGGCATTAACTAAAGTGCTGAAGATGTACATAGCCAAATTATACCTCTTATCTCTGTGTATGTATTGTTGTTTGCAAATGTGACTTGCCTGTTTCATCAAATGACTTTTACATGCCCTTATGGTACAGAAATCTAAATCTTTGTTATCTGCCTTTCCTACCACTATTCTCCAGCAGCGTAACAAGTACATACTCATGCTATCTTGATTGAAGATACGCATACTGGCTTTTAAAAGCACTATGGACCTGTCACTATTAATCTGAATCGGTGTTGTGTTTGTACCAAATATCTCCTTCTCTTTGCATCTCAATTGTGTGAGTAGTTCCTCTATAGCCGATTGAGTATGTTCTTCAGAGATCATGAATGCAACAGGAGTTGATGAATTAAATGAACTTACTATAATTTCATAATACAAAATCCTTTTCTCTGTTAGTTTAGTCTTAATGATCCCCCCTGTGGCATCCCATGACGCGGCACATTGTGCGGTCGCATTGTGTGGTAGAGGACATCTCCCCGGACGCGTGGGTATGTCCAGATAGTTGCCTCGCGGAGCCGTCTTTTGTCCAGTGTCCAGTCTGGGTCCGGAAACGGTAATTTTTTTTGCATTGACCCCATTAGAAGCTCTGCTGCTGTGAATTTTACACCTCTCCCGCTTAGCGGAGAGTGGGGTGTGGTAGAGGACATCTCCCCGGACGCGTGGGTATGTCCAGATAGTTGCCTCGCGGAGGCCTCTTTGTCCAGTGTCCATTCTGGGTCTGGAAACGGCACTTTTTTGAGTGTTGACCCCAATAGAAGGTCTGCTGCTCTGAATTTTACACCTCTCCCGCTTAGCGGAGACTGTGGGGTGGTAGAGGACATCTCCCCGGACGCGTGGGTATGTCCAGATAGTTGCCTCGCGGAGCCGTCTTTTGTCCAGTGTCCAGTCTGGGTCCGGAAACGGTAATTTTTTTTGCATTGACCCCATTAGAAGCTCTGCTGCTCTGAATTTTACACCTCTCCCGCTTAGCGGAGAGTGGGGTGTGGTAGAGGACATCTCCCCGGACGCGTGGGTATGTCCAGATAGTTGCCTCGCGGAGGCCTCTTTGTCCAGTGTCCATTCTGGGTCTGGAAACGGCACTTTTTTGAGTGTTGACCCCAGTAGAAGCTCTGCTGCTGTGAATTTTACACCTCTCCCGCTTAGCGGAGACTGTGGGGTGGTAGAGGACATCTCCCCGGACGCGTGGGTATGTCCAGATAGTTGCCTCGCGGAGGCCTCTTTGTCCAGTGTCCATTCTGGGTCTGGAAACGGCACTTTTTTGAGTGTTGACCCCAATAGAAGGTCTGCTGCTCTGAATTTTACACCTCTCCCGCTTAGCGGAGACTGTGGGGTGGTAGAGGACATCTCCCCGGACGCGTGGGTATGTCCAGATAGTTGCCTCGCGGAGGCCTCTTTGTCCAGTGTCCATTCTGGGTCCGGAAACGGTACATTTTTTTGCATTGACCCCAGTAGAAGCTCTGCTGCTGTGAATTTTACACCTCTCCCGCTTAGCGGAGACTGTGGGGTGGTAGAGGACATCTTCCCGAACGCGTGGGTATGTCCAGATAGTTGCCTCGCGGAGCCGTCTTTTGTCCAGTGTCCACTTTATAAAGTCCATGCACTCCAGTGAATAGCATTGAATTGAATTGAATTGAATTGAATAGCATTTATCCATTTAGATAACTTTTTTATGTTATTTAATTACTTATTTTTACACAGAAACATAATGTGTGTCTTTACAATAACTGTAATGTAATAATAATACTAATAATGTAATGTAATAATTATTTAATTATCGAATTAAATAACCTTATCTTATTCTGAAGGCAACCGGATGTCTTAAATTAGCTAGCTCTCAGACAGGAAGTTCTAAATTAGCTCATAAGACGGAGCCGCGCTTAACGTCTCAAAGTGAGTGTTGTTGTTGTGTGCAACCACTAAACGCGTCCATCTGAAAACACACGCTATAGAAGGAGACAGGAGTTTGTAAGTCGGTATGCAGTGCACCACCCTGTGGCACCAACCGGCACTGCATAGGCCTACTGACTGTTACAAGTTTCGTGTAAACACACACACACACACACACACACACACACACACACACACACACACACACACACTAGTACAGGGGTAGGCAGGCAACCTGCTACTCTAGAGCCACATGTGGCTGTTGGGCCCTCTCCCGTGGCTCCCAGTTGCTTGGGCAAAGAAGTATGAAAAAGAGATTTTATTTTGTAATCATTTTTAATCATAATTTAATATTGTGGTAGGCATAAAGCTATTCTTTCACTTTGATATTGCACAAAGATAAAAAATAAACACATGTACTGAGGGAAAATGAAGAATGTATTATTGCAAGCTTACATCTTTGTTTGTTTTCACCACCAATGCTGCTGGCTTACTGGTATACTTGTATTAATGTGTTGGCCCAAAAGTGGCTCTTTTGATAATAAAGGTTGCCTACCCCTGGACTAGTATGAACTGTGTGTGATGCTTTTATAATTGCTCTTCATCTGCCATCATCTAGCCTACATAGTTAGGCCTATTCATCTTTGCTGCATTTATCAGTGTATTGCATTGCACTGCAACATTAGTAATAGGCTACATCAGTGTTCAGCGTTTTAGTTTAATGTTAGTTGAGTACCAAGAAGAGCACCAGCTGTTTCCAGTTGGGGTAATCAAGGGGACCTCAAGCAGTGACCAAAATTGTCTATCTTTCACTTAATTTCCATCTTCCACACAGTTTACTCTGCACTACACTTTTCTATGAGCAACGACGCCGATCCGTGCTGCGGTCGTACGGATCGAGAAGTATAATAATAAATGAAATGCAGCATTTTAGGACGTGGCGCTGCTGTTGTTGATATGTTGCTACAGCAACCATAGCTCACAGGTTCGTGGTCATCGAGGCAAAAGAAAAGATGGAGGAGACGTCGTCGGTCCCAGCGCTCGACAGCACAGTTCTGCAGTTTAACACTTACGAGGATTTCCTCCAGTCACAAATATCTGCTTTGGACTTGTATTATTTAGAGGTAAGTCACTGAAAATGTAGGCCTACACATCAAACGTAGGCTATGGGACTGGAACAAGCCTGAACGTCTGGAACCCAGTATGTATGCGACGAAGAGTAGCATATTTAAATTGTCTCAGGCTTATAGGTTTATATAGACTATTTTAGGCTAATTAACGTGTTGGAGGTTCTGGTAAACTATTTCTAGATCCTCTTTAACATCTAACTCATGTATTATTTACATACTTATTTGCGATACTTTTGCTGATTTAATTACGTTCAATTATTTCGGGGCACGGGATAATGTTTGCTGATGTAGTTATTCAATGCGACCACTAGATGGTAGTCACACACTGGTGAATTAGGTAACAGGTCCATTTCTCCACGCTGACATTATTGGCCAGAGCAGAATTTTACATAATATGATTGAAAGTACATTATTGTAAGCTTTTAAATGATGTAACAAACATTGAAATCTGAAAATAGTTGATGAAGATATAATATTTAATATTGTTAAACCTCAACATTTGAGGTTTTTTCCCTTTTCTTGATTTAATTAGTCACACGACTCAGATCGGCCACAAACTATAATTTGTCCAATTACAAGGAGTCGTACCTTAAAACTGCTGTTTGTTTGTTTACATTGATTGGTTTATTCCACATTAACTTGTTTTTGGGGGAAAACAAAATAGCCTACATGAGATCAGAAAAGCTTTGTAACTCCCTGATTTGAACCTGGTTACCTATCAAATGAAAATATAAGTGCTGACATTTTTACCATTAAGCTAATAGAGCCTGCCTGCTTGCTCAGGGGATAAATGTAATCTTCTTGGCCACCAGGTCAAAAGTCATGTCAGATCCTGTGTTTAGGTGAGAAGTCATGACCTTTGACACGGTCTATATATCTCAATGGAAGAGCAGGGAGACAAAATACAACCACCTTAAATGTATAAGTTATATTGTATTATTTACATACTCTACCATATGGACAGAATGAAATTGTATTCATTAAACCAAAGTTACATAGTGCCGCTTAGCTAGCAATACTACAATGTAGAGACATTCGGTACACTGCTACAATTAATGTACTAAAAAATGTAGGCATACTTCCATTTTGTTTTCTAACCATGCCCTTAAACGCTATTTTAGCTGATCTAAAACAGGTGTTGTGAGCTTGTAGACCTGCTATTTTGGAGAAAATAGATGATTCATTTTGTGATTAATTATTAATAATCGAAATCTGCAAAGTAACTTAGTAACTAAAGCTGTCAATTTAACTAAATCTAGTGGAGCTGTCAATTTAACTAGCCTACCGGTAAATGTAGACAGCGGAGTTACTCTATTTGCCTCTGAGGTGTACAGTAGTGGTGTAGAAGTATTAAGTATCAATACATGGGGAAAAAATGTAAAAGTACCTTGAAATTGTACCAAAGTACTACACAGTTGCCACAGTATGTGAGTAAATGTATTGCTTTTGAATCCCCCTTCCTCCCCAGTGTATTAGACGAGCCTTTGTGCTCCTTTCTGTCCAGCAGGTGTCACTGTGGCCAACAGTAAACTTGCCATCATGATTGCCCACACTGCTTGAACACCTGTGTCTACACAGGGAGGAGAGGAATGGCTCATATTTGACCCGCTAATCAGCCGGGGTCATCTGCAATAACTTGTGACGTTCTGACACAACACAGCCAGCCCAGGTCACCTAACCCGCCCTTTCGCACTGATAAGCCCGCCATAAATATGGGTTTTAATAATAAAAGAAACAAAAAGTATAATGTCCAACGAACCTGCAAGGATCCAGTTTGGCTATTATGCAATAATAACTATAGGCCAGGCAGTCGACTGCGAGCGCTTGATCTATACTTTGCTGTACGACAGGAGCCGCAGCACCGGCAATAGTCGATCTACAAGCTCACAGACGCATTGTGATCTTGTGTGTGTGTGTGTGTGTGTGTATATATATATATATTATACACACACACACACACACGTATACATGTGCCTCGGAAATGAACAGTGATTTACAGAGACATTTTTGGGACCTGCTGCGAATGTCCGAGACTTGTTCTCTGGCAGGCCACATCAAAATCGCGCAAAAATAGAAGGTTCCTTTTCTGGTGCAGACAGCCGCCGGCTGCGGGCGGCTGGCTGCATGGCGGGGATGTTTTGGGCATGATGTCGACACGTGGCAACGAATTGGATCCAACTCCAACAAGAAGACACCGGATCTGACAGCACTCAGCAGGACCTCCGGTCCAGAGATGATGACTTTATGAACTTGGCCTTCATAGAGTTATACACACGCGTGCACACGCAGACAGTCTGGGCAACCATTAGTATCAAACCCTGCAGACGAGTACTGGTGTGTGTGTATGTGTGTGCACACACGCACAGAAGTGAAAGCCTCCATAAATGAGGATTTCGCCACAATTTTTGTTGTGACAATAATTTACTTTCGTTTTTTTATTGATAGTTACAGAAGGGGAGAGACATGCAGCAAAGGTCGTCATGAATGGGGCTCGAACACGCGACGCGCTGTCAGGCCAGAGTCTATATGTGGCATGCGCCCGAACCACTAGGCCAGCGGGCGCCCAGTGACAATACATTTTTGATTGATTGTCAGGATGAGGAGATGGCTCGTCAGCTGGTGGAGTTGGGCTACAGGGGCAGCGGTGAGGTCCTAAAGAGAGAGGAGTTTGATGCCAGGAAGGCAGCCGCACAAGCCTCCAGGCTGTCCTCCAGAAGCCAGCGTGAGAAGTAAGTTTTACACTGCACTTTATTATGGTAACTATGGTTCAGTCACTCTATTAGTGTTCTGTTTTACACTGCACTTTATTATGGTAACTATGGTTCAGTCACTCTATTAGTGTTCTGTTTTACACTGCACTTTATTATGGTAACTATGGTTCAGTCACTCTATTAGTGTTCTGTTTTACACTGCACTTTATTATGGTAACTATGGTTCAGTCACTCTATTAGTGTTCTGTTTTACACTGCACTTTATTATGGTAACTATGGTTCAGTCACTCTAGTGTTCTGTTTTACACTGCACTTTATTATGGTAACTATGGTTCAGTCACTCTATTAGTGTGATTACAACAATGTTCTGTTTACTGCACTTCATCATGATAACTATACGGTTCAGGCCAGTGTTCATTTTGGCAGCAATTTTTGATTTAGTTTTAGTCCAGTAAAATTCCATTTTAGTTTAGTTCGACTAAAATGTGTTTTGATGGCGTTGTAATGCCTGGTTTATACTCAATAAAGCCGAAGATAGCCGATCTCCAAGCTCACAATACCTGGAGAACATGTTTTCGGTATATGCGACTCCTTCGTATCAACGAGGTATAAAAAGCTGCACCAGTGTTTGTGGTATGGTTCATAAGCATAACATCTCCCCTGGTCAAAGGGTCAAATTCTCCTCAGACTTTAGTGAGAGGTAGTTGTTTGAACCCGGTTCGATCCCTGATCAGGCTTCCCAGAAGCCAATGTAATAGAGTAGTCCCTCCAGAAACCCATACGTGGGGCACGTGGGGGGGGGGTTCTACCGTGAATGTGTGCAGAAGGTTGGTTTCCCATGCGGGGAAACCGGGTTCCTGGGGTGTGGACAATGGTTCTGTGAGGCCTAGTCCTGGTGTGTGTGCGTGTTTGTGTGTGTGTGTATATATCATATTTGACTGATTTGGTATCTATCTTGTGTGCGCAATCTTTCCCTGTGGCCATCCTGGGCTCTGTAGAATTCCTAAAAAAATTACGGAATCTCCTTTAGACTCGGCACGATCCATAAAGTAAAGTGTGTGTGTGGGGGGGGGGGGCCCTGTGTGCGGCCTAGAGGGCATCTGAGCATGTGCAACACCATGCACACTTACACACCATGTGTCCTTTGGGAAACCGGGCCATTATTATTATTAATCACTGCATGTTTTGCCTTTTCATCTGGTTGCTCAGTAGTAACAAGCTGGAGAAGTTCTTAATAACAGAGCGTTGCTTGGGGAAGGCATCACTTGCAGGGAGAGTTTAGTCTGCTTTCTCTGTGCTGGGCTGGAGGTGGATGTATAGACATATTTCCACGGTAATTAACCAATAATATTGATGCAGAAACGCATTGAACGTGGCCCTACATTATCCTGTGTACATTATGGGACAGCCTGTAGAATAGTTAGATTTTCTTCCTCACACTATGTGCTGTCACGAAGCTTGTCACACTCTGCAATCTCATGTCCTTTTTGCCTGGAAAAGCATGGTTGGATTTACTGGGGGCGGATGGGACGCTTTGCTTTTGATACCCCCTCTGGTCATTCATATTATTATATGTATATTGTCTCTGTTGGGCAGAAACCTCTTATTTTTTTGCTAATTTACGCCCTACTTTAAAAGCATTAAAGCTCGAAAAGCAGCAACATGTTTTGACCGCATAGATCCGCTACTTTTGTTATTTTTTGGTTGAATACTGTAACCGTTTTGGACATAACAGTATGGGATTTTCACCCAACAGAGAACTTGGAGATCGGCTATTTCGTACCGAGTGTAGTCAGTATTTATTTTATTTTTTATTTATTAAGGCCGAACCCTGCTTGACAGTATAATGTGGTTAAATAACTTGTTTTAGCTGATTTCACATGCAATTTGGATTCTTGAGGCAAACGGCAGAAACCTGTAGGCAAATATAAATTGTCGCAGAATATATATACCACACATTTTTGCCCTTTTGAACTAATTAGAGGCGCCTGCGTATCGCTTTCCCTCACATTTGACATCTTGGAGAAAAGAAAGGCCTCGACAGGACGGCAAAAACATACGGTGGGCCACAGACATTTTCAATCAGAAGGGCTCGGGGACAAGCTTTTTTTTGGGGGGGGGGGCTGTGTGTCCCCCTGCACTGTTTAAACCAAGACCGCTCCTTCCTCTGTGGTTTGTGATTGGATTTAAAACCCATCTGACCCCGTGACCTAGTGTTGTGGTTCCACTGTGAAAACACAGGGCCCGGGATGCAATGTACCACCTGCAAAGGGAAGGGGGGGTCCGGTACAATCGCCCCTCTGTTCTAAAGCTGGACCGCTTGTTGCCCTGCAGTCAAAGTATAAGCGACACGATTGCAGTTCTTACACAGTGAAATCCTCAGTGTCATATTATACAGTAGGTGCTGTAAGTGATATTTTTTGTGTTAATATAAGTGTTAAATCCCGTATAGCTCTATATTCCCATAGCAATTTACTGCTGCGTGATTCTGATATGGAGTGTTTGTTCAGGAACCACTGACGTACACCACCTTTATTCATACAGCCAACTCTCTGAGTCGTCCGGGGAAATCAAAGTGACATCGCAGGCCCACTAAATATTCTTGCACCTGCGGAGCCGTCAACTAAACCGGGCTCAGAGCGGGCCGTCCTGCTGCTTCTCGGGAATGACTTTCTCGCCTGCTCTCTAGGCCTTAACCTATATGCCTCCCATAAGGCCTGTCTTTCCTCAGCGCTCTGTCCTTGCACTGTTTTTCTTTTTTTTCTTCTCTCCATTCCTTTCTTTTTTTCTTTTCAACCGCCCCTCCCCCCCCCCTACCCCCACACACACCACCACCACCGCTCTCTCTCTCTCTCTCTCTCTCTCTCTCTCTCTCTCTCTCTCTCTCTCGGAGACCCCTTTAGTGGCTGCAGGTGTACAAATAGAGCTGTTTTCAATTAGAGCGCTATAACCTCGCCTGTAGCGTGCATCTGATCAATGAATGCCCCTGCACCTGTGGTAATAAAATACAGCGGGAGCTAGGGGAGAGATAGCGCCGTGAATGCTAATCAGATGTTAGCCCCGGTGTTGCCCCGGTTCTTTTTTGCTCCCTTTTTAACCCATTCTGAACGGGAACCCGTTTTGGTGTTGGCATCATGTTATGCTTTAGCTATTGAAAAATAGCAGATCTACAAGCTCATAGCGCACCACCAAGTGGCGCGCTACGAGCTTGTAGGTCTGCTATTTTTGAAAAATCGAAGAACGACTGACATTTTTTTTAGAATCTGATCTCAGGTCAGAATGGGTTAATCAGACCAGTGTGTGTCCAGCGAAAACCTCGTATGAATCTGATCTCAGGTCAGAATGGGTTAAAAGACAACACGCGCCGCTCGCTGCCGCTGACAGTGCCGCGGGGGGTTTGCGAGAGAAAGGGCTTGGCATGGCGCGCGGCGTCACACAAAAGGGAGAAGAAAGAATAGAATGCTCAACATGGTTGTATAGGTTAGGTTTGTGTTGCCGCTTGTGAATCTGGGGGCAGTAAGGGGGCATCACACACTGGCTGGTGTCACTATATGTTCGGGGGAAAAGTCCCTAGTCTCGGATGGCTCCACAGCAGTAGTGCTCATTTCAAGGACTCACAGGTTGATATGCATTTGATCTCTCTCCGGGGCCCCTATCTATGCCATCAAAACTGCGTTAATTCAACTCTTGACAGTGTACCAAATGGACCCAGTAACAGTGCGTTTTAACCCATTCTGACCGGGAACCCGTTTTGGTGTTAGCATCATGTCGTGCTTTAGCTATTGAAAAATAGCAGATCTACAAGCTCATAGCGCGCCACCGAGTGGCGCGCTACGAGCTTGTAGGTCTGCTATTTTTGAAAGATCGAAGAACGACTGACATTATTTAGAATCTGATCTCAGGTCAGAATGGTGTTATTCATCAGACCATGTGTCCAGTGGAAACCTCGTGTGAATCTGATCTCAGGTCAGAATGGGTTAACAGCAGTCAGACCTCGGCCGACACATCGCCCGTTATCGCCCGAAAATATGAAATAATTTGATCTTTTCGGGCAAATTCTGGCTGTCGCCCCGCTGTTAAAACGTACTGTAAGTGTCCAGTTGGTTTCATTATCGCATGCTGTCGGAGATCCATTTGCTTCCTAACTCTGTGGGGGGGACCCCGCATGGTGCCGCCTCAAGGACCCCCTGGGGGTCCCGGGACCCCACTTTGAGAACCACCTCTCTACAGTATACGGTAGATTAAAAATGTAATGAAGTGCCCTGTAGGTCAGTGCATGCTTCTCAAACTCTGTGTCCGAGGCACACTACTGTGCTTTGAGAGACGTCCAGGTGTGCCGTGGGATTCTCTGACCAAACTTTCATATACGCTCAGTCCTCCGGTCATGGTCCACCGTCTTCTCTCTCTCTTAACAGCTATACACCCTGCCCTGTTGTGACCAGGCACAGCTGGTGATGACGGCCGCATAAGAAAGGAATCGGAGGTCAAACTCTTGGCTTTGCCAACACAACCCCTGCATTCTTTCTATAAAGTATCTTGAGAACACTCTAACCGCTCGACTTCAAACTCGGTGTGCGTGTAACAACAAGGAGGGAGGGGGCGCGCCGAGTAGTCGGTAGACAAATATAGATACAGCTGCATTATATTCTTCCCATATTTGGGCATGGCTGACACAGAACTCCATGCTGTACGTATGGGCATGAAAGGGACACAGACGTAGACAGGAAGAGATCTCCTTATGGCCATCAAAGGGGTAGAGGCAGACAGACAGATACAGAGATGCCCATATCTCTGTCGGGTGTAGGTTTGCAGATGTGCTCATTTTGATACTTTTGTGTGACGCTTTTGTATGATCAAGTAGGGCATTCATTTACAAATGTTTGCCTAGTGAATGGTTACATTTGGCGTGTTCCTCTTTTACATGTTGTGCATCGCGGTGTTGGCACAGTAGGTACCATGCGGCCATCGTGGTGTTGGTATAGGAGGTACAGTAGGCTACCGTGCGGGCCGTATACTGGCACAGAGATTCCGTACCCAACGCTATGCTGCCAGCGGAGAAAGTGTCCTCTAGGGTGCCCTTTCAGAGGGCACGGCTCAGCACAGAAATAGACCAAAGTCAACAAAGCGTTGAGCCAATCATCACAAATACGTCCAGTACCTGAAATCTACCCCGAAAGTTTCATTCAAATCAACCACTAGTCAAGTCAAATCAAGTCAGTTTTATTACTTCGTGTAGCACATTTCATGCAGGTGCTGCAGACTCAATGTGCTTTATATTAAAATTCAACAATAGAAGCAAAATACACCAAGGTAGCAAAAATATACAGTGACCACTATAGCCCGCACGCACGCACGCACGCGCACACACACACACACACACACACACACACACACACACACACACACACACACACACACACACACACACACACACACACACACACACACACACACACACACACACACACACACACACCACTCCTTTTTGTATACAGTTTTAAGTTGCTTGATATTCAATATTTAGATTTGTACGGATATGCACCCTCCTGTCTCCTACCTATAAGCAACCCTGCTTATTATGTTGCCACATCTTGACAAATCAAATTCTCTTACTGGCTCAGTTCCTTTCTAATGGTGGTACACAGCCAAAATTGATATAAAAACAAATCAACTTGGGGGTCCTTGACACGAACAAGCATGAGTACCGCTGAGTTACAGGAGTGAGATGGTCGGAACGGCGTGGGGTGGCGGGTTATACAATTTTATTTTTATGTAAGAAGCCGTAACCTGTATTGTTTGAATTTCTATCTAGCAATGTATTTTCCACATTTGAAATTGATAATGTGTGTAGATACAACTGTAGTGTCATACAAACGTAAAAGCCAATTATGCCAGAGATTAACTGTTCACAGACGGACACACGGACGGATGGACACAACGGAAGGACGGACGGACTGCAGGGTTGCAAATCATACTCTCTCCCCATGCCTTCGGCCTGGTGGAGACAAAAATAGGCCATGGTCCGGGACAGTTTTGGCTGTCCGGTCATCATAAAACCTGTTAGTTATGGTTTAACACAGGTGTCGGAAACTGTCAAAGGTCTAAAAAAGCCTCACAACTTTAAACAGTTCGTGTTGGCTTGAACCCCTAAATTGCTGCTCTGTGGATATTATTTTCTGGTTGTTTAAAAAAAAAAGCATATAGACCCTGTTAGCAGGTGCCCCACCACATGCAGCTGGTGTCCCCTGCGCGTCAGACAGCCTGACACTTGTGTGCCACACAGAGGTTGGACTCAGTCACTTACTAAAACAAACAGGGTCTATCCTTTTGTACCATAAGCAGCGGATCAGAGTAACTAAGTACATATACTCAAGTACTGCACTTGAGTACAGTTTTGAGGCACATTTGACAATAATAATAATAATAATAAACTTTATTTGTTTATTAATTATCTTTCATTACATCAAATGCAGCTCACAGTGATTTGGGCCCCATTTGTGGTTCTTGGACCAATTTTTATAGGTCACGACTCGAGTAAAAAGATAAATCACATTTTCTTTTCCTGTATTTAAAAAAATATATTTAAAAAGATTTTTTTTAAATAAAATCTTAAAACAAACAAATTAAATAAATTCCATGAATAACATAATTCTATTCGGCTCTTTTCACTAGTTTGGGTGCCGTACAAACGTCTAATCTGTTTTGGAACCACTGCTGTACAGAGCGATACAGAGAACACGAAAAGAAAAGCTAAAGCATAAAACAACATTAAAACCATGATTCCCAAATCAACTTAAAGCAAGAGTAATTACTTTGTAGATTTAGAATATTAACAGAAAACTAGTTTTGACATTAACTGAAAAAAGTGTTGTTGTGTTGTTGTGTGTTAATGTGTTATTATAGGGTTACATACTGTACGACCCAGCAGCACATGAAGTAATGAAAATCAGCCCCATCTTTACCAGCTGCAACATTAATGCCATTAATAATTACAATGCAATAATGGGATCGTGAAATCGACCATTCTGCATGAGTAGTACTTACTTTTGAATACAAGACTTATACTTGTGGCGGTATATTGCTTGTGGCGGTATTGCTATATACTTTGACCACTTCTTCTTACGCCAATGGCCGTACAAGTATACGCGTCCAGTCGTCCACATGCCTTACAGATGAATTTGCGCCAAACCATTGGAAAATATGAAGTCAGTGTCGTGTCTGTGGATTATTTGTTTTCAGTGGGTTTTTGCTTTTATATACATGGGACGGTAGAGAGACATGACACCGAGGTCAGAGAGGGGAAGGACCTGCAGCCGGAACTCAACTGGGGATGTTGGGATTATTTCCTTCAGTGTTTCCCAAACAATGGGTCGGGATGGGCCAGACAATAGGTCAAGTTCTTTAGTTTTCACCCCCCCCCCCCAAAAAAAAACCCCAAACAAAACTGAAAATTCCCACATTTCCCCCCATTTTCTTTTTTTATATACATGATTTTCTCAAATTAAAAAAGTAACAATGCATTTATTTTTTTAGTTTTTTTTTTGTTTTTTACTTTTTCCAAAGTAGTGAAGCTCTTAGCTTCTAAACCGGCTATTTTCAATATTAAAATAGGGCTTAAGTGATTAAGTATTTTTTTGTATACGCTCTCTTCCCATGGGAAGATGCCAAAATCTGTTGGTGTCTGGAACTGAAAAAAGGTTTGTAGACACCTTGATTTAGTTGATGCAGTATCCGGTCATGATGTAGTAGAGCGTGTCTCTGGACAAGAACCTACAGAGAAAGAATAGTACACCTGTCCAGGAATCCCAGAATGCAGTGGAGGCAATTGTCTGGACAACAGATATAGTGAGAAGCCCGGTGGCTTGTGCAAGCATGGCAGTGATGCAGAGTGGCAGGCCCTTGGCTCCGTATACGAAACGGGCCGCGGGGTCCGCTTCTCGTGTCTGTAACATCCACAATCTCATTTTCCCAAAGCCACCAGGAGATGGGGGTGGGGGGGGGGGGGGGGGGGGGGGGGGGGCTGGATTTGCACCGAAATGTATCCAGCGTTCGTGCATGTTCGCGGCATGGGGTTTTCCTTGGCACGGGAAACTGATGGCTCTCCTTTTTTAATATAGAGTAAGCGAAGAATTCTGGAGGCAGGCTGTGAAAACGAAGGCATGAGCAGCAGCAGTACAATGGACAAAGAGCGTGGCTGTGGTTTTGGACCGCGGGGCAATCGAGGCGAGCCTAGATGGAAACCTCAGAGGGGGCTACCGTACCGAGAGCACAACGCCAGGTCAGGGCATCTGCTGACATATGACGGGCCCAGCGCCGGAGCTGATAGGAACCAGAGGTGCTCACTGCTATGGACTGCCCTTTGCATTTTGTCCGTGTGAGAGCGTGACTGGGCTTTTTTGTTTGTTTGCGTGAGGCCTTTTCTCAAGACGTGGCACAAAATCATGACTTGCTTTCATCCACTGTCTCCCTGGATGTTCTCAACTCGTCATACTGAATGCGTTATCATGTAACTTTAACTCGGCTAACTGCCACATGTAACATCCCTGTGTGAAGCACAGTAAAAACATTGTTATCCCCACCAGGCCGCAACTGCCAAAGGCGAGGGATTATGTTTTCACTCCTGTGAGTCCGTTTTGTCGGTCTGTCCGTGTGTGACCAGCTAGTGTGGAACGTTCTGGCTGTACTTGGACAACATACTGTGACATACTAGCGCCGTGTCCAGACGGTGCACTTAAACATCAAGCTGCCATATGGGACACTTTAAATTAAAAGGCTTGAGAACCACTGCAAAGCTTGAGAACCACTGCTTTAGAGTGTTTGTTCAGTAAAATGGGTCACTCTGTCTCTCCAGCTCTTGAAAGTGAAAAAAAAAAACTGACATTTTCAGGTTTAGATACCAATTTCCAATTACCAATATCATGCAAGATACAACAATTTATACAACAAGTGAAATTGGAACGGATGAAAAAATATATAATTAGAACTGGAACATTTAAGAGGATAAATACAATTTTCTGGGTCCTCACTCCTGATTGCATAGCACTGGTATCCTGGCCTGAACATGCGTTTTCTGGTTACTAAAGACCTGGGGAGACGGGGTTACTGAACAAACACACTAAAGTAATGATTACGTTCAGACAAGCCAATCGCCAGAGGAAATGTTGGCAGTTTCTGGACCCCAAAAATGTTACATTTGTACGTACGTTGCATTCAACGTTTAGGTTTATGGTTAGGATGAGGGGGAAAATTAGGTTTAGGGTTGGGTTTCGGCATTGTTTCATTTTGTTTTCCTTTTGAATGGTTAGTTAGGTCACGAGCTAGTAGCTTTGCTATTTTCAAAAATGAAGTGAAAATATGTGAAAATCATTTTTAATAATGTGCGTCCCTGGCACGACATATTCGCAGAAATTAATTCATTTGGGGGCCCTGGACCGGAGGGTCCCCAGGGAAATGAGTGAATATATAGTGTCAACAATTTTTACCAGTATTATTGCATGCTTTGGCTATTCAAAAATAGCAGATAGTACAAGGTCACAGCACGTCACTTTGTGCAACACTGTGAGCTTTGCACATCTGCTGTATTTTTGAAACGGTCTTGAAAAGGTTTGGACATGTATGTATGTCCCTGGCACAAACTCTTTTCAGATGGAGGTCTGCGGACAAATACACATTAATTTGGGGGTCCTTGACATGAAAATGTCGGAGGAGCACGGAGGTACATGTAGGGTATCACGTGACACACGCATGTAACCGATACATCCAGCTCATTGTAATCAAAGGTGACAGAGGATTTTTAGAAAAAGAAGCCCCAAATAAAGTAAATTGTCATGCTGCGTGGAATTTCCCCCCGACGTCCACCAGCCCAAAATAATATTTTCCATAAGATTCATTTTCCCCAGCAGCGCTCTCAGGAAAAATATGCTAGTACAGTATGTTTTGATACTCAAGATCACCGTATTACTGAAAGTTACCATCTGCCAGTGGTGTAAATTTAAGTACATTTACTCAAGTAGTGTGCTTTTCAAGTAGCACATATACTGCAAGGTTTCCAAATACACTGTACTTCTACTGCACTACATCTCAGAGGAAAATATTGTACTTTTTACTTAATGATTAGTCAAGTTATTAAACGCAACATCTTCAAATGTATTTATAAAATAGTATAAGAGAGGGCATATCGATAACTAACTATAGTCCAATAACATGATATGATATCTATGGTATTTGTGTTTTTTCTACTTTTACTTATAAGTCCAAAATTGTACTTCTTCCAGCCCTGCTGTTGAAAAGCTGTGGGCTAATGAACACCCCCCCCCCCTCCCCCCACCCTCTATTAATGTGACTGGAGAACACAAGAAAAATGATTTCAAATTGAGAACATCTGTTACTCGTCATGAAATCAAAATCTATCTGAGAGAAGAAAGAAAAAACACCCTTTAGCCAATAGCTTGAATATTTATTTGCAAAATTAGGGGGCGAGAGTTAAGCGGGAATGTGAGATTTCTTCCCGCAAATACCTTTTTAATGACATTCCATTAATTATGGGTGGAAGTCTTCGCTGCAACACAGCTTGGCTATATCGTGCGAAGAGGACACACCTTTTCGACAGACCGTTCTTATTCTTTTCACACGCGGGGGTGATGAAATTGCACAAAGTTTAAGTGTTGCGTGGGTGCGCTGGTTCTCAATGTGTGGCTCGGGGACCACCAGGTAGCCCAACATGGACCCCCAGGAGTCCTTGGGTGGGTGGGTGGGTGGGTGGGTGGGTGGGGGGGGGGGGGACCAGGGTGATCCACAGCAAAATGTGTTAATATAGCGTCACGAAACTCACAAAACTATTATAGTGATAACATAACATAAACTAGATAAAGTGGGGCAGGTCAGATTGTGGCCTCCTGGGGGGGGGGGGCGCTATAATAGGCCAGTGTGAAAAGGGTGCAATTTCTTCTTACGCCTTGGATGGCATTTGAATGATTTGAGGCATTTTGTTCCAAAAATGTGTGTTTGCAAAAGTCTATAGAGCTAGTGTGTAACGATTTGCGGGGTTTTTGGACAGGCCGTTCTGGAAAAGTCATCGTTGGCATCCAGGGAGTGTGTATGCAAAATTTGGCATCGACCGGGTTAACGGTGCCGGAGATAAGCTGGTAACAGACGGACGGACGGGCGGACACACACACGGACGGAGTGCAAAACATACTCTCTCCCAATGCCTTCGGCCTGGTGGAGACAATAATACAAAAATAAAAGTCACTGTATTTGTTCTGGCGGGCATGCGTTAGTCCAACGTCCCGTTAGTCCAACATACGTGGCCGGTTAAGCCTCACCCGTGGCTTCCATGTTATTAATGTCTAACCCTGGGTTACTTTGACAAAATGAGTGTTCATTGTGATACCGATCTTAGTTCCACACTGATCCAAGCCGGAACACAAGTAAACATGCCCTGAAAACGCACGTACGGCCCAGTGGGCTCACCCATCCGACCGCATTATGTGGTCAGATGGGTGGGCCGCGGAACACTTTAGAGATGTTCAAGTATGGGCCCTGATCCAGGAAAGCTTGAGAACCAGTGCTGTCCAACAGATCATTTTTATTTATTTTTTTCAAATCTCTGGGACCCCAATCTATACTGTAAACACCTGTGTACAAATTGAACCAAGTGGACCCCAGGGTGGTCCCCCGCCCGCAGACTTTGTATACGTTGAGAATCAGTGGTTAATAGTGCTTTTAAATTTAAGTTGCAGTTCCCTGCAATAAAATATGGCTGCTCAGCTCAGCTGTGCAAGCAGACAATAAAGTGGAGTCAGAGACCTGGCGAGGTGAATTGAGACTTGTAGTTGGACGATCAGTCATTAGTGAGGGAGTGCAAACAGGAAGATGACCAGATGGTCATAGTGCACACACTAAAGAAAAATGGTGTTAAATAAATTGCAGCAGCAAAAGTGGTTCTTTGGCTCATAAACATAATGGCCTCAAAGTGCATGGACCTCCAGGGGGGGCGTTCTCCGCAAAATGTGTTGATATAGAATCATTGTCAGTTTAACAACCCTACGGATATTTCCCAAAAAAGATTGGAATATGTATTTTTAGGTGACCCTGGCACAAATCTTGGGGATCATTTGTTTGAGAACGGTTGTCGGACTCAATATAGCATATAATCTCACAACGTGTTGTGGAACTTCTAGGAATTTGTTTTGAAATAAAAATGTACATTATTGATATTATCATCCCAATATCGACATTGAGGGATTTGCACACAAATATCTTGTTTTATCATTTCATTCGTCATAATCCAGGCCAACGACTGCATTGTGTGCGTGCGCGTGCGTGCGTGTGTCTATTTAAATGTTCCTCTTCTCTCCAATTGGTCCCCCCCCCCCCCCCTCCCCCAGCCTCCAGTCTTAACGCTGTGTTTAAACAGGTGTAAACACGCTGGTTGGACAGTCCCTCAGTGGTGACAAGTGTTTACCCCCAACAGAGATGACCTCCAGTGTGTTAATGTACTGGAGCCCCCATGGAGTAAACTCACGCCGTTGAAATATCTCCACTTACTGTAAATTAGATCCGTTTCAGGGTGTGTGTGTGTGTGTGTGCAGTCTTAAAACTTTGTCGCAAACGATGGCGTCGTGCCACAAAAGAGAGCAGATCCACATGGTGCTCCCGTGTGAGCTTGTAGATCTGCTCTTTTCAACAGTGCGCCCGCCGCCGGCATCACATCCTTTCTCCCAACGGAGCGGTCTGGGTCCACCTGGCCACACAGCGGGCAACCCGAGACGCGATAGAAAGGCACAGATGAATCGCGGTCGGGGCCATTAACATCTAATAACCGCAAGCCCCCCAATAACGAAAATCCTCGTTATGCTTTCCAAATGAGGCTTGTTAAGAAAATTTGTCGATGGAGGGGGAAACTCTCTGAAGAAGTTGAAAACACGCACCCGCGGCTCCCGGCTTTTTTGGCTGGGTATTATTCAACCTCCAAGCGTGACTGTGTGTGTTGCTCTAGCTACTGGAAGGGGGTAACCCCAGTCGCTTTGCCTCCTCCTCAACACCTGTGTTTACTTTGGGGCCTCGGCCCCCCCTCGGCCGCCCCTCAGCCCCCCATGACCCAGCAGCAATCCTTCATTCACTCTCCGAGGATGGAGTTTAGGCCTCAAGCCTCCAAGTATGTGCTGTCCGTGCACTTTCACCACTACGCTATTCCCTCTAAAGAGCTTCAGTGTGGGGGCGCCGGCCCAAAAGACATTCCTCTTCCCAAATTCTAGTATATTTGAACATTCAGATCCCGCGCCTCTTATTATTGTAGTTTTAAGCGAAGCCAGCAGCAATAACGAGACGTTTTTCAGCACGAGCGGTGGGGTCTGCATGTGAAGGACTTGGCGCGACAGCACCCTCAATTAACACCACCCTCCCCCAATACGTAGTAAACTTGACCAGGGTTTGGTTTTGACGAACTGCCCACAGTGCCAAAACTACCAGTAACTGGTGTACTTACCATGGTATTATTGTGCTTAACTGACGAGCCAACTGGCCTGACCTGAACCCCACAGAGAATCTAGGTTGTATTGTCAAGATAACAGCTGTTATCAACGCAAACCTGGGCTTCCATAACACCTCAACAGTGAACAAAGGCTGATCACCTCCATGCCACGCCCCATTGGTATAGCCCAGACAAAGTATTGACTGCATAGTACATACATTAATATACTTGACACAGTTACGTAGACTCCGTGGGGGCGGCGGGGCTCGAGCCCCCAATTAGACCTGAATATATCATTACTCTATGGAATAGATATATCCGCCGCGGTCCGTCCCGTTTCTACCGCGCCAGGTCACGCCGCGACCCTTCGCGCAATTCTCGTCTTTGCATTGACTTTGTATGTAATCGCGCCGCTCTAACCATCCAAGTCTTATAACCACCGTGTCTCTACTCTCCGGGATAATCCTTGTGCTTTCTTGTTACGCTGACAAGGAAAAGGAGTCCGTGTTGCAGAACTGGTGATTTAATAAACAAAATAATAATTCAAAAAAGGACAAACGTGATCAGCCAGGGTTCTATTCTGTATCCAACCTCCGTAGTGAACAACAAAGTAGTATATCTCTTCCTCTTAATAATGCGACTCCTCCCTGCACACCAGAACACCAAGTAAACACAAGATATCCCATAATACTCCTCGTCCCAGACTCAGCCCGCCAACACAGTTAAAGGAACAATCCCCCTGTATATACCTTAGGGTTACAGTCTGAACGGCTTAACACCTCTTTTGTCCTGGCCAGGGGCCAGGGGGTGGTGGGGGGGGACGGGGACCGCTGCCTGTCCTATTGTACACATGCAGATCAGGCATTCAAATGCTAATCTGGTGGCTTGTTTTCACCTGCCAGGTATGCATAGTACTGTACTCTGCAATATGCTACTTGTTCACAATGAGGAGTAGCCAGATGACTCAGTGCAATCATGGCATTTAAACTCTTCTGTTTATAATCTAAACACTGACACGTATAAAAAGTGTTACAAGTGTTTAGAACCTAAACCGCTTGGGTTTAGTGTGAAACGTAAAATATTCTAATATTTTGAAATAGGATTTTTCTTCACGAGCTTTATGCCATAATAATCAAGATTAAAACAAAAAAGGGTTTTAAACACTTCACTTTATGCACAATGAATTGAGAATGTATGAAAGTTTCACGTTTTGAAATATATTTGGGAAGAAATTTAACTTTTACACAATATTCTAATTATTTGAAAAGGTGCTGTGTGTGTGTGTGTGACTTGTGTGTATATATATATATACATATATATATAGATAGACAGCAAAGTTCGTCGGGATTTATATTTTAATGATTAAATCATTATTTGAATCAAACTGTATGGTGGAGCTGATGACGGAGATCTCCGTCACGTGGTCTTTTCAGTGGTTTATGATAGATTGCGCTCTTCACCAACGTATGAATGGTTCTAGGTTGCCAAGCAAACAGATACAACCGGAATTGAAAAAATCACCTGCCGTTTTTTGTCAAAACTTTAATGCAATATAAACTAATACATCTGTATGGTAGAATACAGTATAATTAGTACGTCTGCGTGGTAGTAGAGTATGTTAATACAATATAGCTACTACATCTGTATGGTAGAGTATGTTAATACAATAAACGGTAACTAGTACATCTGTATGGTAAGAGTTTGTAAATACAATATAAGCTCATACACCCCCTGGCCAAGCGCTTATTATTATCCGGGGCATTGGCTGAGCAGTAGACCTTTTATCTCTCAGCCGTGAGACCGTGGTTCAAATCCCGCAGACATACGAGTTATACAGATGGCAGCTTTAAAGGACTTTGCCATGCAGGGATGGGAATATGCAGGGCTGAAGCTCCGGCGTGTTTTCAAAGCCCTCGCCTAAGGAGAAGGAAAGCTCTCTCCTTGCTCTAAAGGCTCCATGTGCTTTCGGGGGGCTTTTAAAAGCAACATTTCAAACTCTTCTGAATGTTTTCCTTTCCAGGACACTGGCAAGTGCAGGAAGAGAACTCAAAGATAACTTCCTGAAGGCTCTGGCGGAGCGCGAGGAGGCCAACCGCAGCGGGGAAATGACTGTGAGTACATTATTACATCCACTCTGAATGCTACGTAATGGGATGGATTCCCCCCGCCGAAATATGTCTGCAATTCCATTAGGAGCGGGAACAAAATCCATACTGTGTCAAGTTGAGTGGAAATGCCCCCCCCCCCCCTTCCAAACACTGTCTGGACCAGCTGTCTCCCCGGACTGACACCCAGCAGCACCCAGTCCCAACTGAGCCCTACGCGTATCAATGCAGAGACTCAAATACCTGCTTTATTTTGCACTGCGCTCCTGCTTTCCTCCTTTAAAAAAAAGAAAAGAGCTAATCCACAGTACAACGAGCATGTAGATGTACTACATCGGTGGTGGAAGTGGCCGCCCGTGCGTGCGTGTGTGCGTGCGTGCGTGTGCATACTTGCAAACTGCTGGACTGCTCAGCCCCAACGTTTCAGAGCATGCTGCCAGCAGGTCCCATAAGTACAGTACCTCTACTGTTTTTCCTCACGTTTCATACTTTCGTCCAAATCTGGAGTGAAACGTCATACTGTAGGCCGGTGACTGATGATGCAGGCTGGTCACCATGGAGACCCAGGTCCCTGTTGAAGCCATGCCTTTCCCATGAGGATACCGAGATCCGCATGATTCATTACTGGTTAATCTAAAAGAAGGTACAGTTTGATAATACAGTTTGATAAGCATTTAGGCCACAGACCAGTAATCATATCATCGATATGTAATCATATATTTGGCAGTTATAATAAGTTACACTACTCGTCACTGAGGAAAGTAATGCTATTGCATAAGGCCAATTGTGTTGGATCACACGGCCAAGATAGTGGCACTTCAAAGGATTCGAATGCCGTTCTCCACGTTCTCAAAAACTGCTACATTTAAAGTGATAAACACTTAATGCATTATTTGGTACTAGTTTGCGGCCAATACTTTAATACAGGAATTAGACTTGACTCGTGGCGCTGCTATTTTTCCTCGAATAAAAGCGTACTTCTTCCACCTCTGCTTATGCACCGTTTCAGCCCAGTTCCTCCAGCTTGTAGAACACAGTTCGATAACTGTTCCTCCAATGGCATATAATTGTCCGCGTATGTTTGCTATTGTATACGAGGAGATTTATTTATATTTCTCCCGCCCTGGGTTGATGTACCACCTCCAGTGGCCATAGACCCTGTCACAAGGTTTATTTACATCTATCACTCCCACTCCTCAAGCATTCATCCATGATATTAATGCGTTGAAACAAAACATGTCATAATTGTTGTAAAAATAGACACCGCAGGCCCCACAGCTTGTCATATGAGCTGTCCATTAGAGGTGTAACATTGTCGCTGTCAGGTGAAAACCTTGTATGTCTGTCTTCAGGAAATGGAGGGAGGGGACTATATGTTCTAATCTAATGGATCCAATGTTTTTTTGTATTATAATGATTTAGTCATTAGCTCTTGTTTCATTGGTTCAAGGTTTATAAGGCACAGACACACTGAACCCCTTTCAACCTGGCCTTCCCATTTTATTCTATTCAAGATTTTCACACATTCTCAAAGATCTTTTCAAAAGTATAGCAAAAGTATAGCACAATACAAGCCCTGCTTGACAACTGGCCATTCCTCTATGAAATATGGAGATACATGATTAATGAAATACACACATCATTTACAACGTATTACTAACAAGATCAACACTGCTACTTTATTTATTATAATTCTGGTTACTACTATCACGATGCCCATTGGGAACAAGTGCACCCCTTGTACCCATACTACCAATTTTCTGTCTGCCTGTGTCCCTCTTATGTGACCCCTTCTGACCGAGGCTAAGTCTGCCTGTGCTATTAAAGGTATATTCAGTGATTTCACTAAAAAAAACCTTAGGTTTCGTTTTTGGCCGTGGGACCTAAGCCTTCGTCCAATCAGGATAGAGAGTCAAAAACGAAATCTAAGGTTTTTTTGACCCCCAGGGGTTAACTGGGGACAGGGAGGAACTCCTTATAGTCAGCACACTCTATAGTAGAGAGGATTATCACAACAAAACAAAAAAATAAGTGATATTTGAATTAAGTGGAATCACTCAATATACCTTTAACTAATTTTGCATTAAAAAAATCACACCCGTGTGAAGTGAGGGGCGCTCTTGCCATCGTGCATCAATTGGTCAATGGCATTATTTTAATGTTTGTGTTGCCACACATTTATGTCATATTTGGCGGACATTTGACCTAATTTCTCCTTACATTGTCAATGTCAAATATTGAGATGTGTGCAGGGCACAAAAGCTGTATATAGAAAATCAGTTGTTCTCCTCTCCTGAACAGTTTTTCTTGCCGCCATGATTGTCTCTGCATCAAAAAGAGTCACACATACTGTATATGGAGGTCCCTGATCTGATCATAGTACTGATATCGGTCAGACGGCCATTTTGTGCATTATTCAGTGATCTCCATACTGTACTGTACTGTAACAGTACAGTATGGAGGACGGTCCATTGTCGCACTGGACTCTGGACTCTGCGGAAGCACTGCATCGAATGACCTCGCGCACTCTGCACTGCACTCCTCCCATGCCAGGTTTGAAGCTGAACGGTCAAAATGGTTCCGGTTGGTGTGAAGCGGACAGAGATGTTGTGCATTTATAGACGCACTATATAGGCCCGATGCACGGTGAGAACGATGTCTGTTGGGAATGCACACCCTTCATTTCTTCTACTGGTATTAAAGTACAGCGACAGCAACATACATTTTGGGGAATAATACCGTCATGATTTTATACATTAAGGATTGTGTTTAGGAAACTATGCACGCTATAGTCCTTTCAAGCTGCGGCACAAATCGCATATTGGAGCCTGGACTAACACATTTTCACTCGTGAGATTAATTAATTTATTAATTTATTAATGTATTGCTGTAATCCCGGAGTCCTTCTTCCTCTATTTTGCAAGTTGTCACAAGAAAAAACAAGGACAACTAAACCCATGCAGTGTTTTGTGTTCTCAACAATATTATGCTGACATGATCCTTACCTCCCCCCTCCTCCTCCTCCTCCCTTTTTATTTTTCCTCACCTAAGTGCTTCCTCTGATGAAAAAAAAATCCACTGAGAAAATGTTTATTTTCCTTCAACCTCTCCGTTTAAAATCAAATCCACATTTGAGCACTTAATACCTCCTTCTCTTTGAAACGCTTTGAGTTAGAGGTAATCTTAATACAGTTTGACGAGGCTTGACCCGGCTGGTGTGTTTACCTTACTTAGCTATTCCAGTGAACATTTGCTCATGTGTGGGACTGTGGGCGTATGTATGTTTCATGTAGTTCCATACGAGATACTTTTTAAATCTCAGCACAGTTTTGTGTCATGTTTGTGGCATAAAATAATATTGGAGGATTTCCTTCGTGAGCACTGGGAATTGTCAAATATAACGGTTGTTGGAACTAAATTAATTTACATAAACCTTTAGATGATGTATCATGAATGAATGAATGAATCATCATTGGTTGTGTGTCAAATGTTTGTCAGCGTTTGGCCTTGACTCATGTTTAATCTGTCTCTCGCATAACCCTTTGCATCTGAATGTGAGTATTTTAGAGTCAGACTGGTCGGTGCAACATTTTGGTGTCTGATACCGATCCCAATTTTGGAGGATCATAGCCCACAGATTACCAATGTTTTGTAACCAAAAAAATAAATAAATAAAAGTAAATAAAATAAATGTAAACTCTAATCCATTTGAGAAAATGTGATTAAAGTTTTTTTTTCAAAAAGAAGAAAATGACAAAATACTGTAGCTACTGTACCCACTCGCAATGCGGACACCAGGTTGACAGTGGGGGGGGAAAGTCTGTTGTAAACTTTGATGATGACCTTTGAGGATAAGGTGGCCTCTAAGTCAAGGTGGCTCAGCCCTATGGAAAAATAAAAACAGTAAAACAGTGGAGTACTTCTTAAACAACTGTATAGGTCATTTCCCAATGCAAGGACAGATATCCTACAGATATTTAAGCACAAATATCGGCTTTGTCCAATGCCTGCTATAGTGAGTTTTGGGGAACACTGATTTGTCTTCACTTTGCTTTGATCAGATGTTGCATAGCATGTTGGTTCAATGTCTGACCCACATATTGAGGCCCTGCACAAACAAAGGACCCCAAAAGTGACCCCAAAAATCACATTACCAGTAGGCCTACACTCCTGAAACCAAAGAGCAGTGCTGGAAAGTAACTAAATACATTACACATTATACTAAATACAAATACACTGTACTATTTACTGTAAGTACCATGATATGGTACTTCTTTTCTCTACATCACTACTTCTCAGAGGCAAATGAGTGTGGGTTTGGGGTGGGGGGGTATTTTATGACCTTGTTTAACCTATTCAGACCGGCTGCTTCGGCCACGGTACTCTATCCTGAAGTCGGGTGCACGTCCCCTTGTAGTTTTGTAGTCTTTCTTCGTTCGGGACTTTTCATTTCCGGAGTCAGTTCTGTGAAGTTTCGCAAAAAGACCTCAGGTTTTAGGGTGTCTTTGATAAAACTGTGTTAGAAGACTTCTTCAGGGGCACAGTGGCACAGTCGGTAGTGCTGTCGCCTGCACAGCTGGAAGGTCATGGGTTCGATTCCCGCTCGGGACGCTGTGGGAGCTGTCGGCGTGTCCTCTCCTCCGCGTCATCAGTGCCCATACCCAAGGCGGGGTTTGGCGAAAGGGCCTTTCTTTGTGGAGTTTGCATGTTCTCCCCGTGTCCCCTAGGGTAGGTATACCCTCACAAAAACATGCAGTAATCCTGGTCTCTAAACTGCCTCCCCCTGGCCAGCCTGGGGGCCTGATGGAGGGGAAAGGAACTGTTTGGAATAACGCGTTCCTTCCACGTGCTACGTCCAACCAGGGAAACTCCCCCCCCTGTCAGGTGTAAAGGAGCAACTTGGACACTTGGCATGAAGGAAGCATGTGTTCAAGTCCGTTGCTCTCCCCAGGTTGGTGGAGGGTGTGTAGAGCCCAGGATCACATTAGATAATTGACGCAGGGGTGAAAAATGGGTTACATTACAATTTCTTTCCTCCAAAATCAGCCTGAGGTCTAAATGGGTTTAAAAATATATATAAGTGGGACCATAAGCCCTCCTGCCTGATGGTAACAGCTTGAATGATGTGTGAATGGAGTGGGTGGGCTCACCATAGACCTGGATTGCCTTCTTGGTTATGTAGCGGTTGATATTCTGTATATGTCCTGAAGTTGCATTGTCTCGGGTGATCTTACTGGTCTGACCACCTATAGCCTTGCCTTTAGACTCCAAGTGGCTCTAAAGCGCTAAAGTTTAGAGCCGTCGCCTTGTCTTGGAGCACCACAGGTCACAGACAAGGACAGAGTGAGGCTGGCTGGGCACTGCATCAGGCACCCAAGAGGCACAGTGAGGAAGGCAAAGAGGTGCACCACTTACGTAGACACACTGCGGCATTATGTTATGTTATGTTCATTTATTTGACATGGACGTCACAATCACAATGCATATTGCACAATTGTATAGAATTTGTAGTGCATTGCTTACAGTGTATTAGCACAAGCGGTATAGAGCGCCGCAGCTACGATTACAGCAGAGCTAGCAGCAACACTGCAGAGCTCAAGACCCTGATGCTAGACAGGAGGATGTGGATGCGATGGCAGCGATTCACGAGTCCCAAGTTCGTGTTGGATAGTCCACACTCTCACATTGTATTGCATCACATCAGAGCGCCAAACGCCTTGCCTTTTGAGCTGCCACATTGGCATTAGAGCCACATGCCTTGGCTTTAGAGCCGATGCCTTCCCTTTAGAGTCAATGCCTTCCCTTTAGAGACAATGACTTCCCTTTAGAGACAATGCCTTTCCTTTAGAGACATATTCCTTGCCTTTAGAGACAATGCCTTCCCTTTAGAGCCGATCCATTGGCTTTAGAGCCAATGCCTTCCCTTTAGAGCAGGGGTGTCGAACTCAACTTGGGGCGAGGGCCCCATTGGTCAAAAGGTCACTTGATGGGGGCCACAACCAGTTGCGGACGCACGCTCGATGATGTCTCAGTCAGTCACTGCTATAATATCTATCTATCTATCTATCTATCTATCTATCTATCTATCTATCTATCTATCTATCTATCTATCTATCTATCTATCTATCTATCTATCTATCTATCTATCTATCTATCTATCTATCTATCTATCTATGTATGCTCAGACCCAGCCAGCTAGCCAGCCACACACATAGCTCCGTAAGGCAAGCACTTAACAAGCAATCGTTAACTGTGTCTGTTAGAGAGAGGGGCAGAGAAGAGAGGCTTTGCTCAACTTGATTTATACTTATATTCTCCACTCTGATGAAGGTACATATATTATATTCGATATATCATGCAGCCTTACTTATTAGCCTTTAGAGACAATGGCTTGCCTTTAGAGACAATGCCTTGCCTTTAGAGACACATGCCTTGCCTTTAGAGACAATGCCTTGCCTTTAGAGACAATGCCTTGCCTTTAGAGACAATGCCTTGCCTTTAGAGACAATGCCTTGCCTTTTTAGAGCCGCTGCCTTGCCTTTAGAGGCGCATGCCTTGCCTTTAGAGACAATGCCTTGCCTTTAGAGACAATGCCTTGCCTTTAGAGACACATGCCTTGCCTTCAGAGACACATGCCTTGCCTTTAGAGACACATGCCATGCCTTTAGAGACAATGCCTTGCCTTTAGAGACACATGCCTTGCCTTTAGAGACAATGCCTTGCCTTTAGAGACACATGCCTTGCCTTTAGAGACAATGCCTTGCCTTTAGAGACAATGCCTTGCCTTTAGAGACACATGCCTTGCCTTTAGAGACACATGCCTTGCCTTTAGAGACACATGCCTTGCCTTTAGAGACACATGCCTTGCCTTTAGAGACACATGCCTTGCCTTTAGAGACACATGCCTTCCCTTTAGAGACAATGCCTTGCCTTTAGAGACACATGCCTTGCCTTTAGAGTCACATGCCTTGCCTTTAGAGACAATGCCTTGCCTTTAGGGACACATGCCATGCCTTTAGAGACAATGCCTTGCCTTTAGAGACAATTCCTTGCCTTTAGAGACAATGCCTTGCCTTTAGAGACACATGCCTTGCCTTTAGAGACACTGCCTTGCCTTTAGAGACACATGCCTTGCCTTCAGAGACAATGCCTTGCCTTTAGAGACAATGCCTTGCCTTTAGAGACAATGCCTTGCCTTTTTAGAGCCGCTGCCTTGCCTTTGAGCCACTGCCTTGCCTTTAAAGCCAATGCCTTTAATTGCTTTTAGAGCCACTGCCTTGCCTTTCTGCAAGTCGCGCTTATACACTCCCAGTCTTGTTACATATATAGTATTAGAGCTGTGTAAACAAGCACTGAAAATCGGGGGAACACAAAACGCATGTGTTGACATTGCGGTAAAATACGTAACTACTGTCAGCTGACTGCCTCAGCTGGCACTCATTTCCAGTGGTGGTCTTTTGACGTCTTGTTGACAGAGATGCGGTATAGTGCCATGCAAAGTTTCTATCGCAAGAGTGCATGTTAGAATAATGCACTCTGTGGATTCCCCGCGTCGTGTGCATTATAACCACACACAGCTTGTTGTTGATTATCCCTTAATTACAGTTTATTATCCCTGGGAAGTGGGTAGAATTATCTCATCAATTTATTTAGCCGAACTGGCGTTTGTTACTGTAGCGCTGTATAGAGCTTTTTCATGTCGTGGATACGTGGAGCCTCAAATTGACTTTGATCGCAAAACCCATTCCATGTTGTTCTTTTCAAGGGTTTGAACTTAATTAAATTGTTTAAATGTCATAATTAGAAACATAATTTATTCTTAGAGGCGCATGCAATAGAAACACACACACACACGCACGCACGCTCGCTCGCACGCACACACTCACGCATGCATGCACACAACACACACATTGATTGATTGATTGATTGATTGATTGATTGATTCATTGATTGATTCATTGATTGATTCATTGCTTGATTCATTCATTCATTCATTGCCACCTTAGAGCGGAAACATACAATTGAATTTACCAAAAGAAAAGGACAGAATACCATTTCAAGTGAAGTTCTTTCATAATGATGTATTGGAATTTGGACAGTGTGCTGTGCCATTCATCAAGGAGTGAACCTTTTCTCCGCCTCTTAATGCCATGCTCACCCCTTTTTTAAATTACACCTGTCTAGTTAATACACTTTCAACTTATATGGCCTTGTCCACACCACAAAGGGCATTTCCATGGATTGATAATCCACATGCATGGCAGTAACAAACAGCTCCGTCTCCCATTTGTGAGTGGTACATTGTACTTCTTACTCCAGTATAATTTATGTTAACTTAAAACTTCAGTTACTTGTTCTAGTTACTTTACTGATTTTCAGTATTGTTATGAAACAAACGCCACTTCAAAAATAGCCCCCCCAACACGGTGTAATGCAAAGCGTTGAGCTTTGCATTGTGATAATGGGCATTCGTATACAGTAATTTTATATGTAATAAATTACATAATAGAGCTATATGTTAAAAGCAATATTGGAGTACTTCTCCCTCCACTGAGGCGCAGCATTTATCTTTCCGATCAGCTGAGTTTCTAAAGCCTGTACGACCTCACCTTCATTGTGATTCCTTTTTTTTTTCTCCCCTCTTTGGCCCCGTTGCGAAACACACTCTGCTGCCAAGTCCCACACAAACAAAGGGTGCACCTGGTGGCTTTGGCTCTTATTTACACTGGGTAAGAAGTTACGTTTTCTTTCTTTCCTTTTTTTCCCCTTTCTTTTTTTTTTTTATTAAATCGGTCACACCTGCACAGGATGCCTGAGGCTGTTCATTGTTGGGAGTTGCACACATCTGAAATGGAAGGTGTCCCACCGCCACCCACCCCGTACTGCCACCATCACACCCCATATCTATCACATCAGTGGCGGAACAAGTGCACATGGTTATACATGTGTTTGATTGATTCATTGAACATTTTATTAACCGTTTGCAGAATGGGTACAGTTCAAGGAAAGTGCAGGTAAATACGACATCTGCTAAGAGGCTAAAATACTTGTTTACATAAAGGTCCTCCATTTTCAATTCATCAAAACATTTAAAGACATACAAATTCAGACTTCTATGCAAAAAAAATAATCATCATAATACACAGTTTAATAGGAAAAAAAGAAGAACGTGTACAGTATAAAAATAAAATCTGAAAACATAAAGGAAAAAACAGCGCCATCTGCATGATGCTCAAAGTTTGGTCTGAGGACCTCAAGGGGTCCACAGCAAAATATGGAACATTTGACCACTTTAACCCATTTTATACTTCTACATCTACAATCTACAAGCTCACAATGCGTCCCATTACTGCCCATTTTGAGCTTGTAGATCGGCTATTTTTGAAATATTTGGATAAATCTTCAAAACATTTCCCTATAGCAGAAAACAATTTCAGGTGGGGGTCTACAGAATACATGTCAATTTGGGGGTCCTTGACATGAAAATGTTTGAGGACCACTACTTCAACAGGCCTGAGAATTCCAATCCAACCCAAACAGACCAGTTGAGTTAAAGGACCATACCAGCACCATACCAACCCCATAACCCCCACCCACCATCATCACCCCCCCCACCCTTTCACTCAACTTTATTTGTGTGTGTGAGGTGCTGTTTTTTTCTGTGTACTGCAATCACACACAGGTGTGACTGCAGGCAAGGCCATGGAGTCATGCAAAACCACACCCACCTGGGTGAACGCAGGTAGGAAAGTTAATTCCCAATGCCTTATATGGGATTGGTGGGGCGGTTCCCTATGGTAATTAGGATGCTAATGAAGATATGTGGGGCGTCTACCTATGATAATTTGAATGAACTGGCACACCCCTTCAAGTTACGAGGATTTGGATTCTCTTAGGAATTCACTTAGGAAGAAATGTAAGAGGAAAAGTTAGGAACTTATTGGCGCATGAGGCCCATTGTGTCCAGTGTGTTGCCACAAAGCAATTTCAACATCGAAAATAGGCTAACAGTAAAAGCATTTTCAGGTCGGGATATCGATGCTATCCAATCAGGAGAGAGATCTCATACAGCATACAGGATAAACAAGTGAAAATGGAAGTGATGATGCAAAGTGAGCAGACAAAATCGGAACTGGGGCATTATAACGTTTAAGCTGATAAATTGATTCCCTCTCCTGATTGGATGACATTTACAATGCACCTGGAAATGCATGTTGTTTATTAAAGAGCTGGAGAGACGGTCACACCGTCACAGTGAGACTCCTGTTAGTAAACAGACATTCGATCGATACAACATTGATGCATGCTAGATGTATGAAAGGGTTTGTTTACATCTTGCCCCAATGCATTTCCAATGGAAGTCACATGGTTTGACACAACATTTGTGTTGTACAGCTTTCGGCTGTGTTTCGACTGCCCCACACCCCCTCATACAACAAAAATGTTGTGTCAAACCATGTGACTCCCATTGGAAATGAATTGCGAGCTTGCATCAGTAAAGAAGTCTCATGCATCAGCTATCTGTTGTGCATGTGTGAGTCAGGCCTATAGGCTTCACTCACACCTTCGCATCTAGCATACAACATTGATGCATGCTAGATGTATACAAAGGGTTTGTTTACATCTAGCATCCAACAATGTTGTATGCTAGATGCGAAGGTGTGAGTGAGGCCGAAGGCCTGACTCACACCTTCGCAACATATTGATGTATGCTTGTTGTATGAGACTTATTGACTGATGTAAGCTCGCAATGCATTTCCAATGGAAGTCACATGGTTTGACACAGCATTTTTTTTGTATGAGGCGGAGGGGGGCAGTCGAAACACATCCGAAAGCCATACAACAAATATGTTGTGTCAAACCATGTGACTTCCATTGGAAATGCATTGGGAGCTTGCATCAGTCAATAAGTCTCATACAACAAGCATGCATTCATTTTGTATGCTAGATCGAAAGGTGTGAGTGAAGCCAAAGATATCTGGTTAGCGAACAAACTTAAAGGAGTTACCTATTAGGTGTACCCAATAGAATATATTTTGTAATAATCATCTTTGTTTGCAATCTGACACATTCAACTCTGAGCGCATTCTCCATTATAAGATTGAAAGACAAAGTTGGTGTGAAAAGACCATGGTTTGAGTATAAGCATTTTTGCCAACTCTCACTCCTTCAGCATGTGGTATTCGGACGGTTGGCTTTTGCGGTGTGTCCCGTGCCTGGGGGGTGGGGGGTGCGGGTGTCCCCTGTGTCCAGGGGGACTTCCTCTATAAAGGACGTGTTTGTCTTTGGTCCGCCGACCCAGTGAGTTTGAGTATATTGATAAGCTCCTGGTGGCTATAGATAATGAGGTGGTCAGTCAAGCAGCTCACAGATCAAGTATAGTGGCTGAAACCGGAGAGGGCTTCCCAGCCCTATTGCGTTTCAGGCCATGTGTGTGTCCCCGCTGCCCGCTCCTTTGTCCTTGTCACGGCCAGTAAAAACAACAATGGGAAGGTTGATTTCAAAGCGGTGGGGCCAAGGTGGAAGGCCTTAGAAAGCACTGAGTCCTGCTGGGCTATCGGGTGACCTTGGCTTGAATGGCCTTACAGAGTGGCAGAGACCCCACCAGCTTGAAGCCATCTATCAAGGGGACAAAGGAGAATAATTTTGTGTAGTAAAGCAGCCGTTAATGAATGATGCACACAGTGGTGGAAGGAATAACGATTTTTTTTAATTTTTATTACTTTTATTACTATATTGGCATCGAGAGAAAAAGTATGCAAAATATCCTATTTCACAACTTTGTTTTTCAAACGTTTTCAAAATGTGTCTCACAACGCAATGTCTTATTTGTATTTTTTTATTCATCATGTATTTTTGTATATTTGAGTTTCGGTGAGACACCAAATGCATCTTTTGGGTCTGGGAGCTTAAAAGGTTGGGGAACCCCACCCTCTAACGAACAGCTGCGACCACCCCGAGATATCGTTGAGAAAAATGTCCGAACAAACGAACAGGAATCCACTTAATCTAATCTCTCAGGGATTACCTTACTTAAGTATTTAGTGCATTTCTCAATGTGTTAGGAGCACTAAGGGCTGTGGGGCTGCAGTTTACTTTGAGCCATATTGTTTTTTACTCCACTACAACATTTTAGTAACTTCCAGTAGGTACGTTGCAGATTCTTACCAAAAAACAAATCAAACAAAAACAAAAAAAATCTTAATTATGTGTTGTGAGCATCACAAAGAGGGAACAAAATCTGAAACATCTTCCAACACCATTGTGTAAGAGTACTTACACAATGGCACTAAGTACATTTTGATGCCAATGCTTGTACTATTACATTTCAGTCAGACAACTCACGAATAGATTAAACAATATTTATTGCAGCATGAGTAATGAGTGTGCATATGATATTTGACTTGGCGTTCGGCTCTGCTGGAATTCTCCCTGCTCGGCATGATTAGCAACAACATAAAACATAAGAGCAGGGAGATAGATATACAATAACCCCCCCATGGGGAGCATAGATAGCAGAGCCCACCGGTGGTGCTGGGGTGGTGGTGGGAGAAAACATCACATACAACCGGGAACCATGAGCAGAGGAAGGCAGGAAGAGCAAGGAGTCTAGTGAGCTTAAGTAGCCTGCTCAATTAGTCAGCTGACTGCCGCATCGGCGAATGACGTGTGAGACTTGTACACACGTATACTCCCACATGGTAATGCAGCATGTTAACCCTTTGAGCATAGTAAGGGCATTTGAGCATGGCAAGACCTCCCTTGAGGTTGACTGACTGAACTGACTCCGCAAGCTGCGTTTGATTTCAGTCAGACAACTCACGAATAGATTAAACAATATTTATTGCAGCATGAGTAATGAGTGTGCATATGATATTTGACTTGGCGTTCGGCTCTGCTGGAATTCTCCCTGCTCGGCATGATTAGCAACAACATAAAACATAAGAGCAGGGAGATAGATATACAATAACCCCCCAACACGCATACCTTCGGTGAACCTTCACCGTCAATCCGGGCAGGTGACCCACTATGAATGCACAGTGACGAAATGCAAATATGCATTTCTGGAACCTGCACGGATAACCCCCCAACAAGCAGAACCGAGAACGCCCTACGGGAAGACTCAACCGATACACATCCGGGCAGATATCCCACTCGATAGTGACGAAATGCAACGGCTATGCAATTTCTGGATCTGCGCGGATATTTTAACTTTATGTGAGCTATGTGTGCCATGACGCCACGCTGGTAATCGTGAGGCTTAGCTGAGAAAATTAATGTGAGGGGTGAGCGCCGGACTCAAAACCATTTTTGAGTATAGCATGCTAAACTTTAAGCTTAAGCTGAATGAGGCCTGCATGGCGCTTGCCGATAGGCCATTCCTCCATAACGCCATTATGGAGGAATATTCTACGCTGCTTCGCGGGGCTTACGTGTAGTGCAACCGTTCACCGTACCGCTGATGTCCTCTATGCCAAAAAGAGGAAACGCCATCAGCCTAAACAAGTGTAATGCTTAATTGGGCCGTCCACCCACAGTTGACAGTCTCTGCATTGAGTATGTGCTTAACATGTACTGTATTCCTATGATTGTAAATAAATATTTCGATCAATCGATCCTACGGGAATTCTCAACCGATACACATCCGGGCAGATATCCCACTCGATAGTGACGAAATGCAACGGCTATGCAATTTCTGGATCTGCGCGGATATTTTAACTTTATGTGAGCTATGTGTGCCATGACGCCACGCTGGTAATCGTGAGGCTTAATATCTGGGAAAATGAATGTGTGGGGTGAGCGCCGAACTCAAAACCATTTTTGAGTATAGGCATGCTAGACTTTAAGCTTAAGCTGAAAGAGGCCACGACGCTTGCCGATAGGCCATTCCTCCATAACGCCATTATGGAGGAATATTCTACGCTGCTTTCGCAGGGCTTACGTGTAGTGCAACCATTCACCGGTATGCCGACGTCCTCTACGCCAGTATGAGGAAACGCCATCGGCCCGCTGTTTCTCTAGATCCACTAACATGGGCTAGAGAGAAACTGAACTATAAGCCATTAGCTTATAACGACCTGTAGGAACTTCACCCAGCGAAGCAGATCTTACATGTAGTGCAGCCATTCATGTTACCCCAACATTCCTCTAACGCCAGAGTGAGGAAACCACCATTACCCCGATGTTCCTTTAAAGCCACTGTAGAGGAACATCAACGAACCATTATTAACATTAGCTTGTGAAATGCCACCAATTGAACTGCCCCCAGCGACCACCGTATATGCAAGGAAATGAGATTACCATCCCTGATCGAATACAGCACTTGCACTCATTACATTCTGAATAAACAACTGAAGCTCTTCCGATTAGATGCACATGATGATTCATGGACAGCTGAGGACCATTGGCCTGAGTTTCAGGTGGCGACTGGTGCATCAGCGTGGCAGTAGAATCGGGAGTAGCCAGGGAATGAGCTGAGGAGACCGATAGCCGATTAAGCAGGGCTCACGCCACCTGACGGAGTCCAGAACACAGCCAGAGCAGGTTGCCCGATGCGGAACTAAAGACACAAGCAAAGACAGAGTTACTTATACTTCATCCTGACTGAATGAATTAAGGAGTGAATAGTGGATCCTAAGCACGGATCGGAAAACAGAGATCATGCTGAGGGTCGAGATCAGCAGAAGAGACTTCCCACACCGCGCAAGCCGAGATACCAATACTTAAAGAGAGAAGCCTTAGATCTCAATCCTAAACTATTTAAACACCCAGTGATAGAGGCCCTTTATGAATAACTTACATAAGCGGCATATGCTCTTCATGCAGCCTTTGAGCAATTGATTAGAGTTTTAAGGAAGTTAAAATAAGCTTCATGTCATACAGACCCGAGAACTGTTCGAGACCACCTCGTCCAGAACTAAGATGAGATACACTACTATGTCCCATGCGAGCAGTCTATAATGCTGCAGAATCGACAGCACTGCAGCCTGCACATGGGTGATGGTGATGGACTTACTTCTTCGCTAGATACTAGAACCATCAGTTTCGAAGAAACCCCAACCGGCCAACACCGGCTGAAGAAGCATTGGTGAATCTCCTGACTGAGCGACCCACGACATCTGTGATTGTGCTGAAAGAAAGCTTAGGACCAAAAGATAATCTGGGGGTCATGAACCTGGTGAACGAATGAGCCACAGATAACAGATAAACATGATATGCTTTGAGAGAAAGCATGCCTAGATATGTGCCTGTCCTGAATATTATTATTAAATATTAATTATTATTAATACATGTATTAATTAATTTAACACAACGCTAAACAGCTTCTATGAAGAAGCAATGACAAGGCTATGGTTGTTTGATAACATCTGTGCAATTAACTATGAATTGATTACTGTCATCCGATGCCATTAGTTGCAATAACTAAGATGAGCAGAAAAACAGCCAGAGTCATGAGGCCCGAGGGCAGGAGCCTAACTCTTGTTTCAGTAGAGTGAGCAGATTGATGTACACGTACAGCCACTGGACGTGACGCTAGCATGACGCAGGGACTTACTCCATTCCGACCATTAATTGACCATTAACCGGGGGCGGCCTTAGGAATCTGGAGGCTCGTTTCGAGACCAGATATGAGGCCTCCATGTATACCTATGAAAAAATTATCCTGTAGGGTTAGGGTTGGGGTTAGGGTTAGGGTTACATTTTGATACATTTTGGTTACACTAGAACGTTTCTTATGAGGAAACACCATCAGCCTACGGGAATTCTCAACCGCTACGCACCCGGGCAGATGTCCCACTCGATAGTGACAAAATGCAACGGCTATGCAATTCCTGGATCCTGCACGGATATTTTAACTTTGCGTGTGCTACGTGAAGCTATGACTGTCAAACAATAGTTTTGACTGTTCGATATTGCGTGCAGCCATTACTCTCGACAATTACACAGCAACGAACGCCACCTCTCCTCATCCTGACGTCCCTTCACGATGAGTGTCTTCCCTTTACCTCCCAGGACGCACATTTTTACACATGGTTATTAACGGAAAAGTGTAACTTGACCTTGTGGGAGAGAGTAAGGCAGCGAGTGAACGAGAGAGAGAGGCCAGGGGTGGCGGGGGTTTGACTGACAGTCGGCGCTCGGAGGCCCTGAGGGTGGAGGCCTGTCAATTGAAACTGGTGAAACATAGCAAAGCCTCCTATGCAGGTTTGCAATTAACCCAAACTTATGATGTATCCACTGCAGAATTAAATAGACATTAAACGACATCATGGTGATATTCCTAATGCTGACACTCAATACTATAGTGGCACTGAGCGACATCAAATCAATTACAGATCTGAATACAACTGGCAGAGTACATTTCCCAGACTGCACCGGGGAAACCACAACCGATAGGTCGCACAAGCACTGCGACACAGAAGCCAAGCTTGCTGCGAACATAGACATAGTCTATGGCTGCCTTCCTTCGACCCAGATCCTCTCACAGATAAGTGATGAATTCATGCTTAGGAGTTTCAATTTAGAGCTCCTGGCAGTGGATGTTAGCTGTGCAGAAATGAAGCGACACAGCAAGCTGCTAGCCTACCACCTTCTGAAACATCTTCAGTCCCACAAAGCAACTGCCATTACCTAATCCTACTCGAGGACTGATCAACAGAACATACAATATGAATCTGAGACATTTAAAAGTGACGAATGGGCAATGGGACGCACGGTGACAAGACGCTATATACGTATACGTATATTTTAATCTGAACTTCTGACCTCAAAGAGAGTGAGGAGGGTATACGCTAGAGTGACTGGACCGACAGCTAGATAGGCTTGAGGGGCGGATGGAGGCAGCAGTTTGTTAAGCTTTTAGCTCTTCTCCAAGACATCTCAACCCGGATAATGAGCTGAGACATGATAGAACGACAAAGGAAGCACTAATTAAATGCCCATTAAGAAATACATCCAAAATAACAGCTAGAAACAAATCTACAGAAGTAAATAAACTAGACAGAAGGCTATGACACTTGACATGAGATTACTGCAAATGCAATTGCAGTCTTAACCTACTTTAATAGACACTGCGCATGACTGAATCCATTGAGATGAATTAACAATAACGTATGATACTGTCCTTGGAAACATGGAAACTTTAAGATTAATAACTATGCCACGTATGAATTAATTGACGGGCAGAAAGCTCTTATACAGCTGCTGCTGCATAGAAGTATTAGTGTTAGCCAGGCATAAAACTGAAGCATAATACATCACAGGGTGAAAAGGGTGCTAGCTTTAGCATTAGTTTAGCATGAACAACCCTCATGGCAATGAGGAACCTCAACAACCACATGGCTACAAGCAGTATTAAAGCACCAAATCTATATAGAGATTGCCATTAAGGTAGTTAACTCACAGCAATACTTCCAAGCACATAGAAAGTGTTAGGTAATACTTTGATAATACTTTGGTAAGCAGAGTGTGACTGAAGTCTAGCTTCAAAATGAATGAAACTGTTAGGAGACACAACAGGCAGCTGAGTTGCCAGATCTTGAGAAAGAAAGCAACTAGGTGTAGAACCATCCCATGCCCGACTAGGACTCACCACATGAGAACTTAACTTACAATATATATACACCCCAATGACTATGCTGACTTGAACAACACATTTCATTGGACAAGGTCATTGGACCCATGACCAAAACCAGAACAAACAATTGACTACAGAAAACAAGCCCAACGTTGCTTATAAAAGCACACGTGGCAACCACTGCACATGATTTGAGGACCCATAGCTGGAGGGGCCAACACTGCGCCTGAGCTGGCATGGCAAATATCAGCTAAATTAAAACGTGGCTTTGACTGTAGACACATATACCACATACAATAGAAGGTGCAGCACTGTCTGCGCATCCGGCTTAATAACCAGAACAGGCTATTATGAAGCTTGTTGAAGCCACATGATAGAACTCAGCATCAGCAGAATCATATCAAACTCAATATTTTGCATACAACCTGCGGCCCTTATCACAGCATGGACAGTAGCTGAGAAGCATAATTTAAGCAGCAGACGCAGTAGCTGCACCCGCAGACAGCAAAAGCAGTAGTAACAACCATGAGAAAACATCACATACAACCGGGAACCATGAGCAGAGGAAGGCAGGAAGAGCAAGGAGTCTAGTGAGCTTAAGTAGCCTGCTCAATTAGTCAGCTGACTGCCGCATCGGCGAATGACGTGTGAGACTTGTACACACGTATACTCCCACATGGTAATGCAGCATGTTAACCCTTTGAGCATAGTAAGGGCATTTGAGCATGGCAAGACCTCCCTTGAGGTTGACTGACTGAACTGACTCCGCAAGCTGCGTTTGATTATTGAATGTAGGCCTTTCACAGATACAAAGTATCTCTACATTGTAGTATGCTACTTTTACTCAAAGCATGAGTTACGTTAACTACCACTATCACCCTTCAGCATGCATCAGCTCAATGTGTACCGTGGGAATACTGGGGTGGTGGTGTAATAAAACATTCTATACTTGGTATCAAATCAACACTTTCCTTAAGCGATTAACGGCCAGCTGCGAGTACGATTGTTCTGCCCTGTTGTTTCGTGCAGCTGAACATTTATTAGGGACCACATTCAACCGTGGTGGAAGAAGTACTTAAAAAAAAAAAGCAATACCACAAAATAAAAAAATACTATGAAAATGAAAAGTCCTATCTTGGTTTTTTTTTTTAGATTAAAATGATTTGCATGGATGTCACAAACGTAACATTGGGACATGCGAGAGGCTCAGATCCAAACCAAACTTGTCACAGACCACTCAGGCGTCTGTCATGAGAGTAGTCTCACCAGAGACCCCGTTATTCGTAACCGTACCGTTGCCCCCATCCCCACCAACACAGACGGCGGGGGAAACCATGCCGTGGCACCAACCTGCTCAACCGGGAGAAGCTAGGGCTTCAGTGTCTTGACACTAACCGAGGGGGAGCTGGGGATCGAACCGGGGACCTTTGGATTCCCAAATGGTCCGCAATGCGACGCATTGTGAACTAGTAGATCAGCTATTTCCGCTGAAGAAAATTAGTATAGAGGAGAAAAGGGGGCCTTGTATAGAGCTTGGTGCATGGGACTCCACTCAACGTTGTATATAATAATAATAATAATAATAATAATAATAATAATAATAAACGTTGTATATACGTAGGGTGTGTTTTAAATGGACATGACACTGAGCCTTCAGTGAGGTAAGAATGTCTGTTTTGGGTCAGAGAGGCTACTTGATCTGGGGAAACATATTGCCCTCACAGTAGTGAAAAGTAACTACTGTACTGTTTACTATTACTTTGTAGAACATGCTCACAGCGTGTCTCAATTTTACGTTGGTACTTTTAAGTGCTTAGTTTTAATTTAGGCTCTGTACATAGTTACAATTTAGTCAACAAATAAAAACTAGACTAAATGGTAGGGAGGACTAGTGGAGAAGCGATCCAGTAGAAGTACAAGTAATTTTATGATTGGCTGTGATAACGATCATACAAAGCTCACTGACAACACATCTGTGACGCGCTGCGAGCTTGTAGATCGGCACACGGCTAAGTATAAACCATGCATTACGACACCAGCAAGTCCTGCAAAATGTAGTGTCGACTAAATCAACTGTCAATTTAGTTGACTAAAATCTTAAGATATTTCGCCGACTGTAAGTAGACTAAAACTGAAACATTTCACAGGACTAACACGTGACAAAAACGACATCAAAATGTGCTGTCAAATAAATCTGCTGGGGTCTTTCCTACATGGTGGAATTGTTACTTATATACTCAAGTAAAATGAAAAGAAAAAAAAAGAAAAGAAACGAATGTGAGTCCTTCTTCTTCCAGCACTGCTTTGGCTTGCTGGGAATCCAGCGTGCGTTGGGGTTGCACTGTGAACAACACATGGTGCACATTCCTGAGAATCCTCTTTGTTTTATCACACTACGCACACGGCTCTGCTCCGCTCCGCGCTGCGCTGGCTGCAATATTATTCCACCTGAGTAAATAGTGGACGCCATCTCTCCCACTTAGGTCAAGGCACAGGGCTGGAAGTACTCTGGTCGTCCTTTTTAAACCCCATACCAGGCTGATTTTGTAGTTTGTTTTCCAGTTCAGGTTAAAAACTACAGCAGATTAAAAATAAAACATGGCTGAGCTAGTATAGGCCTGATAATCATGTTTATAGGCCTTAAAGGGACACTTCACCCTTTTTGCAAAAAAATATATGTTAATGACGTTTAGAAGCTTTAGATCACTTTCCTGGGGGTATTTATGTGTGTAATATGTGGTTTTAGATATTTTAGATTGTAGCAGTGAGCCTGTTGTCTCTGATGTCATGGACACTGGTCTCACTACCTTCCTGGACTACAATTCCCATAATTCTTTGGTGCACTTGTGGATAGGGGGGATAACTGTCTTACTGAGACAACATGTAGTCCAGGAAGGAAGTGAGCCCAGTGTCCATGACATCAGAGACAACAGGCTCACTGCTACAATCTAAAATATCTAAAACCACATATTACACACATAAAGACCCCCAGGAAAGTGTTCTAAAGCTTCTAAACATCATTAACATATTATTTTTTTGCAAAAAGGGTGAAGAGTCCCTTTAATGTTTTGAGGACCCCAATGGAAACAAGCCATATAGTTCTTTCTCGGGTGTTTAATCATATTAGTACTTAGCAGACCTTGTATTGAACTTTACTTTCCGGTGCTTGTCTTTGCAGACTGTGAATCAATCAATCAATCAATCAATCAATCAATCAATCAATCAATCAATCAATCAATCAATCAATCAATCAATCAGTCAACAGGTTGCGAGGGCACCAGGAAATAGTTCCCCATTAATTTTCCCCATAGACATTTCAATAGGTATTTATTTAACACTTTTTCTGCCCGCTAGGTGGTAGCATAAGCACAGCTAAGCTGTGACAGGCATAGGCTCCCATTGTAAAGAGCCGTATCATTTCCCGGTTATCAGGGAGGAGGGGGCTGTTGTTGTGAGGAGTGAGCATTAGCGCATAGCCTTTACCTCTCGTCAGAAATGGTTACATGTCCGGAGCGATGCGAGACAAAGTCACAAATGAAATCCATGAATCATTGGATGCACGACGGCTCACCATGGACAGCACTCGAAGCTTTAGAGATATACAGGGCATTGAAAACCCTGCTTTTAATGGAGATAAATGGAGCCTGGATGAAAAAAAACCCATAGCTGGTGGGGACGGAGGCGTTGCATAGCAACCGGAGCAATGCTAAAAGGTAAATTGACGGTCGGCGCTTTCATAGTAGACGGGGCATTACGGGGGGGTACGAACATGTACGTAGTTGGCACCTGCCGTAACCTAGCGGGGGGGGGGGGTCCGAAAAAAAGGGCAGGGTACAACACTTATTTCGTTGTTTTTTCAGCCAACGCCTTCCATGCTCTTCGGTTTTTGACCAGGGGGCGAAATATATAGAGCTATTTAACACTTCATATTAAAGAAAGAATAATCATAGAATCACAATGCGAGTGTGTAAATGAGCTATTTTCAGCACTTTTCTTTTCATTATCATGAATCTTTTTTAATAAATCTTCGAACAACAGAGCCCCCAGCATGCATGCCAGGCCCTTCTGAGAGGAAGTCCAGGAATTCATGCTTTTGATTCATATCGTTGCTGTCGGGTGGAAACCTCACGTGTCCAAAATCTTTGGAAAATAATAGATCTAAAAGCTCACTCGCAGTTCGGCTATTTTCAAATAGCCGAAATGTATATAGGTCTGAAGTTGTTAATGTATGTTTTGTAATAATATTCAATCTACAAAGGAAGTATTAACTAAAGTTAAATACATGTAGTGGAGTAACACAATACCTGGACCCGAGATATCGTGTAGTAGAAGTAAAAGTATTTGGAAATTGGAAATACAATATACCTCAAAATTGTACGTAGGTACAGACTACAGTACTAGTTACTTACTTTGCACCAAATGAAAAACAGTTACTTTTCAGAATTAAAATTCAACAATAGCAAAGGTCGCAGAACGATAAGCTCAAAACACGTTGCTTCCCACTGCGTTTCGAGGGTTGTAGATCTGCTACTTTTAAAGACTTTCTTAACGGCTTTTGTGCCTTTATTGATAGTATCCAGTGAATAATGACAGGAAAGAGGGAGAGAGAGAGAAGGGGAGAGACAAGGAGAAAAGGTCGTCATGAACGGGACTCGAACACGCAACACCGCTGTCAGGACAGAGCCTATATATGTGGCATGCGCCTGGACCACTAGGCCAGCGTGCGCCCCATAGATCTGCTACTTTTGATGCTTTTGCGTATCACGCTGTGATCAAGTAGATGCAGCATTCATTGATGAAACAACACAAAAGGTTTATGTTAAGGACATGAGAGGTTTCTGCCTTATAGTAAATATATCTATGAGAGCCAGCCACACCACATTTTTATTTTTTTCAACGTCTCTCCATTCCAAATACTGTACAATAGGGCATTACCAGTGTTGCCATGTCAGCTTATTATAAGCCCACTTGTTTTCTGTAAAGTCACTTTTAAATATTGGTAGTTGCGGGTTGCATAACATTTTGGGGTATTTTTCTAAAGTGTAGGCCTATAGTTGCTTATTTGGGCGTGTTTGCTAATATTATTGTTTACACCAGTGGTTCTCAAACATTTCCATGTCAACCCCCAAATGAATATTATGTATTTGTCCACAGACCACCTGGAAATATTTTTTTAATGCCAGGCAGATTTGTGTTGTGTAACACTGACAAATCTCATAAAAACTAAATATAGATTTATTTAGAAAATAGCAGATCTACAAGCTCACAACTCGTCACAAAGTATGACGTGTTGTGAGCTTGTAGCTATTTTCAAATGGTCTATGAACACACAAGGTTTCCATGGTGGTCATGAAATTCCTGGAAATATTTAAAAATTAGGAAAACTGTTTTCCAGGCCTGGACAATGTTTGGAATTAATAATGTCTGGAAAAGCTTTTGGCTATATTGATTTTGTTCATTAAAACATGTCCAAAAACATGTGTCGCATTTCGTGATATATTATGTAACATGTAGTGCTGTGCAGCACATGCTGTTTGAGTATACGGACTAGCCTACGGGACACTTTGTGAGCTTGTAGATCTGTTCTTTTTGTCACGTGGCTCACCTTGGCTCGAGTCAGTCTTAGGGCATACACAGTAGCACAGTGGTGTAAGAGCCTCATTATTGCAATTGATAGGTATATAGGCCTAGAAATGGGGCCAAATATTTTCGGGACTTTTATTTGGAAAATTAATTGTTAAAAACGTGTGCTAACCTATAGGGTTCAAGAAGTGGGGAAACTGGGTGTTTCTTTTGGGCTTGTTGTCATAAACTTGGGTGGTTAGCTTTTCTGGCTAACACTGTACAGCAGTGGTTCCCACTGAGCCCCCCATGTACACACAGACACGTCGCATGCACACACACACACACACACACACACACACACACACACACACACACACACACACACACACACACACACAGTCTTGATAACATGTTGACCACACATATACGACTAATAATGAAAGCAGCAGATCTGTAAGATCACAATGCATGTGTGATGCTTCCTATTTTTGAGTGGTGCAACCACTCCTATAGACAGCTATGTGTGTCCCTGCCTGGGTCCCTGGCTGCCTGGGTCCGTCCGTCACCACCAAGTGTCACTGTTGTGCAGCCTAACACACACACACACACACACACACACACACACACACACACACACACACACACACACACACACACACACACATTAACTGTATATATGATGATTTCGGGTGTGACAGTACAGTACAGTGGCAGGTACAGAAGAGTAGAGGGACCCGCTGGGGACCCCCACACGCTAACTGTCATTTCTGAACCATTTCGGACACGGGGCGGCTCGCCGGAACCGGGCCGGCACCCCGGGCGCATTCCTGTGGGTCTGGAACACCCCGGGGGGCCCCCACACGGAGTTGCATCACTTTTTTCCGCTTAAATATAATAATAATTTTTGTGCAACGTGTTGAAAATGTTTACATCTTGCCAAAAAGACACGGACTCAAAGAGAGGCCATATACGCTATAGCTCAGGAAACAGAGCGGATCCATCGAAATGATTTCAGATTACACTTTCAAACGTTGGATTCTCTGCATATTTTCCACATCACTGCAGTTAACAGGTGCACAGGGCTTCAGCCAGACAGAAATGGAAATATAAAAAAAAAGACTTGCAGCCACAGTGCCGCCGCTATAGCCACACACAAGGCACAGTGCATGGTGTGCGTGGCAACACGCTGAGGAGGGCAACAAAATGCGCCAAGCCGATCCTCGTAATAACATATATTTTTCCCACGGCTCCGCCACCGTCGAAATAAAATAAAAAGTCTTCTGAAAGAATATATATTCAAAGATTTGTGCCGCATTTTCACTATTTTTTCAAAAATAGCAGACCTACAAGCTTGTAGCGCGCCACTCGGTGGCGCGCTATGAGCTTGTAGATCTGCTATTTTCCAATAGCTAAAGTAAACATAATGCTTAGTTAAAAAGTCAAAGGTCAAAGTCGTACTATTTGTCACACACGATACCGCAGTGAAATTTGTTCTCCGCATTTTGACCCATCTCTTGGTGCGGTGAGCCGCAGCCAAGGAGCGGTGAGCTGCAGCCAAGGAGCGGTGAGCTGCAGCCAAGGAGCGGTGAGCTGCAGCCAAGGAGCGGTGAGCTGCAGCCAAGGAGCGGTGAGCCGCAGCCAAGGAGCGGTGAGCTGCAGCCAAGGAGCGGTGAGCTGCAGCCGTGTCGCGCTCGGGAATCATTTGATTAGTTGATTTGACACCAAAACACCAAAAGGAATTCCCGTCCAGAATGTGTTTTAATAACGAGCGAACGCATCTGTGTCATTTTAGATTTTAACCAATTTTATACTTTGGATATTCAAAATAAGCAGATATATACACAAGCTCACGGCACACGTCACTTTGTGGAACATCTATTTTTTTTTTCAATCAATCAGATACAGATCCATGCGTAATGGGTTTGGATCTGATCAGAATGCTTGCACTGGGAGAACTGGGAGTATTTATTTTCCCTGCATGCCTCTAAAGATCCACCTCAGTGGTGGAGAGTAACTATACACAGTATAGGTACATTCACTCAATTACTGTATTTGACTTTACACTGTATAACTGTAGCCTACAAGCGTGACTCAATGATGAGCATATGATTCGGAATCAATCAATGCAGCAACATCTTTTAGAGCTTCTACTGAGTGTTGTTATTTTAATTCAAATGTTCCAAGCTGGCTGGAGGGGACAGGTCCCTGCGGGACACTGATTGGATCATGACGTTAGGTTGGTGAGACGACTTTGCAGTTGTGGAATCAGAAATGTTCTCTCTTTCCCTGCCTGTATGGATGGAGGAGCTGGCAGATTAATTTAATATTAATAATAATAATAATAATAATAATTGTTGTTATTATTATTATTATCATAATACCTTGAGGGTGACGGAAAGTGGACATTTTAAGCGCTATTTAAAAAATCACACCCGTGTAACTGAGTGGCGCAACTCCCCTCTCCGCTCTCCCCCTGCCTGCCTCTCTCTCTCTCTCTCTCTCTCTCTCTCTCTCTCTCTCGTTAGCAGGCAACAGTGCAGCACTATCTCTCTCTCTCTCTGATTCTGGCACAACAGCGCCACTTTTGCCCCTACTGGTACTCTAAACATAGTCACATAGTCACATAGTCCCATAGGGACATTGCTGTTCCTTGGAGTGGTTGCACCGCTCAAAAAATAGAAGCTAACAGAGGTTTGTATCGCAGCATGCTGTGGAAAAAAGGAAAATCATTATCAGCCTTGTATTTCCAGTCACCATCTGTTCCAACATGATATCACAGCATAGGCTTGCTAAACAGTACCATTTAGGGGTCCGCTTTTACTCATATTCACAATCAAATGAACACCCAGGATTTGACTGAAAAATAAATAATACTAATCTCATCTCTGGCCTAACCAAACGAACATGCATCAGTCACAGGACACCAGGAAAGACGTTTTAAAAAGAAAAATCAACATGTTTTCACGAGGCCGACATGTATGGGAAGTGTTCAGACAAAGTTAATGTTGTCTTAACCCCCCCCCCCCCCCCCGTCTCCACAGCTGATTATTCCCCATTTCGTTATTTCAGAGCCAACAGAAAAGGCCCAGATGAAAGGAAATTACGCTTATTCTCTTATTATCCTGTCCCTCTTGTATAGCGCACGTTCACGCTTTTCAGGAGAAAAAAAAGAAAAGAACTGTGAAAACAAAATGATAATATAAAAAATAACATGGTGAATTCCTCGCGCCGTGACCTATCGGGCCTCATCACGAAGGGTGGGGTGTTTGAGTGTGGGGGGGGGGGGGGGGGGGGCTCCTCTCAGAGCCAGCAAAAACAGAATGAGAGTTTGAACACCTATTTCCATTCGGGGGTGGGTTGTGGCTGGGAGGTGTGGGGTGGTCCCGAAGGCTTTTAATCAGGGTCTTAAAACAAGTCAAGCTCCGCTTTGATAAAGACAGTGGGCCTCGCCTCGTTTATCTGTGCTCCTCTTGTGAAGCGCTGCGCCGGCCCGGCGCGGCGCGCATGGATGATGTCATGTCATCTTTGATCCTCCCGTGTGTGTAGGACGCGTCGGACGTTATCTCTTGTGGGCGAGAGAGGTCCGCCCTGCAGCGCCGGCTGATACGGCAGCTCACGCTCAGCTTGTGATGTGATGTGCAGTGGTGGACCAAAAGTACATTACCTTAGTACAATACCATTACATTATCAATCCAGTTTTCAAAACGTAGCCTACATTGCTATACTGTGGTGCTGAAACCTTTTAATGCCAAATCTATATGTGTTTGGCCGTGGACCACCATCTCAAAATATTTAGTTCCAGGGACCCCCCCCCCCCCCAGAAGCAAAGATTCAAGATTTGCACAAATTGTCATGATTTAAAAAAAGACATCATCGTCAGGCGGGGTTTGGTCATTTCAAACAATATCTATATCTGGCATCTATTAAAGGATTCTAACTGTCCAGGAATAGAAAGCCCGGCATTTCTGTTATCCCCCGGGTTTTTAGGCGCGTTTGTGAACTGTCCACAGCCCGCCTCTGAGACGCAGACGCAAACAAGTGACAAACATGATTCCATGTTATAATGAGCATCAGTGAGGACTGCATATGAACACAAGGTTGCAAATGGTTGTATCAATACCACTTCATACAACAAAAACAACAAGCAAACAAGTACTGGGAGAAGGATGCTGAAGATGGAGCAGCCATGCAGGGAGGAGAAGAGGAAGGCCAAAGACGAGGTTCATGGATGTGGTGACAGACGACATGCAGGTGGCTGGAGTCACCGAGGAAGACAGAGAAAACAGAACCAGATGGAAACAGATGATCCGCTGTGTGGCGACCCATGATGGGAATTAGAAGAAAACCTATCAAATTTACCAGATGCATGTGTTGTCTGGTGACGGATAGATATATTAAAAATGGCCACCAGGGCTTGGTGAAACCTTGTAACCCTAACCCTCTGGCGACCACAGTCTTTGCTCTAGTCTAGAAGGCTGAAATGATGCATTAAGGTTGTGTGCGTGCGTGCATGCGTGCATGCGTTGTTCATGCTATTTGGCTAAAAGCAGCCATGAGAGTTAACCTATACGTATCATTAAATAGGGCAGATTCACAGTCATATTTGCACAATATGATTTGGAAATATTGGTCCACTGATGACACAACAATCTAACGCAAACAAGCTCTGTTGTCTCAAAAACAAAGATGTCAAGTAAGTGGAGCGTTACGTACATTACTGTGTGAACTCTCACAATCCCTCATGGGACCACGTCCGTCACAAACATCAGATCTGTATGACCAGGCATGTTGTCCAGGAGGGCAACAATATTTGCCTTGGACCACTGTCCTGTTGATGAAGCCAAACATATTAAGAGGACAGATTGGTTTTCTTTGCAGAAACAAGTATTACGTATGCTCCTTTTCATATAGAGCATATACCGTTGACTACAGTCCGCCAGAGTCCTCTATCCTGGGCCTTCTTTTCCAGCTGTTTCCACGTCAGTCCACACTGCTTGGTGTCTGTCTCAAGGGCCCTGCGCCAGGTGTTCTTCGTTCTTCATTCTTTAGAGCTCCAAATGTTCTTGAGTTGGATGAATGCGGCTCTTGCCTTTGCCGATTCTAGCTCTGGCGTCTGCATCTGTGCTGCCCTGACTGTCTACGCGCTGCCTAAGTATGTGAAGGCTGTTACTCTGCCAGCACTCTTCTCTTGCAAGTAGAAAGACTATTGTTCAATCTGTACTAATGTCTGTCTTTGATTATGCTGATGTGCTGTATACATGCATGCTTCACTCTCCACGCTAAAGCCCCTTGAAGCAGTCTATACCAAAGTGCTCTGCAATTTATTACTGGCTGATGGTTATCTCACCCGTCATTGTATTTTCTATGAAAAAGTGCGTTGGCCATCTCTCGCAGAGCAACATTGTCTTTTATGTATTTATTTATTTATGTATATAAATTTATTAGGCAGTGTGTGGTAAGCTTCCTTCCTTTGTACCTAGCCTCGCTTTTAGATCCAAAAGTCACTGGACGACGTGCACGTTCACAGGCACACACTAGATATACCAGTGAATAAAACGGTGAATAAATGGAGAAAACGCATTCAGGACTCTCTGAAACTGGTTGGAATATGGTCTCAATAGAGCCATTCAGGGTGCTTATTGAGGCCACACTGCATATAGTGACTGCACCTGTTTAATGTGATACTACAGGCCTATATATTTATTTGCAAAGACAAAGACGGAGAAAAGGAAAAAAAAGAAACTGTCCTGTTGATGAAGCCTGCAGCGCCGGCTGCACGCTGGCAGCACACTGACGCACAGGGCCTTTTGGCAGATCGTTGCTGTCGGGCAGAAACCTTGTATCTCCATTTTTCCAACATTTATATTTGACTGTGTTTGTTGTTGGAAATGGTCGGAAATGTCAGGCAAAAAACAAGCAGAAATAGCCGATCTTAAGCCGAATCTGGCCATTCATATGAGGCTCCGTGGGCCAAATGCATATAATATTCATTTGGGGAGACATTTGACATGAAAAGAATTGAGAACCACTGGTAGAGGAAGTGCAGCCGTGGAAGAAGACAATGGAGAGTAGAGAGAATTCCTCTGCGTCATTAGAGAAGAACAGAACCAGCAAACACTTCCTGTTAATGACTTGTAGCTCTGTGGTTGTGTGTGTGTGTGTGTGTGTGTGTGTGTGTGTGTGTGTGTGTGTGTGTGTGTGTGTGTGTGTGTGTGGTTGGGGGGGAGGGGGGGGAGGGGGGGGGGAGTGCAGCGATGTTGTCGGCAGAGTTGTGAAAAAGTACTCCTTCTCAACTTCAGTAAAAAAATATCAATGCCACAATAGGAATATACTAAACGAAACGTGCCTGGTTAATTTCACCCACTGGCATGTGGGTGATGTTGGCATTAAAGTTAACCCATTCTGACCGGGAACCCATTTTGGTGTTAGCACCATGTTATGCTTTAGCTATTGAAAAATAGCAGATCTACAAGCTCATAGCGCGCCACCGAGTGGCGCGCTACGAGCTTGTAGGTCTGCTATTTTTGAAAAATCGAAGAACGACTGACATTTTTTAGAATCTGATCTCGGGTCAGAATGGGTTCATCAGACCAGTGTGTGTCCAGTGGAAACCTCGTACGAATCTGATCTCAGGTCAGAATGGGTTAAAGGACGCTGGGGCTTTTGAAAGGTGACCTCAAACAGGCCGCAGTCACAAGAGGGCCATGTTTTGTTTCCTGTCACACGTTGGGGGAGTAGGGGGGGGGGGGGCGCCATGCCGCCCCCAACTCCCACCCCACACACACAAACTCCCACCCTTCTCCCGCCCCTGTCCAGCACGGGTATATAGATCATAAACTGATGCAGGAAACCTTGGCAAAGGCAGTGCTATATAATGTTTGTGTTAAAATGATTGTTATACTGTATTATATTCTCATTGCGATCACAGTGATTGTTCAGTATATAACGGGACGTTCTCTCTCTCTACTGATTGGATGAAAATGGTGTCCCACCTTGGACACAAATAAGAGCTGTATACAGACGGGGAGACGTCCCCTGTGATTGAACAAACCCGCTCTATAGCAGTTAATTTACAGATTATAGATATCAGAATAGTGGGTATAGTGGGAGCCTGCAGTCGGTATAGCGCTGTGGCCCGCACGGCTATAGAAGGGCCTTGGGTTCGATTCCCGGCCAGGGACGATGTGGGCGCTGCAGGGGACGGCGTGTGTCTCGTCCTCTGGTTGTAATGGGTTAAGAGTGAGTTCACCTATATAGGCATGCATGTGTAACGTTTTAACCTTTTTGCCCTGGGCAAACACGGCCAATAAGAGCTTCGACAAATAAACATCCCATCGTGGTCAGGGTTTTACTGCTGCCCACACTGTAGCCTAAAGCTCTGAGAAGTGGGCTTATGACCTGGGGTGTGGGGGGGGGGGGGGGGGTAGGGGCGTATGGGGGAGAGGGAGAGAGAGAGAGAGAGAGAGAGAGAGAGTGTGTGCGCGTGCAAGGGGCCAGGTCCACTCAGCTCCATATATGGGCACAATATTGCAATTTACGATCTGCGTTCGCTTCCCGCGTTCGCGCGTCTTACTCGTAATAAAGGTGATTTCCTTTTCCCACATGTAAAGCGACTTAGAGTATAAGTATAGATAAGCACTATATCAACCTGAGATATTATTATTATCATTATTATTATTATTATTATTATTATTAATTAAGTGTCCAGGGACACCCATGAGGGATCATCATGGGAGAACCAAATGGACCTTTTATACCACATCTATAACTGGACCTGTAAGCATTACATTTTAGTGTAGATTGTGGTCCCAAAATGGCATCACGTGGCGCGGTAGAATGAAACTGATAGCTTGACAGACGGATTGCAAATGCTAGCTTGCGCGCCGCCGCGGCTATGAATAGCTGGCTCACTTGGCCGGAGCAAACCGAAGGCCCCGACGAAATGGTTGGAATTCTTTGCGCTTTCCTCCGACATGTTTGGTCCGTAACAAACAGGCTCTGAAAGCTTCTGTCAGCGACAGAAATGTCCAATAACGACAGGGAGAGTTTTGTATCGGGTCAAAAGAATTAACCTCTAGTTGTGTGCGCGGCTAAAGTTGGATAAGACTCAGACAAGGAGCGTGATAGTGGAGTGGGGGGGGGGGTGGCGGTTGGAGATTATTCCCGATCCCTACCTCCCGCTCTTAAACACACACTTCAGTTAATTTTGTGTGCCCTCCCTAGGCTGTGGTGGAATGTAACTAAGTGCATTTACTCAAGTGCTGAGTACATTTACTCAAGTAACTTCAACTTCCATTCCTCTAGCTGCTTTTGATCACCCCCCCCCCCCCCCCCCCCCTTGTTTTGTCACTGCTTCTGTTCGTCTGATATGTCTCACTGTTACATAGGATATGACATGAGATCACCACTTATCTGGACTGGAGTCACATCTTTATATTTATACGCTTACTGAACCCCGACATAGAAGGCACGATAGAAGCAGATGGATCTAGATACAACTAGAGAAATAGCAAAAGTAGCTACGATTGCTGTCATTTATCACGGAGAAGCCTCTCAGACTGAAAACTCCAGTTAATTTTCTCCATGGCTAGGGGACAACTTCCCACTGTTATTCACGGAATCATTATTTTGAATATAATTCTGCATGCTATTTTTGAGGCCCAGCTTTGAGGGTTTGTGTGAACACAAACATTGGCTGATGACTGGCTGATCACCCCATAGCGATGATTCGATTGGCTGAGCAAAGTACATATTGAGGATAAAAGTGAGGGCATCAAAGTGAAGACGCCCAAAGTGATTGGTCGGAATGACATCTGTGATGATTTGATTGACTGAGCGCGGAATGTTACCCCTCAATTCACACGAGTGTGATTTTTGTTGTTGTTAATCATCTGACATTAAGAACTTATAAGTGACAATTCACAACCCCAAGCCAGTGCCTATAAGTGCATCCTTCATTGCAATCACAATTGAATTAAAGGTGTATGTCAACCACACGTTTTGTCCTCAGTCACCCATGCTCATTATAGTGTGGCACCACTTCTGTCTACTCGCTCTGCGTCTCATTGGTGGACTGTGGCCACTTCAGAAACCTGCCTACCAGTGACACCATCGATGTGGAATCTAAGGCATTAGAAACTACAGCCTTTCTCTTCCTGGAAGGTTATCATGCTGAAAAAGAAGCCATTGTTCTTGCTTCTGTCTCTGAGACACAAATGGTGCCATCTTATAATGAGCAAAGTGCTCCTTTAATAAAAAAAACTACGGTGCCTAAAGTGTCTTGAGACAAATGTGGCACTATAATCTCAATTGATTTGAAAATGTTGCTGCCTCTTTTGTTTTTGTGCCCGGGACTCCCATGCAAGATTTGTGTTATTTATGTTATTTATATCAACATGAAATGAAATAAAATAAAATAAAATGTTGATGACTTTGAAAGTCTATTTTAACCCATTCTGAAGGGGAACCCATTTGGGTGTTAGCATCATGTTATGCTTTAGCTATTGATTTTCAAAAAATAGCAGATCTACAAGCTCATAGCGCGCCACCGAGTGGCGCGCTACGAGCTTGTAGGTCTGCTATTTTTTTTTAAATCGAAGAACGACTGTCATTTTTAGAATCTGATCTCAGGTCAGAATGGGTTCATCAGACCAGTGTGTGTCCAGTGGAAACCTCGTATGAATCTGATCTCAGGTCAGAATGGGTTAAAATGCCTGATGTGTCGTCGCTGTCGGGGAGGACGCCACCTAACTCATAAATCACTGCTATTGAACACCCTAACCTCTGTGTTACAGTAGTTACAATATTGAACCAATTAAAAAGCGCTTCGAACAAAACCTCAATTGGCTAAAGCAGCTTACTCCGCCACCTCTCATGCAAGTAATTGACAATATATAAGGTCACAATAACAACTTTGATGAGGCAGTATGCAATTTTTTTTTTAATATAAGGTTTTCTTAATTTCCTGAAAAATCTATATTTTTAGTTTCCTGAAAAATGAACATTTTGTAGTTAGGTGATTTTCTCCCCGACAGCAGAGATTATGTTTAAAGTGGTTTAACAGATTTCAAGGCTATAGTAAAAATATATATTTAGCTGGAGAGAGCCCCTGGATCCCCTCTGAAGGACCCCCGCAGTGGGTGTTCCCCCGGACCCCACTTTGAGAACCACACTCACTGGCATTAAAAAAAAAGACATAAAAACGTTCTGCATTGCAGCTTTAAATATTTGTTCAGTGTTATTTTTTTTTGTCTTTTTTCCTCCAGACATTTACTTTTCATGTTTTACGAAGCCCAAGGGCGCACCGTTCTAAATATAGTCCAGTCTTTAGCTTCTACAGGCCTATCTGCCCCTTCAAAGACCTAATCATAACCCTGCACTTGCTGTGTTTATTTCGGTACGGTCTGAACCTTTAATTACCAAACTAAAAAATCAATCTGTCACAGGTCTGTCATTTGTTCGAGCGCTGCTTGACCACCTAAATGATTATCTTGCATTTAGCCTCCAATAAAACGTTACCACATTTACAAGAGCAGTATAAAGCGCTGGATATCGAGACCGCTGGAAGGCTATTCGCCCCGTCTTTAAATTAATCATTTTGAGAGTTTTATGTCCTCCGTGAACACAGGTTAGTTTTGCTGGGGGGGGGGGGGTCCCTTACTCCACGACACAGATCTAGAATCTGTGTCGTGGAGTAAGCTTTGCCGGTCAGATCACAGTTTGTCTTACGCAGAAGTATATGCATAGCTGGAGCGGACGATAACATTGCTGTTTCGATTTTAACGTTATTGGAAACTAGAAGTCGTCCTCACACACGCATACGCGCACGCACGCACGACACGCACACACACACACCCGCACCCACACACCCATACCAGAGAAAGACCTGAAATGACATGGGGTAATGTTTAAGCTCTACACATTAAAATCCTCAGTGTGCATTTATCCACGCTTGACTCTTGGGGTGTGCATACATGGAACCAAAAAAATGGACCCCTCTGGTCCCATTTGCACACTTCAGATTAAACTGCATAATGAGTCATTAGTGTGTCTTTTAGAAGTGGCTGAGGCTTGTGCACACTTTCCCTTTCACAACCTAACACCTGTGCTCTTTGTGTGCTCTGTGGAGGAATGTGTTCCGCCACCCCAATCCCGCACGTTTCCCGATAACGTTGCACCTGCTCTGCTCTGCAGGTCACATCCACGGCTGCAATCCTATATAGCACACGCTAGTAGCATGTCACAGAATGTCATTTAGATCACGGGTTCCCAAACACTGGGTCGGGACCCACATGTGGGTTGCACGCATATTTTGTATGGGTCCCTTGATTTTTTTTTTTGTTTCCTACATTTTGCTTTTAATTTTTATTACTTGAAAAACATTTTCAAAAAACATTCTGAAAAAAGGAAATCTATAAGCTCACAACGTGGCGTGAAGCGGCACGTTGTGAGCTTGTAGATCTGCTGTTTTCACTAGTTTGGGTCCTGGGCAAACATCCACTGTAATTTGTCTTTTTGGTGTGCATGTTCATGCATGCTTCATATTGGATTTATTGGCTATCGACCTCTCCTTTTTCGTAGCTATAAGTAATCCCTGACTTTGTATCCACTTTAATGTGCTTCTGTGAGCTTGAGGTGGCAATTAGAAAAGTGAATATTCACTTCATCAGTGGTTTTCAAACGCTGTGTTCAACCGGACATTATTATTATTATTGTTTTTAAGTAGAAGATATAGCGAATCTACACACTCACAACATGTGATGATGCAACGAATTGTGATTGACCACGTACGGGTCTATATGCAATAGGCCTTTTACCCCGGAAATAGCCATGGATCTATGTACAGTAGCTTGTAGATCTGCTATTTTCAAAGAACGATTGCCCCAGAATAGGGGAAAACATTGTTACTTTGTTACTCTACGTCAGTACAGTAAAATACGTGCGTTCGAAATCATACTTAAGTCTTAAGTATTTTGACACTGTTATAATGCAAACCTTCTCTTATATATTATGTCCTTCTCCCAGCAGTGCGGGCTTCCCCTGGTCAGACTCATTAATGGATCCATAGAGGACTGGTAATAACGCGCGTCCCTCTCACTTTGAACCTCAGAGTAATTGCTGCCGTGCCTCCGCATGATGTTCTGGTCCACTTGTCAAGATCAAACTAATCTCCAAACATGTTAAGAGGAAATTACGCCCCACCCGATGTTTGTTTTCTTTTTTGCAATGTCAAAGGATTGTGAATTTAGGGTAAAACAAACAAGAGTTTATCACAGGCTGAGTTTCTAGGAGATGGGTGGGTTTGCTGTAGCAAAGGTCGGTGGTTCCCAACCTTTTTTTCCTTGTCCCCCCCCCCCCCCCCCCCCCCTACACACACACACACACACACACATGCACACACACACGCGCACACACACGCTTTTTTCTACAATCTGCGGCACATTGTGAGCGTGAAGATCTGCTATTTCTGTATTTTTGTCATGTTTGAAACTTTGGAAAGATTTTACTATATTATGACGATAATATAATGTCATACACAAAAACATACACAGGTTGAAAATCTTCAAAATCTTCAAAATCTTCAAAATCTTCAAAATCTTCAAAATCTTCAAAATCTTCAAAATCTTCAAAATCTTCAAAATCTTCAAAATCTTCTTATTTTTAAATGTGGAAGTTAGCTACTGTATGTTGAAGTCACAATTTTGGACTAGCTCCAAACAGACAACACGTTTGGTGTAGAGGGAAAAAGGCAAGTACAAATATCTGTGTGTGTGTGTGTGTGTGTGTGTGTGTGTGTGTGTGTGTGTGTGTGTGTGTGTGTGTGCGTGCGTGCGTGCGTGCGTGCGTGCGTGCGTGCGTGTGTGCGTGCGTGCGCGTGCGTGCGTGCGTGTGCACGAGCGCGGCTACTGTTGGTGCATTTCACTCGATACAGACATTTGTAGATATTCTCCTATTTACACTTACAGTAACATATATTTTGTATGTGTAGTACTAGTGTGCACTATGCAGTATATAAAGCTGAACAACATTAGTACTGTATATAAGGATTTAATGTTATTTTTTTTGCGGTAGACACCATTAAAGACTGTCCACATTGCATAAGGCAGTGTACTGTATGTACATTGTGGCTTTGTTCCTCTATCAGTCGATGCAAGACGCGGAGGAAATGACTTGGACATTTAGTCATTTTTACAGCCTTACGCACTCCTTTCTCTGACGGCGATAAACACGCAAGCTGCTCTTACCGTCACACGCAAAGCACGCTTTGACATTCTCACATATAGCTGTCCCTCCCTGACTTTCTTTCTTTCTTTCCTTTCCTTTTCTTTTCTTTTCTTTTCTTTTCTTTTCTTTTCTTTTCTTTTCTTTTCTTTTCTTTTCTTTTCTTTTCTTTTCTTTTCTTTTCTTTTCTTTTTTCTTTCTTCATGCACTATTCAGTCTGCGAAGCAAGTTGTTTTCAGTGTGCGGGTGTGGGTTCAAAGCACCGTAAGGTTACTGTGGTCGTTGCAGCCTGTGTCAGTGGTGTAAAGTAACTAAGTACTTTTACTCAAGTACTGTACTTAAGTACAATCTTGAGTTGTTTGTACTTTACTTTTGTGCTTCCAATTTCCAATAGTTTTGCTTCTACTCCACCACATCTCAGAGGCATACTTTTTACTCAATGATTTGAAAACGTAGTTACTTTGTAGATTTTGATTATTATTATAAAACATTTGAAAATAACCGATCTGCTACTACTACCTGCTATATATATATATATAATCTTTAATATTGTGAAATGGGACATTCTGCATAATGCATACTTTTACTTACTTATAATTACATTTTGATGACAATACAAAAGTATTGTCATCAAAATGTACTTACTTATGTACTCAGGTCAAATTTTAATTCGGGACTTTTACTTGTAAGCATTTATTGCAAGTATTTATACTTTGACTATACTTAAGTAAAACATTATTTTTAGTACTTTCTCCAGCACTGCTCACGCACCAGAAGGAAGGGCGATCTCTTTGCATCCAGCCAGACGTCTGTCTGCTCCGCTTGTTGGATCACAACACAGACATTATAGTCAGTAAGAAGAAAAACGTGGGAAATCAAAACAGTAAAGCCCTTTAGTCTCACTTCATCTGACAAACGCGCAACCAAAGCATGTCCAAGAAAAAGAAGGAAGGGAAATAATTGTGTCTCTGGGGTTTTGCTGGTGAGTGGATTCAGAGGACAACTCCCTCTCTACATGCTATTGTTCTTTTTTTATTTTTTTACTTGCTCTCCTGCTTGCCATTTCTTCTGTCTGCCGTGTTAGACAAGCGTGTATAGGTGATCAGAGGCGTCGTTTGGGGTCTCAGGGGATGGTAATTACTCACGTTTAAACCTCAAATTCAGTTCTGGGGGCCAAGGGAATTAAAAAAAAGTAGGAATCAAAGAAAGACAACAAGGTATCTATCTGCATTATTTACACATATCATATACAGTACATCCGAACATTATGTGCGTGAGTTATTATTATTAATAAAGTCCATGAGCATATAGCAGTTGGTATACTGCATGTTCACAACCGTGCGTTTTGCGATTGAGGTGAGATTAAGGTGCAAGCGAGTGGCAAGTTCAACCACATACAGTAGTCCACGCAAAGTTGCTTTTTAAAGCAATAAGCAACTAGAGGTTGCCATTTACTGAATGGCTGACATTATAAAGAGGCGTAGTGTGGCATGAGTACTCTGAGGTGGTACTTGGTGTGAAAAGGCTGAGAACCACTGATGTAAACTGATCTGAGGAGTAGAGTATAGTGCCTTTCATCACGTCAGAATCACGTGATTGGAAATCGGGGGCCGATCACGTCATTTTCAAATGATCACAATCGAATCGGGAGCGGGATCGATGTTCCCTCAGCCCTATGTTCCCTCAGCCCTTATATGTTCCATCAGCCCTATGTTCCCTCAGCCCTATATATGTTCCCTCAACCAAGTGTAATTATCAATGAATCAATTAATTAATTAATGCATTATAATTGATTCATTCGAGCATTCATTAATTGAACAAACATAATTATTAATGAATTGATTAAAATAACAATTAATAACAATAATTAATATTAATTAATTAAAAACAACAATAATTAATAATAGTAATTGATTAGTTAATTAAAATAATACTACTAATACTATTTATTAATTGATCAACTTATTAAGTGTAATAGTGTAATAACCTAATAAGTGTAATAGTGTCATAAGTGTAGTTGTGTAATAGTGTAATAAGTGTAGTAGTGTAATAGTGTAATTAGTGTAGTAGTGTAATAGTGTAATTAGTGTAGTAGTGTAATAGTGTAATAAGTGTAGTAGTGTAATAGTGTAATTAGTGTAGTAGTGTAATAGTGTAATTAGTGTAGTAGTGTAATAGTGTAATTAGGGTAGTAGTGTAATAGTGTAATTAGTGTAGTAGTGTAATAGTGTAATTAGTGTAGTAGTGTAATAGTGTAATTAGTGTAGTAGTGTAATAGTGTAATAGTGTAATAAGTGTAGTAGTGTAATAGTGTAATTAGTGTAGTAGTGTAATAGTGTAATTAGTGTAGTAGTGTAATAGTGTAATTAGTGTAGTAGTGTAATAGTGTAATAGTGTAGTAGTGTAATAGTGTAATTAGTGTAGTAGTGTAATAGTGTAATAGTGTAATTAGTGTAGTAGTGTAATAGTGTAATTAGTGTAGTAGTGTAATAGTGTAATTAGTGTAGTAGTGTAATAGTGTAATTAGTGTAGTAGTGTAATAGTGTAATAGTGTAATTAGTGTAGTAGTGTAATAGTGTAATAGTGTAATTAGTGTAGTAGTGCAATAGTGTAATAGTGTAATAAGTGTAGTAGTGTAATAGTGTAATTAGTGTAGTAGTGTAATAGTGTAATTAGTGTAGTAGTGTAATAGTGTAATTAGTGTAGTAGTGTAATAGTGTAATTAGTGTAGTAGTGTAATAGTGTAATAGTGTAATAAGTGTAGTAGTGTAATAGTTTAATAGTGTAATAGTGTAATTAGTGTGGTAGTGTAATAGTGTAATAAGTGTAGTAGTGTAATAGTGTAATAAGTGTAGTAGTGTAATAGTGTAATTAGTGTGGTAGTGTAATAGTGTAATAGTGTAATAAGTGTAGTAGTGTAATAGTGTAATTATTGTAGTAGTGTAATAGTGTAATTAGTGTAGTAGTGTAATAGTTTAATAGTGTAATAAGTGTTGCGTAAACAAATATGTTGTAATTGATGTTGTAAGATGATAAGATAAGATAAGAGTGTCCCTCACTTCACTCAGGTATGATCTTTTATTTTTATTTGTATTGTACATCTAATTATTCTATTCTGTAATTGTGTAGACTTCTATTTCTAACTAATGCAGATAATTAACAATACTTTATCTTTCGAGAACTTAAAAAGTAACCATGTTCCATGTTACACGCTCACAAATAGTTAACCCCTTTTGGACGAAATTAATTTCTAATGATGACCTGTTACACTATTACACTACTACACTTATTACACTATTACACTACTACACTTATTACACTACTACACTACTACACTATTACACTACTACACTTATTACACTATTACACTACTACACTACTACACTTATTAGACTATTACACTACTACACTTATCACACTATTAATAAGTTGATGAATTAAAAATAATTATTAATTATTAATTGCACTTGAGGGAACATAGTGCTGAGGGAACATAGGGCTGAGGGAACATAGAGCTGAGGGAACATAGTGCTGAGGGAACATAGTGCTGAGGGAACATAGTGCTGAGGGAACATAGTGCTGAGGGAACATAGTGCTGAGGGAACATAGGGCTGAGGGAACATAGTGCTGAGGGAACATAGTGCTGAGGGAACATAGGGCTGAGGGAACATACTGCTGAGGGAACATAGTGCTGAGGGAACATAGTGCTGAGGGAACATAGTGCTGAGGGAACATAGTGCTGAGGGAACATAGTGCTGAGGGAACATAGTGCTGAGGGAACATAGTGCTGAGGGAACATACTGCTGAGGGAACATAGTGCTGAGGGAACATAGGGCTGAGGGAACATAGGTATGACCCCTCGGGGGGATGGGGGGATATACAAAACGTGATCGTGGACATCCCTAGTATCAATATTATATCATGATATTAGGCTGGATATTCTCTGTGATTTTGGATATTTTACTATTGTGATATGCCTTACGTGTTATTTATACGTGTTATAAAAATATAAACATCGGATCTCGAAAAATCGGTATCGGCAGATGATCAAAATCAAATGATCGGAATGGGGGCAAAAAAAAAAAAAAAAACGTGATCGGGACATCCCTAATAATTTTTTGTTATTCATGTCCTCACTGTATTGCATTACTGCTTGTTTATTTTTAATGTCGTTGCCTGGCTTTTCTTTTTTATTCGCCATTGTTCTGTAAAGCACTTTGAGCTGCATTTCATGTCATGAAAGGTGCTATACAAATAAAGTTTTATTATTATTATTATGAATTGGGACTGGTCATTTTAGAAACTGGTATAATCCACAAGTCGATGGACGAGGAAAGCCCGGTGGTGGTCATGCCTTGTTCAACAGTCTGATGGTAGCCTCGGGCGGCAGTGGCTCAGGAGGTAGAACCCCTAATTGCTCCCGGTGAGCAGGTTGGTGCATGCCTTGCATGGTTTCCTCCGCCATTGGTGTATGGATGTGTGTGTGTGTGTGTGTGTGTGTGTGTGTGTGTGTGTGTGTGTGTGTGTGTGTGTGTGTGTGTGAATGGGTGAATGTACCTGGTGGCGGTTCGACAGGAAGTCTAGTATCCAGTCGCACATGCTTTGGGTATATAGCTCTAGGTCTCTGAGCTTTGTGTCAAGTCTTGCTGCGACAATGGTGTTGAAAGCTAAGCTGTAAATAACACAAATGTATAGGTGACAAGTGAAGGTGACATTTTATCTATAAATGCTGGCTCTTTCGCACATAACTCGAGCACCGTCCGAGCAATCGACTTCAAACCTCTACCGTTTGTATTGTCTAGAATCTAGATACAAACCTGCCAGTGTTTTATTGTGTTATTGTGCCGAGTGTGAATTCAGTCGGAGGAGCATTGTCCGGAACGGGAAATCAACAATCTCCATCTCTGTATGTCTGCCTCTGTGTCCGTTTTAATAAGCATATATGGAGATCTCCTTGTCTGTCTGTCTGTCTGTCTGTATGTCTGTCTATGTCCCTTTCATGTCCATGTATGGAAAACCATGATGTCACTGCTAATTTTGAAAAATCTTCTCTCATGGTGGTTCCTGGCACAACATGCTTTCAAAGAATGGGGCCCATGGCCAAATAATGGATCCATGCGGTGGTTCTTGACATTAAAATGTTTCAGAACCATTGTTATAGATGTAGATCTGTATAGTTTCCAGGTCCTGAATGCGCTGGTCTCTCTTCACGTGATTGGCGATAGGAGAAATATAGAGCACCGAAGTCCTGACGTCACTGTCAGTAGAGGGCGCCAGTCCCCAGGTTCGTGTACTTTTTATTTGCATTGTAATCTCCATAGGGGGATTTTAGATCGCCTCATATAAGATAGGGCTGACCTTCGATCACGTTTTTGATGATCGACGCTTCGAAATTAATTTGTTTCGGTCGTCAACGCTTCGTGCGATGCGCAATGCGATGCGATGCGAGCAGTGACTCACAATTAATTTGGCTTAAACAACGATATAGCAGAGAGAAACGCATGCTTGGAGCCTTGGATTGGTCTAATGTATTTTAAATTACCAACAATTGTTGCTTTCACCCAATTGTAGCAGCCTTCATGAAAGCAGTGACACACAACTAATTAGGCTTACAATAAAACATCCGACCGTAACAAGTAAACATAAAATAAAACATTACCTCTCAAATAAATATATATATAATCCAGAAATTGTAAACGAAAGGCATTTTGCTTCTCTTCAGATTGAAACTCAGATGTGAAAACACGAAGAAAACACCACCCGACCGTAGCATGAATGAACTCTTTATTTTTTCTTCTCCTCTTGCCGTAAATAAAGCGTAATTTAATCGAGGCCTTATTACTTTTGATGAATTGAACATGCAGGGGACCCTCTTGTAAACCAGTGTAATGCTTAATTGGGTCGTCCACTCAGAGTTAACAGTCTTTGTATTTAGTTTGTGCTTGAAATGTAGCCTATACTGTAATTCTGCAAACTGTTAATACATATTTCAATCAATCAAACTCACAGCAGCAATTGCGAGGCGCACGCATGCGGCTCGCGGAGCAAAGGAGGAATTGAGTTATTAAACACAATAGTATCAGTGCAACACTATACAGAAAATATGAACAGAGGCATTACTTCTCTTATAACATAACGAAAACAAAACTCACAGCAGCAATTGCGATCGAGGCGCACGCATGCGGCTCGCGGAGCAAAGGACGAAAATCGGATCCAAACCAACAGCAGTGAGTAGAGTGACAGTCGTCATTGTGTCAATCAAGGCCTATAGCTAAAGGCAAGCTCAGTAGCCTATATTAAGCCTACTTATTGTTTTCTTTAGTTTTTAATTATACTTTGTCTTTTTATTTGTGTTCATTCAAGAATGCCATTTGTTTTATTTTCGTTATACGGTATTTAGCCTCAAATGAAGGCACAGCACAGTGAGCACACAGGCCTGCACTTTGTTTTATTTATGTAAAAAAAAAAGTAATGCTGCACTTTGTTATCGTTTACTCATGTTAAGAGAAGTAATGCCTCTGTTCATATTTTCTGTATAGTGTTGCACTGATACTATTGTGTTTAATAACTCAATTCCTCCTTTGCTCCGCGAGCCGCATGCGTGCACCTCGCAATTGCTGCTGTGAGTTTGATTGATTGAAATATGTATTAACAGTTTGCAGAATTACAGTAGGCTAGGCTACAGATGAACCATCCAGATTTATCGCATGCACCTAAAAACATAATGATAACAATTAGCCACGTGTCTAACCTTACATTAGCCATGGGGTATTATGTTTCGCCTCCGAAGCACGTTTCGTTTATTATAATACTTGTTCCAAGTGATTTTTCAAACTCGTCGTGGACTATTCTAAAATGCAACCACACTTTAGATTTCTTTTGTGGCTGCAGCTGTTCTGTGTGTTGACTTCCTTGTTGTTACCACGAGTGAGGGGGAGAGGGGAGGTGGCGTTGCGAGGTGCTGTGAGGCGCGAGCATGGCTCGCGGACCAAAATGGGCCGTCTCGTGGACCAAAAGCGGCAGCTTTTTTTTATGACTATTCGATTCCAAATTTCTAAATCGATTCCCGTGCGTATCGATTGAACATCGATTAATCAATATTTTTGGGTCAGCCCTAATATAAGAACTGTGATTGAAAAATAAACCGATCACCCCGGCCTTTTCACTCATATGGATATGAAGCATCGACTGAAGGTGGAACTGTACAAATATACCCAAAGAGTAACAAAATAAGCGTTAGAAATGAGTCAAACAACCCAGAGACTACATTTCCGGGTAGGCGGGTGGCTGCATCTGCCCGTCGCACAACAGAAACTGAATGTTAATTATGTTTATCTTTTTTTTTCTTTCTTTTATGTTTCGTGGTTAGTACGAGTCGATATGGTTAAGTCAACAAGGAATCTCAGGAACGCAATGTGTTGACAGCTGGGCGTGACGTATATTAGCAGCGACATTGCCTTCATATGTAGTTTCAAGGCTTTTGCGGCCACATTAATTCCATTTTCTCCAGAAACTGCCCTCTACTGAAAGTGACGTCAGACTTCGGTGCTCTATAGCGGATCAACAAGCTCACAACGTGCAGGCAGCATGTTGTGAGCTAGTAGAATGTAGAACAACTATATTTACGCCTTTAAAATATATATATTTTGAAAGTATACAATTATTAAAAATATCAGTCAATGTCAGTCATTAGACTCATTACTTTATTATGTTTAAGTAATTTGTCATATCTGCCATCTGAAAGCTTTGTTTCTGTATGAGAGAAGGTAGTGCACGTGTGTATATGAGTGTGTGTGTGTGTGTGCGTGTGTGTGTGTGTGTGTGTGTGTGTGTGTGTGTGTGTGTGTGTGTGTGTGCGTGTGTGTGTGTGTGTGTGTGTGTGTGTGTGTGTGTGTGTGTGTGTGTGTGTGTGTGTGTGTGTGTGTGTGTGTGTGTAAGAGAAGGGGCCGCTTTGAGCCAGACTTATTGCTGACCCAATATAACATTTATTTACCTCCGCTCCGAAATCTGTTCAAACATCCGTCTCTTTGAACAGGAAGGGAGGGAGTGCTCTCCAAAATAAAGCTGTTTGTGGTGATCGTGTTCATGCCTCTGTGGAGCTGATGGCATGCATGTGTCTTGGTGTGCACTGACTGAAAATAAGTATATTTACCCAAGTACTGTACTGAAGTAAATTTACTTTACTAGAGTATATATGATTCATACTCTGCTTCATCTCAGAGGCAAATACACTACAGTCTTTGTATTGAGTTGTGCTGCAAATGGTTCATACATATTTAAATCAATCAATCAGTTATTTGGACGCTTTAGTTACAGCAAGTTACTTACATTCACAAAACATGCATTAACCAAGTAAGCCTTTGTCTCATAAAAAGTGGCCAGTCGTTTGTCAAAAGCTTTGACACGTTTTGAATGCTGTGAAAAAAACGGCTTCATTGTGGTATTTCTACTTAAATATATATATAGTAATCTGAGTAAAATATGGAATATTCTTCCAGCGCTGGCTTGGTGTGGACATGCAGCTACCGGGGATTATTTGTAGCATATAGCGTCATGATCAAGTGTCATGACAAGTGCTAGAGAGGAGGACCCACCACCGAGATGAGTTTGTTTCTCTTTCCAGTTGTGCGGTTTGCTTTAGGATGTTTACGACTTAACATCACACAAAGGGAAGCGTTCATGCATTCTGTATATTAACCAGACTCCCAAATTTAAATTCTCCCCCAAAAAACCCTTCCAAAACGGCTATTTTGATTCTTTGCCTGGAAACAACTGACTGATGGACTGCAGACGCACATGCTCTTTTAACCACATAAACCCTATTATGTTTGACCGGAGTCCCTCAGGGCTCTATACTAGTGTATTTTCTGTGTTCTGTTATTGTGGGGTGTTTTCGCAGACAAGCGCTGCGACGTGTTGTGAGCTGTCGATCTGCTGTTTCCTGCGAAAGCTTTCCCCACAATACGGAAGCTGGAGTTTAAGTGAATTGTCATTGTTTCAAGTCTCAAGTCTTTGCATACAAGTCCCAATAATAATAATAATAATAATAATAATAATAATAATAATAAGTTTGAGTCCTAAAATGCTTGTTTCAAATCCTACACACGTTAGCCATTTCATTGACTAATGCATAGGTTCCCAGACCTTTCAGCCCCGACCCCAAAATAATGCTGCCATCGACTTGCGACTCCCCGGATGTTTATGCACATAAACGTGCACGTTTGGTGCATGCTCATTTGTGGTTAAAATGGTTCAAATGTATTTGTAATTATTTTCACATTGTATTTCACTCATTCAGTTGAATTCTATTCAAGGTGTAAAATATATTTGATGACCCAAAAAATTCTTGCGAACCCCTGGACTAATGATGTATACACTTTAGGGGGAGACAACTAGAAGGAGTTTTAATGTGTATTTTGTTTTCAATAAATTAGTTTATTCTACTTTATGTCATTGAACCTTCAGTGAAAACCACATCGAGACTAAAGGTCTCTTTTTCAAGACTGAAATGGCTCCAAGAGGCAGAGGCATTACCAGAATGACAGGACAACCATATCATACCCGTACAAAATGCCCCGACATCCTACAGAGCTCCAGGAGAATGAATGGAGGAATAGAATAACAATTTAAAAGGAACAAATCAAATAAAAAGAAACCAATATAAAACTAAAAAAAGGAAAAAAAATAGGCTACACATCAAAGCGGGAGTAAGTACGTCCATGGTAATCCTTTTAAAACTTCTTAGAGGAATTAATGAAGCCAATTTAAGTCTGGTCTGCAGATCCTTCCACGACCAAGGCCCAAAATAAGAAAGACTTCTTTTATCTGCCTCAGATTCTGATCAAGGCACGACATAAGCAGCCAAGCTTTGGCTCTGAGGTTAAGCGTGTTCTTAACTTAGGCAAATCTGGAGCAAATGTAAGAGGGTAGATTACCGAGAATAGCTTTAAAACATAGCAGATTTACGTGTCTGTGTGTGACATGTGTCTGCTTTTGTGTGTTTGTATGTCTCTCTGTGCATGTGTACGTGCGTGTGTGCATGCGTGCATACGTGCGTGTGTGTGTGGAGCTAATCTGACAAACCACTGGACCTTCCAACTCCATGGCTAGCCGTCTGTAAGAGCGTGTGTGCGCGCACGCCTGCGCGTGTGCCTGTGTTTTCCTGACTTAGGCCATATTATATTGTCCCCAGATATGGCCTATGTCAGGAATGTTGTCTAATTGGGGACACAATTTTATGTCCCCCAAATTGAATTTGGTGAATTTCATTAGTTAAGTTTACGGTTTAGGGTCTGCTGCAGCCAGAGACTGGAATGACGTACAAACAATTGGACACTTTCATCTCTAAAGTGCCATTCACACCAAGCACGATAACAATAACCATAAACATGTTGTTTAAAAATGTTCTTACCCAAAAGGAATATTGTTTTGAATAACTTTTAGCACGATTTTATGAACAACAGAAGCATTTAAAATAAAAAACGCATCAGACATCTGGGACGCAATTGACTCAACCTACTGTATGAACGTTTTATTTATTTAGGGAGAAGATGAGACGACTGTGAACGTTTGCCTCAGGTGCTCAAGTGCAAAAGCAGGCCTCCTTATAATTAATAATCAGTCAGATTAATCCTGTATCCTATATTAATGCGTCTTTTAGCACGCAGGACAGAGAGATCTCTCTTTCACTCTGTCTACCCCCGCTCCCTATCGTCATTCATCATGGTGGACGCTCATATTGTTGCCGTAAACCCAAAACACAGTCGCCCCCATTCATACTGCGGACCGCTCGCCTTGTGCTCTTGTATTCATTTTACTGAGGTTAAGGTTACATATAGGGTTAGGCATAGTTTACCTGAATACGTGTAGGTTCAGGCATAGTTTTACCGAGGTTAAGGTTAGGAATAAGGCTAGGTTTAGATCTTGTTGTTGTCTTGTTGTTTTATGTTACGTTTCGAAATTAGGTTAGTTTTAGGCATACCGTAGTTTTACTGAGGTTACATTTAGGAATACCTGGTGGCGACCGTTCCGATGTCTCCGGATTAGACCCGGGGCGAGCACTCTTGTATTCAATAATGGTTATCGTGCTCGTCTGAACAGCGCTTAAGTTAAAGTATAGTATCTGTTATGGACATTCTGAAAGACAAATGCTACTGTCTCTCGGACTGCTAGCCTCGTCTTCTTTGCTTTGTAGCTTTGCAATAATGCATGCATCTTTCTCCCAGCTTTCTCATGTGGTACAGGCGTGGCCATGCTTCCTTTGCCACAGCCTCTGTGTCTGCGTACTCCCAAGTCGAGTCCTTTGGTGATGTGTGCACCCTGAGGTACGTCAAGCTGTCAAGCTGTATTGCATAGCCGGGTGGGGCATGGATCTACAACTTCCATACAGCTGGGCAACAGTCTAAATCCCATTTAAATGTAGAAAACAGTGGTTATTGGACAATAGATAAATGGCTGCTGAGATACTTCCTATAGCATTGCCTCTGACAGAGTTAAGCACGCTCCCTCTCCTGTAGTCTGCCATGGCCAGACTAATGTCACTGACGTAGATATTAGTCTGGAACTTCGGTGTGGAAGATTTATTTCCAAGGGGCGGTTACAAACGGATTCCAACGTACGTCAGAGCAGAAATACTACTGTACTGTATGTAGTCAAGCACTGTACTTGCGTACAATTTTGAGGTACTTTTACTTTGCTTGACTATCCATTGTTAAGTACTTTACACTTCCCAGATTTAGAATTTTATTGCAAAACATACTGTCACATACAGTGAGCTTGTAGATTTGCTGTTTTTCGAAAGATGTTGACAAATTCTGAAAAATCAGTGGACGTTTTGGTGCTTTGGAGTAGGCCTATATTTTAATGTCAATACTTTTGTATTTTCGCTCAAATACACTTTTGACTAGGACTTTTACTTGCAACAGAGTATTTCTACATTGTGGTATTGATACTTTTACTTTAAGTAAAGAAAGAGAGAAAAAATCTGAATACATTTCTTCCACCACTGCTCTCCTGCCATTTGATCTTTGGCAGCGAAACACACATCAAGGCTCTTGTATTGTCTTGCCTCAGCAGCGCTATCTCATCACATGCAGGGTCACACCTTCAGTATCAAAAGCATGTCGGGATTGAGTGGATTGAGTTGGTTGGGGCGAGAGCGTTGGTCAACCGCAGCCTTTTGTGTGCTCAGTGTTATTGTACAGGTGTTGGCCCTGTTTTAATAAAAGAAGGGCTTTCCGCGCTGTTTTCTCTGTGTATAAACCCACAAGCGCAGAGAATTCTCCCTCCGTTTGCAGAAAGACATAAAGGACGTCTGGTTCAACCGGGGCATCGGGGGGCCTTTCTTCAAGGTCTGCTGGTGAAAGGGCCGTGTGATGCTGAAGCCTTTGATGTGTATACCGCCACGCCATCGTTGGCCGAAGCGTCCGGCTAGTGGCACTACTGCGACCGCCCGTGGGTCTGACGTTCCTCCCAGTTTCAAAGATTCCCAGACCAGTGATTCCCCAACCTGTTGTCCATTGATTGATCGAATATTCTTTTACTTATTTTGTTGTATATTAATAAACACCCTCCGCGCCATTGCCTTAGATTAATGTCAATTCATTAATAAAACTTTCTTTGACGGCACGAGCCGACGTTGTGGAGGGCAATAGTGTACGGGCATGGATCTGATCATGTAAACAAAGGTTGTCATGACAACGTAAAGCTGGCCGAGATAAGCCCACTTCCGGTTGAGGCAAAATGTGGCTTTTCAAAATAAGAGCTCAAATTTAAAAAAATGCTGGCGTGAATTAGGTCCTAATTTCTCAATAAATGGTGGCAGTCTAAGTGGATCTGAGGCCGATTCCAAAAAACGTCTTTTAAATCCTAGCAGTTTCTCAGTCAAAATGATAATAGCTAAAGTAAGGCCGCAACGACGATGCGTGGCGGTATAGGCGCGCAAACTTCTAGCCTTGTTAACATAGGCTTTGTTTTTCTTGACCACAGTGTTAAATGGTGCATTTCTTTATAGCACCTTCATCCAAGGCGCTTTACATAGATTGTGCATTACATTCACCCATTCTCACACCGGTGGCAGATGAAAGCTGCATGTAAGACACCAAACTGCACAAACGGGAACCATTAGGGGGTTCACCGTGTTGCTCTATAGCCCGAGATCAAACTGGGAACGTCACGGTTTCATCCGGCCACTCTACTGGCCACTCTACACGCAGGGGGTATGCCCAAATGGTCATTAATACATGTGAATCCCTTGACTCCTTCAAAACCGCTCTCAAAGGGCACCTACGGGACGGCTGTAATCCGAAACTGGCCCCCGTAAAATCTGAATCCCCCTCACTGTGTATATGTTTTCCTTATGGTGATGATTTCCAGTTTTTTGGCTATATATAAGTGTATATTTGTATGTCTCTAAATGTTATGATGAATTGAACATGGTGGACCCTCTTGTAAACAAGTGTATTGGTTTATTTGGTCGTCCACTCACAGTTGACAGATTTTGTATTGAGTTTTGCTTGAAATGTACTGTAATTCTGCAAACTGTTTATGAATACTTCAATCAATCAAAAACCCAATGTTCAGACTGTGATTTAGATATTTAAACAGATGCTATAGGTCCATTGTTTTTTCCTATTATGCTATACAGTAGTTTCAATGCACAGATTTCCTATTATTTTGATAGCATAATTATTGTTTAAACTGATGCTATAGGTTCTTGGTTGTCATGTGATCTTATATTTTCCTGACACGCTACATTGTCTCTCTGCATTCTACAGTATGCGCTCTATACTGTAGATACCTTGCTTATTTTAAGTCGCTCTGGATAAGCTCACATTCTAAATTGTAAATCGTCTCTGTCGCGTGGCAACCTCATGTCCAAAAACTGTTACTTTTCACAGCAAAAATAACAGATCTACAAGCTCAAAACGTGTTGCTTCACATCGCGTTTCGAGCTTGTGGATCTGCGACTTTTGATGCTTTTGTGTGATGCTGTATCATTTATGATCAAGTAACAAACAAACAAAAACATTTGGAATATAGAGATTTCTGCCCGACAGCAACGCCATACAAAATAATAAAGAAATGATGAAAAAGTAATCGGCTTGGCTACAATAATCGCTAAGAAAATAACCGATACTTGCAGCCCTACTCTCTGCTCCACTGCTGAGTGTATTTTAAGGCTAAACTTCCCACTTGGTAATTTGAAAGCCAGTGGAATTTGGAAAATGATTGTAGGAGTGGCGGGGGAGGTACGGATTCAACCCGCTCGGTCACTGCTGTCTGCAATGTGCAGCTGACATGCACTTTGACTGATGTGTGTTGTGACCACATCCAGTGGGGGAACAAGAAGAAGTACTCACTTTTTTTTTTTTTTACTTAAGTAAAAGTAGCAATACCACAATGTAGAAGTACTCTGTACAAGTAAAATGCCTTAAAGGGTTTTAAAAATTAGACTTGAGTAAAAAATACACAAGTATTGGCATTAAAATGTACTTAAAGCGGCAACGTTAAAAAACACATTTCTAAATTTCTGTCAAACTTATTTGAAAATAGCTGATCTACCCTGGTTGTGAGCTTGTAGATCTGCTATTATTTCCGATCAGCCTATAAATTAAATAGTTGACGTATTGTAATAATGATCAAAATCTACAAGTTAAAAAGTAAAGTAAAGCTAAATAAATTGTAGTGGAGTAAAGAAAAGTGCAATATTTGCCCGTGAGAAGTAGAGTGGAGTATTAAATATTGAAAAAATGGAAATGCTCAAGGAAGTAAACGAACGTACCTCAAATACATACTTGAGTATAAGTACTTGAGTATACTTATACACTGACCACATCTCCCAGAGCGGCCTGCTATTCTCAACCTGCAATTCCTGGCTGGATTCAGGCATTCGACTCATTTAGTGAAGGGAGGGGCTTTTTTTCCCCCCTTTTCTTCTTCCTTCTAGCCCATTCTGACCTGAGATCAGATTCATACGAGGTTTCCACGGGACACACACTGGTCTGATTAACCCATTCTGACCTGAGATCAGATTCTAAAAATGTCAGTCGTTCTTCGAATTTTTCAAAAATAGCAGACCTACAAGCTCGTATCGCGCCACTCGGTGGCGCGATATGAGCTTGTAGATCTGCTATTTTTCAATAGCTAAAGCATAACATGATGCCAACACCAAAATGGGTGCCCGGTCAGAATGGGCTAGAGAGCAGAGAATCTAACCACTTTATACTTATAGTTGACCGGAATCCCTCAAGGGGTCCGACTCTGTACGCAGCCGCCCCCCTCCGTCCTTCCTTCCCTCTGCACCGAACCTCTTTGCCGATCTACAAGCTCACACAAGCTGTGAGATTGTACTTGAACCGTCTCTTTTTAAGCCAGTGGTCAAAATCTCCAAAATGTGTGACTGTCTGATTAAGACTTTTAACTTTTTACACAAATCTTCTCTTCACTTCTCTTCACGAAACATTTTCAAAAGGGGGTCAAATACAATGCATATTAATTTGGGGGTCCTCCACATTTTGTCTGCACTCTCCCCTGGCATGGTACTGTACAGGCACACACCCACGCAGCCCCCACAGATTCTTCCAATGTGCCCCCCTTGCTCCGCACTAACTTTTTTAATTTAATGCATTTTTGTCCTTTTAATGACGATGGCACCTACGTATTTTACATAATTGTTGCTGTAGGGCAAAAACCTCTTATCTCCACTGTTTTTCTTTTCCTAAATGAAGGCCCTACTTGATCATACTACTACAGCGTCACACAATAGCATCAAAAGTAAGATCTACACAAGCTTGAGAATGCGTCGCGAAGTGACATGTCTTGAGGTTGTATATCTGCTACAGCTACTCCTTTGGAATTTCAATCCCGAAAAGTAAAAGTTATGGACACGAGGTTTACACTGAAAGAACCTTCTAAATTGACTAATTGAAATTCTCCATAATCACTTTGAAGGCTGCATGCCCACTGCGTCCTTATTCTGGGTCAAACACGCCATCGCAAGTTACGTGTTTTGAGCTTTGTAGATCTGCTATTTTCAGCAAAGCGATTGGACTTGGTATAGGGAGCCCTGGGAGACACCTGCAGTCATCTAAAGTAGCCTATACTGTATATAGGGTTTAGGAGGTGGTTTAAATGTTAACCTCAGAATGGATTAGTGAGATTCCAAAGCTGTTGCATTTGGTTGGCCATGCAGTCGGTAAAAGTAGCACCCACCCAGCGTCATTTTTATTAGCTTGTTTATTTAGCAGCAGAGATGGGGTTTACTTGTTGCGGAAGCGGTGAACTCGGGTCAGAGAAAAGCATGCTTCGAAAAGACTTTCTCTCCTGCGCTTACCGTACTAGACTGGGGACTTTCCCTTCACTTTACCAGCACTTTAGACGTCATTTTAGAATCAGGTTTTGTAAGAGCAGTGGCTGGAAGAGGCACTCTTATTTTATTTATTCTTTATTAAGTACAAATACCACAACTTGAATCCTCTGTGGTATTCCAAATTGTGTTTGTGAATGTGTCAAAATCTTTGTTAATCTATGTTTAATAGTAGCCTATACTATAAACAAAATCTGCAAAGTTTTCAAATAATTGTAGTCGAGTAAAAGTGCAATATTTGCCTCTGAGACGCAGTGGCGTTAAAGTAGACAAAGTTTTCAAATAACTGTAGTCGAGTAAAAGTGCAATATTTGCCTCTGAGACGCAGTGGCGTTAAAGTAGACTATGATGCACAATGGAAAAACAATGGGAGTAGTACATGTACCGAGTTACTTTTTCTGTATAAGATCTGGGCGATCAGATGCATGTCTTGATGGGTTTCATATGATGTGTTGATTATTTGTTTTAGCGTGGCTCCTTTGACAAAGCTTATAACTCACAGCAACGTTCCGGGCCTCTCTAAAAATAATGTGCTTTTAAATGTTGGCTTTTGAAAGTGGCTGGTCCTGCCTGGGAGGTTATAGCGGCCTCCTACAGCCACGCATGGAGTTAACGACATGCTGCGGCTTTCATATATCGCTGCTGTCCGGGGGGCAGAAACCTCCTATCTCCGTCATTTTTAACTTTTTGTGTTGTTTTTTTATTATTAATATTATTATTATTATTTTGTTTTGTAAATTAACACAGCAGTGTCACACAAAAATAGCAGATCCACATGTCTCCCCCCCCCCGCTATTTCAGGAAAAAGAAATAATCGAAAGTGGTTAAGTCTGTCTGGGTTTTATATTTAACCAATGAAAAGTATAGTATTAACGAGAACTTGTGACAAAAATAATGACTACATTGGATCCATGGGAACACGAGGTTCTTTTTCTTTCTTTTTTTCAATTTCCCAAAAAGTAGCGGTTTTGGACATACAAGGTTTGCCCCCAGACAGCGACAAACATGCAGTTTCTCTTCATATCGTCTCATTTATGGAAAAACACACACACACACACACACACACACACACACACACACACACACACACACACACACAAAGTTGGAGATAAGAGGTTTCCGCCCCAACATCGACTATATACTTTTAGAAGTCCCACGTCAGTTCACTACATACATCACTGTCATCGCCTCCGTTGCCTGCGTGTTGCAGCCAGGGTTTTGGCTGCACCTTCACCATCGCTTCTAAAAGTGCAACGCACCGCTTGTTACGTCTTATGTCTAACCTCATGCTAGTACATGCTTTCTTTTAATGCTATGCTGTATGCAGAAATGTGCATAACTCTCTGTGCTGTTGTTGTTGTTGTTCGGCCTGACTGTTGTGTGCTTGCAGCCTATATACGACTGTAACTGTAATAATTACATTTATCGTGAAACATAATTATGAAACACTCAACCCACCCACACGTGCGCACACACACACCTTTCCTGACAACCCAAGAAGCCTACACGAAAACTGAATTCACACCTGTAACCCTGCATGACAATAAAACTATATTCCGATAGAATGAACGGACCGCTCTCGTCAGTTAAAACCTGGTCCAGGTCGGACGTAGCCTACTACTGTATAGAGCGAACTCGGCTGGAGCGCCAAAAGCTACGAGGGTTTTAATATAGAATTTCTAAAACGCCAATTGCGAAATGGAGGCTAGCATTTTGTGACTCCCAGTGCCCTGTAATTTGAAGTATGTGGGTTCAAGCCACTTATTTTGTGGTCCGGGCTTTTACTGGTGAGCTTTCTGCGAAAAGAGCGACGCCACAGCAGTGCAGCGCATATAGGGCTGATTGACCAACCAACCCGCTTCCCCTTTGGGTATAGCGCTAGCTGCAGCTGGTTTGCCCTCATGGCTAACCAGTGGGGCAGAGTAAACCTGAGTACATGTACTCAAGTATACTGTACTTAAGTACCGATTTGAGGCTATACTTCTACTTTAATTGAGTGTTTTCCATTGTTCAACGCTTTACACAGTAAGGCAAAAATATTGCAAAAGATTTAGATTATTATTCCAAAACTATATACCATAACCACTTGAGCTCTATTTTACACTCTTCCTCTATTTCGCCTCTTTTTTTTCCGACAACGTTGTCAATACTGATATACTTTTGACGCTTCAGTAATTTCACTGAAGTAGAATTTTGAATGCAGGACTTTGTCCCTGTAACAGAGCCTTTCTACATTGTGGTATTGCAACTTTTACTGAAGTAAAACCAAAAAAAATAGAAGAAATTCCGAGTACTTGTCCCACCAGAAGTGTGGCTAACCTCATTGGGCGTATATAGCATTCCTCCACTGGTTGTTTAGAAAGCACAACGGGACACCTGCCTTTGGATTACTTTTGGGATTACTTATTCCGGCTCTTGCACAAACACCCCCGACGCAATCTGTTTACAGACGCAGCTGGAGAGCACACGATGGTAAACAAATTGCTCAACCCCAGCCCCCCCCCCCCCCCCCCTCCCCGCCCCTCCACCCCATTTACTTCCTAAAGTAACTTCTGAACAACAGCCAAACCCTCACCATCACCAGAGCTGTGCATCCGTATTTCTGTACCATGGCGCCAAATTCTTCTTTGAAGTCGCGTGCTGGAAAGACGTCATGTTGCTGAACAGAAATAGTTCATGAAATAAAGTACAGAAAACCACAGAAACGTCACATTGTGGCCTGATAGGAACCCGGTCACAAATCATTTTTGAGTTTTGCATCATTTGTATAGGCCTATACTGTACACGGGACAACATTTGTTTTATGGTCACAAATAAAAATAAAAATGACTAAAACGATATGGGGAAGTAGGCTTACGATTACTAAGAGATTGGGTATGGCGATCGGATTAGAATGTAGAGGTTAGGTTTAGAGGCCAGGGTTGGAGTCATGCGTCGTTTATACTTAGTTGCCCGCAGGTGCCGTGCACCGAAAATAGCCGATCTATAAGCTCGCAACGTGTCGCAGTGTGACACGTTGTGAGCTTGTTAAAAGTGGAACAAAAAAGGAATGTATGTGTGCGCGTGTGCATGCATTTGTGTGTGTGTGTGTGTGTGTGTGTGTGTGACCAGTGGACAGGCTTTTTCTGAATGGCTTCCAGAGCAAACCAATAGAATAGCGCCAGCAGCCTTTGAATGGTTAAGTGGCACATTCTTGTTCCTCGTGCCAAGACATCTGCCCGGCCCGGTGGCACACCCTGTAATTATAAACGAGAGGAAGCTGTCCTTTGATTATTTTCATCCCGGTTGCACGCATCTGCGCACACAGTGCAGTAGTGCATGCAGGCCCCCGTTAAGCTTATACCGAAAATAGCCGATCTACAAGCTCGCAAACGCTATCGGGCCGCGGCGCGTTGGCAGCTTGTAGGTCGACTCTTTTCAGGACGGCCGTGTCACATGACAGAAAAACGCTGTGTTTTCGACCATTTGATCGAGTCTGATTTGGACTTAAAGGGATCTTTCACTTGTTTGGGGTAATCTTTTTGGCTTTGTTGATAGGGAACAGTAAGGGGGAGAGAGACGGGGAGTGACACGCGGAAACGGCCGTCGGGCTCG
>NC_137867.1:6212123-6229623 GCF_963924005.1 Protomyctophum bolini
GGGCTTGTAGAGTTAAATAGCTCGCTGCAATGCGCTGTGGGCTTGTAGATTTAAATAGCTCACTGCACTGCGCTGTGGGCTTGTAGAGTTAAATAGCTCACTGCACTGCACTGTGCGGGCTTGTAGAGTTAAATAGCTCACTGCACTGCACTGTGGGCTTGTAGAGTTAAATAGCTCACTGCACTGCGCTGTGGGCTTGTAGATTTAAATAGCTCACTGCACTGCGCTGTGGGCTTGTAGAGTTAAATAGCTCACTGCACTGCACTGTGGGCTTGTAGAGTTAAATAGCTCACTGCACTGCACTGTGGGCTTGTAGAGTTAAATAGCTCGCTGCAATGCGCTGTGGGCTTGTAGATTTAAATGGCTCACTGCACTGCGCTGTGGGCTTGTAGAGTTAAATAGCTCACTATGCTGTGGGCTTGTAGATTGAAAAAGCTCACTGCACTGCGCTGTGGGCTTGTAGAGTTAAATAGCTCACTGCACTGCGCTGTGGGCTTGTAGAGTTAAATAGCTCACTATGCTGTGGGCTTGTAGATTGAAATAGCTCACTGCACTGCGCTGTGGGCTTGTAGAGTTAAATAGCTCACTGCACTGCGCTGTGGGCTTGTAGAGTTAAATAGCTCGCTGCACTGCACTGTGGGCTTGTAGATTTAAATAGCTCACTGCACTGCACTGTGGGCTTGTAGAGTTAAATAGCTCACTGCACTGCGCTGTGGGCTTGTAGATTTAAATAGCTCACTGCACTGCGCTGTGGGCTTGTAGAGTTAAATAGCTCGCTGCACTGTGGGCTTGTAGAGTTAAATAGCTCACTGCACTGCGCTGTGGGCTTGTAGAGTTAAATAGCTTGCTGCACTGCGCTGTGGGCTTGTAGAGTTAAATAGCTTGCTGCACTGCATTGTGGGCTTGTAGAGTTTAATAGCTTGCTGCACTACACTGTGGGCTTGTAGAGTTAGATAGCTCGCTGCAATGCACTGTGGGCTTGTAGAGTTAAATAGCTCACTGCACTGCGCTGTGGGCTTGTAGAGTTAAATAGCTCACTGCACTGCGCTGTGGGCTTGTAGATTTAAATAGCTCACTGCACTGCGCTGTGGGCTTGTAGAGTTACATAGCTCACTGCACTGCACTGTGGGCTTGTAGTGTTAAATAGCTCACTGCAATGCGCTGTGGGCTTGTAGAGTTAAATAGCTCACTGCAATGCGCTGTGGGCTTGTAGAGTTAAATAGCTCGCTGCACTGCACTGTGGGTTTGTAGAGTTAAATAGCTCACTGCAATGCGCTGTGGGCTTGTAGAGTTAAATAGCTCACTGCACTGTGGGCTTGTAGATTTAAATAGCTCACTGCACTGCGCTGTGGGATTGTAGAGTTAAATAGCTCGCTGCACTGCACTGTGGGCTTGTAGATTTAAATAGCTCACTGCACTGTGCTGTGGGCTTGTAGAGTTAAATAGCTCACTGCACTGTGGGCTTGTAGATTTAAATAGCTCACTGCACTGTGCTGTGGGCTTGTAGAGTTATATAGCTCACTGTGCTGTGTGCTTGTAGATTTAAATAGCTCACTGCACTGTGGGCTTCTAGATTTACATAGCTCACTGCACTGCGCTGTGGGCTTGTAGATTTAAATAGCTCACTGCACTTCACTGTGGGCTTGTAGTGTTAAATAGCTCACTGCACTGTGCTGTGGGCTTGTAGATTGAAATAGCTCACTGCACTGCGCTGTGGGCTTGTAGAGTTAAATAGCTCACTGCACTGCACTGTGGGCTTGTAGATTTAAATAGCTCACTGCAATGTGCTGTGGGCTTGTAGATTTAAATAGCTCACTGCACTGCGCTGTGGGCTTGTAGAGTTAAATAGCTCGCTGCACTGTGGGCTTGTAGAGTTGAATAGCTCACTGCACTGTGGGTTTGTAGAGTTAAATAGCTCGCTGCACTGCGCTGTGGGCTTGTAGAGTTAAATAGCTCGCTGCACTGTGGGCTTGTAAAGTTAAATAGCTCACTGCACTGTGCTGTGGGCTTCTAGAGTTAAATAGCTCACTGCACTGTGGGCTTGTAGATTTAAATAGCTCACTGCACTGCGCTGTGGGATTGTAGAGTTAAATAGCTCGCTGCACTGCACTGTGGGCTTGTAGATTTAAATAGCTCACTGCACTGTGCTCTGGGCTTGTAGAGTTAAATAGCTCACTGCACTGTGGGCTTGTAGATTTAAATAGCTCCCTGCACTGTGCTGTGGGCTTGTAGAGTTAAATAGCTCACTGTGCTGTGTGCTTGTAGATTTAAATAGCTCACTGCACTGTGGGCTTGTAGAGTTAAATAGCTCACTGCACTGTGGGCTTGTAGATTTAAATAGCTCACTGCACTGCGCTGTGGGATTGTAGAGTTAAATAGCTCGCTGCACTGCACCGTGGGCTTGTAGATTTAAATAGCTCACTGCACTGTGCTGTGGGCTTGTAGAGTTAAATAGCTCGCTGCACTGTGCTGTGGGCTTGTAGAGTTAAATAGCTCGCTGCACTGCGCTGTGGGCTTGTAGAGTTAAATAGCTTGCTGCAATGCGCTGTGGGCTTGTAGATTTAAATAGCTCGCTGCACTGCGCTGTGGGCTTGTAGAGTTAAATAGCTCGCTGCACTGTGGGCTTGTAAAGTTAAATAGCTCACTGCACTGTGCTGTGGGCTTCTAGAGTTAAATAGCTCACTGCACTGTGGGCTTGTAGATTTAAATAGCTCACTGCACTGCGCTGTGGGATTGTAGAGTTAAATAGCTCGCTGCACTGCACTGTGGGCTTGTAGATTTAAATAGCTCACTGCACTGTGCTCTGGGCTTGTAGAGTTAAATAGCTCACTGCACTGTGGAATTGTAGATTTAAATAGCTCACTGCACTGTGCTGTGGGCTTGTAGAGTTAAATAGCTCACTGTGCTGTGTGCTTGTAGATTTAAATAGCTCACTGCACTGTGGGCTTGTAGAGTTAAATAGCTCACTGTACTGTGGGCTTGTAGATTTAAATAGCTCACTGCACTGCGCTGTGGGATTGTAGAGTTAAATAGCTCGCTGCACTGCACTGTGGGCTTGTAGATTTAAATAGCTCACTGCACTGTGCTGTGGGCTTGTAGAGTTAAATAGCTCGCTGCACTGTGCTGTGGGCTTGTAGAGTTAAATAGCTCGCTGCACTGCGCTGTGGGCTTGTAGAGTTAAATAGCTTGCTGCAATGCGCTGTGGGCTTGTAGATTTAAATAGCTCACTGCACTGCGCTGTGGGCTTGTAGAGTTAAATAGCTCGCTGCACTGTGGGCTTGTAGAGTTAAATAGCTCACTGCACTGTGGGCTTGTAGAGTTAAATAGCTCACTGCACTGTGGGCTTGTAGAGTTAAATAGCTCACTGCACTGTGCTGTGGGCTTGTAGAGTTAAATAGCTCACTGCACTGTGGGCTTGTAGAGTTAAATAGCTCACTGCACTGCGCTGTGGGCTTGTAGATTTAAATAGCCAACTGCACTGCACTGTGGGCTTGTAGAGTTAAATAGCTCGCTGCACTGTGGGCTTGTAGAGTTAAATAGCTCACTGCACTGTGCTGTGGGCTTGTAGAGTTAAATAGCTCACTGCATTGCGCTGTGGGCTTGTAGAGTTAAATAGCTCACTGCACTGTGCTGTGGGCTTGTAGATTTAAATAGCTCACTGCTCTGCGCTGTGGGCTTGTAGAGTTAAATAGATCACTGCACTGCGCTGTGGGCTTGTAGAGTTAAATAGCTCACTGCACTGCACTGTGGGCTTGTAGATTTAAATAGCTCACTGCACTGTGGGCTTGTAGTGTTAAATAGCTCACTGCACTGTGGGCTTGTAGAGTTAAATAGCTCACTGCACTGCACTGTGGGCTTGTAGATTTAAATAGCTCACTGCACTGTGTGCTTGTAGAGTTAAATAGCTCACTGCACTGCACTGTGGGCTTGTAGATTTAAATAGCTTACTGCACTGTGGGCTTGTAGAGTTAAATAGCTCACTGCACTGTGCTGTGGCTTGTAGATTTAAATAGCTCACTGCACTGCGCTGTGGGCTTGTAGAGCTGCTACTTTTTGTTCGTAGGGTTAAAAATGTTCCCCCAAAAAAATGTAATACCATTTTCCAACATGTTTTGATTGAGTGAACACTTTATTAACACACAGGGGAGCTTTGACTTTTTATTGGGGCCAGATTTGAATTGCAGCGACCTGTAAGAGTGGTTTTGAAGGAGAGTAGGGATTCACATTCCTTTACGACTGTTGGTAGGGCATTCCACAGGGTAGAGCTCCCTCTGGTGTTGTGATTGTGGACGGCGTTGACATGTAGGAGGCAGTTAGACAGGTACATGGGTGTCTTTGTGGTGCAGCGTGTCTCGTAGACCAGGCCCATTGCAAGTTGCTGCACTCTGTGGTGTAGCGGCTACACCATCCTAACCTATCAAAATGAGCAGGATACTCCACTGCAGAACAAAGGCAAATAATTGTACACGTGTCCAATGGACAATCGGACAAGGCGGGCCATGCAGTATCCTGACCATTTTGTTTTGGGATGTTTTATATGGCCTTTGTGGTGCTATGGTACCATGAGGTGAATGTCTTCCAAGTATTCTTATTTTCATTTTATTCTTTTGTGGCTTTTGCCTTTATTATTATTATGTTTTATAGAGGGATAGTGATAGTAGGCTGACAAGGAAATGGGGAGAGATAGGGGGGGGGGGGGGGGGTGACATGCCGTAAAGGATGTCGAGTCGAACCCGCGGCACACTGCCAGACTGGAAAACCAGCCAAGGTGCCTGGCCCGCTGAGCCACGGCCCAGATCCCAAGTGTTCTTGTTGACCAGTGACGAGATCCTGTACAAAAATCTTGTTCTTTGGTGGACTTGGTCGGTTGCCAAATGGTTTCCATTTTTTATCACTGGAAAGATTTGCCTCTAAGATGGAACGCGGTAAAACTTTTCTTATGATAACAATTTCACCCACTTTGACTGTGAAGCCATCGGTCTTGATGGGGTTTAAATTTGGGGGGGGCATACGTTCAACAGACCGACATACCGGTTAAGACTGACTCTGACATGCGTTGCCGTTTAACCCTTTTTTTTCTATTCTTTTTTCACCTAAACGTCATCAGTGATGTTCATTGCAATGCCATTTCAATGCCAAAGGTCATGATATTTGCATATAAACACCCCCCACAGAGGCTGAAATTCACACAAATAAAAAATGTCTGGACTCTGTGCGATTTTGAACATTTTTTAACCTAAGACTTTTGACCTTTACCCTAATTAAAAGTAGGTAAAATAATTGTAATATATGTTTTTTTGTGATCATTAGAATGTCTAGAACATGTTTTATTCATTATTGTGAAAGATATCCCCCAAATGTAAATTATTAATTTATTATATTATTATATAATTATTATAAATTTTTCATCAAACTTTTTATTTTTATTTTTTTTAACATATTTTTTTGTGTCAGTCCTAGTAGTAGTAAGGTTGAAATCTATTTTTTGCAAGTAGAAATTAATGCGGGTGTTAGAGGGTTAAGACTGACTCACCCGTGGCTCTGACATGCGTTGCTGGGTTGAGACACAAATACGTGGCCGGTTAAGACTCACCCGTGGCTTCCGGTTATATGTAACCTTTTCCTTTTTAAGGTCAACAGTGTTTTCTCGCGGCAGTCTGTAATTACAGCTGTGCGTGCGTGTGTGTGTGTGTGTGTGTGTGTGTGTGTGTGTGCTCAAACACTTTGAGGAGGACCTGAGTGTCGAGTGTCACAAAGAACCTCAGTCCCGTCGCCTGTGACCTGCAGGGCTCTGTACAGTACAATTCAGTGTTAAACCACTTACCCATAACACTTCTCTGTACGACTAATTGCAGCTCGTGATGTGTTGTGAGCTTGTATATCTGCCATTTCTTTGATATATTTTTGACTACAAAAGATGTCTCCACCTAATGTGTCACACACCTCTGAAAAATCTGACCCATCTGAACTGAGTGGTACTGTACTGTACTGTACTGTACTGTACTGTACTGTACTGTACTGTACTGTACTGTACTGTACTGTACTGTACTGTACTGTACTGTACTGTACTCGGAGTCCCGCACACAAAACTCAGAACGTTGAGCACAATGCAAAAAAATTGGCCTTAAAGGTTTGTGCCATGCTCTGCTTCTCAGCGAATATAACCAGCCGAGACATTTGCTGTATAACATCAAAGGTATAGACTCGGCGATCCATTATCGCTAATTACCACAGGCAATGGGAGTCTCCCGCAGTCTTCCGCGGGAAGGCGATCTCAGCAGCGATCTGCTCGACTCCCACTGGTTGCCGCACTCTCTCTCTCTCTCTCTCTCTTTTCAGGCTCCACCCGATGATGTCTTTTCAAGCTATAGGCTGCGGGAGAGCACAGAAGCCACAAGACAGGGTAGCCGGCCCCTGCATCCCCCCCCCCCCCCCCCCCCCCACCCCGACCAGCTGTGAACCTGATCGCATCTGTTTTAAACGTTTAGGAGAGAGAGGAGCCCTTCTCTCTTTTTCCCTTTGAGCTCTGGAGCAATAGTTATCTCACCGCTTTCAGTTAGGGGGGGGGGGGGATCTGCAGCTGGCCCGCGTCCTCACTATTACAGATAGTCCCATCACGGTCTGTCTGTCTGTCTGTCTGTCTGTCTGTCTGTCTGTCTGTCTGTCTGTCTGTCTGTCTGTCTGTCTGTCTGTCTGTCTGTCCGTCTGTCTGTCTGTCTGTCTGTCTGTCCGTATGAGCACGGAATCCGCTCAGCTGATCAGCTGTCTATATTTTACGTCATGATGATAAGAGCGCCCCTCACTTCACACGGGTGTGATTTTAGCGATACTTGTCCTAACACAAACATTAAATGCTATTGACAACGAATGGAGAATTGATATCATCTGAGAAGAGCAAATCAATCTGCTATTTTGTCAAATTCCTATTGGAAGGAATGGAGAACTTACGTCATGACGATGTACGATGATAAGTAAATCGGCTATATTTTCGTCCTACACAAAGATGATAAGAGTGCCCCTCACTTCACACGGGTGTGATTTCTTTCATTATTTCTAAATGCCGATACCAATTTCTGCCTGCATCCCTTTAGTTTACGCCAATACCGTAGTAGTACCGTATAGTTGTAAGGCCCGCTGCCGTGACAGAGGATTCATTCACACCCTAAGTAAACAAGACACGTCCCGCACACCTTTTCTTTGTGCCTCCTTTTCCCGAGACAAAGCAGGGCACGATCAAGGCCGCTGTGATCTTCGTGACGGCAGCCAAAACAATCTTTTCACACCTGAGTGTGTGTGTGTGTGTGTGTGTGTGTGTGTGTACTGTAGTCTGTTAGCGCGTCTCCTTCTCCTGTCCATTGTCGTCGGCCGTTTATTTATGTCACAGAGGGTGCCGCTATCTACACCGCCCAATCGAACATGAAGCGATCATTTCAACGTTTCTCTGTCACCTGGGGGCCCTATAGAGGGGACGGCGTGGGCTTTCATCCGTTTGGTCTGAGTCTATAGTGACAAGCCTATCTGTCATGCTTTGATTCCCTCTGCTGCGGGCGGTGCTGGAAGAACAACTCACATTTCTTTACCTAACCACTTAAAAAACCCCGGCTTTCGATCGACAAGCTCACAACGCGTCAGATCTTGGGATAAACTATGTGAGCTTGTCGATCTGCTATTTTCCCCCGCGAAGGCTTTCCCCACAATAACGGAAAATATATTAAATACAACTGGCGTAGAGCCCTGAGGTACTCCTGTTAACCATACAGGGTTTATACGTGGTCAAGTAAAAGTTACAAGTAAAACAGCCAACATTGCCAAAATGTATACAAGAAAAAAGATTGAGCCGATCTACAAGCTCACAACGTGTCGCATCGCAACACAATGCAAGGTGTCGCATTGTGAGCTTGTAGATCAGCTATTATCAAATGGCCCGAAATGTATATAGTGATACATATAGCTGAAGTGGTTAATGTATGTTTTGTAATACTATTGAAAATCTACAAAGTCTATACTATAACTAAAGCTGTCAAATAAATGTAGTGGAGTAAAAGTACAGAAAATGTAACGTACTCGGGTAAAGTGTAAATACCTCAAAGTAGGCCTCTACAGTACTTAAGTAAATGTACTTGTTTAATTTACACCATAATTTAAAGTTTTACCATAATTGTAGTTTAGTAAAAAGTACAATTATTTGCCTTTGTTCTGCAGTGGAGTATAAGTATACAAAGTATATATGAGTATATGCCTCATATTGTACTCAAGCACAGTAAACAAAATGTTCTTATAGGTACTTTGTGCCACTGGCTGTGGGGTGGATGCGGTTTAAGTTTACACTTGAGGAGTTGATTCAGGGAGACAGTTAAGAGCTAACAACAAGACCAGGCTGTTGTTTGCGCCGAAGCGTGCCAAGCACAGGCATCATCAAACGCCTGGGATCCTTTTAAAGCACAGATCACAAATCAGTGTTTAGACTGAAGGTCAAAGCCGTCGGGAATGTGGTATTCCCCTTCCCCACGATTTCCATTCTCATTCTCGTTTGCTCCTGGAAAAATATTTTGGAAATGGGAAGTGTTAAAGGAGAACTGACACGCCCCTCGGGAGCTAATAACTGCTATCAAACAATGCTATCATGATTCTGACGTCAGGGTGGCGAAAGCTTTCCCCAACGACTTCTATGCGGGCTCGCCGGGCTTGGTGGCCGTGGTAGCATAGCAACTTATGCTACTATTTTGGTGTCACATTTAGCTTGAATACTGGGTGAAAGTCTCATTCAAAAAATTAATTTTTCGCAACATTGTTCAGGTGAACTGTGTGTTTATGCTTGTTCATTGTAATAATCAATATCGCTATGATTATTTTATTTATCGCCGCGTCGCTCCGCATGACAACATACAGTCTAGCCCGTCTCAGATGCAGGCTGCACACACACGGACGGACGGACGGACGGACACACACACACACACACACACACACGCAATGGCACGGAATCTGCCTCGGGCGTCTGTAGCTCTCTTCCCCGCTGTCATGCACTATAGCCGTGTGTGTGTGTGCGTACACACATGCCCAGTTCAATGCGGGGACCTGACCAGAGACTATACGTCCGTCCGTCCGTCCGTGTGTGTGCAGCCTGCATCTGAGACGGGCTAGACTGTATGTTGTCATGCGGAGCGACGCGGCGATAAATAAAATAATCATAGCGATATTGATTATTACAATGAACAAGCATAAACACACAGTTCACCTGAACAATGTTGCGAAAAATTAATTTTTTGAATGAGACTTTCACCCAGTATTCAAGCTAAATGTGACACCAAAATAGTAGCATAAGTTGCTATGCTGTGTGTGTACACACATGCCCAGTCCCCCGTAGAGGCTCATGATCTCGTCCGCAAGACTATGCCTCGGCATAGCGATATTTATTATTACAATGAATACAAACATAAACACACTATAGTTCACTTGAACAATGTTGTGGTAACTAACTACGGTATTACAGAGTGAGAGCGAGGGTGTACATGTCAGCCTGCGGCTGAGAGGGGAAAAGAACAGTAGTCGCGCTGCTCTCACAGCGGCCAGACAACAGCAGACCGTCCGTAGTCGCGACTGTCGCGCTGCGGGGCTGAGAGGTCTCAGAGCGGGCAGACAGGGGTGTTGGCGACCGGGGGAACATGGGACTCCAGTCCAAAATTTGCGCTTGTGCTGCAGTTCCCCTAAAAAACCCCACGCCAACCTCAATTGCATTCAAACTAAGCATTTCTGGCGAAAAAATAATTTTTTTCAATTACATTTATAGCCAATATGACGCTAAATGTACCGTCAAAAACGCTAGCCTGACCTATAGCCACTTGTTGCTAGCGCCGTAGCCCCGTTTCAAACTGTTTCAAACTGTTTTCAGTCAGACCACGTGATGTGCTGTACCACCCATATTAATTTCGGGGCATGTCAGCGGACCTTTAAGTTCCCTTTGTACCTCTTCACGACGATCGTACAAGGCAAGCTATTGTGCTTTTCAACTCAGGCTCAAACTTTATTTATAAAGCACATTTGAAATGGCTGTGATCGACCCAATGTGCTGTACAGGTTGATATACAAAGAAATGAAGTACAGTACAAAAGAAGGGCTAAAACAGTGATGAACACTATAAAGGCCAGGGATTCACACTCAAGTAGAAATAAAGGCCAGAGAGAAAAGGTATACATCTTGAGGTGGGTTGCCAATTAATTTCATCCAATCCAATCCGTTTATCAGTGTAAATGTTATAGTGTTACGGTTCCAGTAATTTCTTTATATGCCATTACTTCCCATTTAACCAGCTCAGTGGCCTTGTGGTTGAGTGTCTGCCCTGGGACTGGGACATACCAAAGACTCTAAAAAATGGGACCCAGTGCCTCCCTGCTTGGCACTCAGCATCAAGGGTTGGATTGGGGGTAACTCCCTGTGACATACTAGCGTCATGTCCAGGCGGTGTACTTGTACGTCAAGCTGCATCACGCTACAGAAGCAGGAGATAGGCTCCTGCCCTGTGGGCCTCATGGCTCGGCAAGGCTACTTACTTACTTCCCATTTAACTTTGTTTTTCTTTAATGTTCTTTTTGTGCTTTCGCCTTTATTTCATATTTTTTATAGAGAGACAGACAGTAGGCTGACAGGAAATGGGGGGGTGACATGCAGTAAAGGCCGTCGGGATTGGGAGTCGAACCCGCGGCACACTGCCAGACTTGGGCTACCGGCCAAGGTGCCTGGACCGCTGAGCCACGGCCCAGGCCCCATTTAACTTGTTTACCCTGTATCCCCTTCTCTCCTTATCAGCTATATGCGATAGGGCATAGCAATGGGCGTGGCTTTCTGGTTCCACTGAAAGATCCGCCATTCATTTTTTTCCCCCATAGAGATTTGCAAAAAAAAACATTTATATCAATTATTTTTTTAAGCCTAAAATCAAGCCACCCAGGATTCTGGATGAATCATGACAATAAAAACCTTTGATTCTGTGAAAAATAAATATTTGAATAATTAATTAGATGATATACTACTGTACATTATTAAATGTAGTATATCATTTTGTATAAATCTTTGTTTAGCGTTTTTTTTTTTTGTCTTTCTTCACAGAATCAAAGGTTCTGGATGGCTTGATTGTAGGCTTTACATTATTGATATAAATATTTTTTGTAAATCTCTATGGGTAAAATAAAATGGTTGATTTTTCAGTGGAACCAAAAAACCACACCCACTGCTGTGCCCTATTGGTAGACCAACCTGAACATGCATTTTCTGTTACTGAGCAAGCACCATATAGCAATAAATATTAGAATATAGATCTGTTGAACACTATATAACCCATGTTGACCTGATTCTACAAATGTCTTCTATATCCTGATAGTTTTCTGAAAAACCCATGTTTCTATGTCAGTGGTTCTCAAACATTTTCATGGCAAGGACACCCAAAAATATATGCAATTGGCCGCCGACCCCCATCTGAAAATATGTGGTTCCAGGGACCCCCCCCCCCCCCCCCAGAAGCAAAGATTTGAGTTAAAAACTATGAGCTTGTAGATCTGCTATATTTTTCAATAGCTAAATTATAACATAATGTTTAAAACACCAAAAGGGGCTCCCGCCCCAAATGGCAATAATGAGCTTGAAGATACACAGTTATTGCGAGGCATCGGGCATATCATATTTTTACAGTATGTTAAATCAAAGTAGTAAAATGTGGCACACATTTTCATTACTCTGCCACTGTAATGTGGACTTGAAATCATCCATGAAATGACACGAATCCCTGATTTCTTTCAAAACTCTCTTGAAAATGTGTATTTGTTGATGACGTGTATTAATGTGTTAATATTCAATGCTATAGTGAATGCATATGTGTGTGTGTGTGTGTGTGTGTGTGTGTGTGTGTGTGTGTGTGTGTGTGTGTGTGTGTGTGTGTGTGTGTGTGTGTGTGTGTGCGCTGGACGTTGACTTCCGCCAAACACTTCGTCTGTAGGCAGTCTTGGAAGCTATAGTTAAAGATGGAGTGCCACAATTTTTGTATTTTTCTATGAGGTGACACCTTGGAGTTGTTTCCATGTGCAATGGTTGTATTAACTTTGTATTTAGGGTTTCTTCCTGGAGGCTGAACCCTTGACAGTCAAACGGGCCAATGAAGTAAACAGTAATATAGTGACACCACACTATCAGCCCCTCCCCTAACCCCTCCCCCTTTATCATACAACTACAGCTGTGGGTGCGGCTTCAGTTCAGGTGGATCACCACCCATCACCGCACCCACCAGGCAAACCAGGCATACTTAATGAACCGGTGGGCGTGTCCACATAAAAGCATGATTTTAACAAATACTGTACACTTTTTGGAAAAAAGTTCTTCCCCCTTATATTGTAATAATACCTGATGATCATGTTTTAGGGTGGAAAGAAATGGTGGCACTCCATCTTTAAGTCGCCCCCAAGTCCCACACACTTCTTTGTCTGAGCAGGATATTCCGTCCGCAGCCCACCTCTCGTCTGAAAGGGGCCCCTCACTAGGCTGACTATGCACGCTGGGGTGCTCTTTGTTATTTCTTCTGGATTCGACCCCCCAGTTCATAACGCGTCGATTTCAAGTCAAACTCATGGTACGGGGCGAAGAAGTGTGGCATGACAATCTTTAGCTCGCCAAAACGTAAAAAAACTACTTATGGATTCACGAATGCTGATCCACGAACGGAAACCAAAAATGGACCCATGAGGGTCTGTAATGCTGAGCGTGAACAAATGGAACCAACCCGTGCAGCGTCGATAACCTTGAGAGTCTTGAGAGAGAGACAAATGGACCCGCAGGGGGTCACGCTCAAGGTTAAAAGAACGCTCGACTTTTTACAGTTGTCCTCCCCTCTGGGTTTCAAGGTGGGCGTACAGTATGTGTAATAGATACCCTCATCTAAGTCCAGTATCTCCCCATTAGAAGCAACTGATATGCCCCCCCCCCCCAGGCTTCAACTCCCGACTGCTTGACCTCTATGATTATTTACGCAGTGATTCCACCTTTTCTTTTCTCCTCTTTTTTTTCCTTTTCTTTACAGTCAATTATTTTCATAAGGGACCGAAATGCTCTGGGACAGGAAATATCTGGCTATATAGACTACGCCCACAGACTGCAAAGCGAAGAGTTTGAGGCGTATTTCAGCGGAAAGAGGAGGCTCGTGCCAAGGCACACTGATTTAAGGTGAGTCTAGACTTTTATTCTAACAGCATGGGTCTACAACAGGGGGTCCGGGACCCCTAGGGGTGTCCGGCAGGAAATTATCACAGCCACCAAATGTTTGTGTGGTCGGATTATTGTTCTTTTTAAACTTAAACCCCTATTCGCAGATCTATCATATCAGCTCACATTGCATTGCCGCGACACGTTGTTTGTGAGCTTGTAGATCGGCTATTTTTGGCACAGAGATTTGGTGTAGTTAGAGGGGGAAAAAGAACAGACCAAAGGTACCAAAGGTAAGTTCACTAATTGTTGAGTGTTTTATGTGGTTAAATGTCTAGAATACACATTAGCATGAGTCCAACAAACAAACCAAAAACAATCATTTACAAAACACTGACAGTATAGCTGCCAAACAAGTCCAATAATCTATGAATCTATAAAGTTGAATCTGCAATTCAAATATGTAGTGAAAAAGACCCCCGTTATACGGCGTGAGTCGAGGAGGCCTCGGCTACAGGATGATTTGACCGGATTTGAAGGGCGAGGAAATCTTATTACACGGGATTCAAATATTCCTTTTGGCGTGCCAGACCAAGAGGCACGGAACGGGCCTGTAGGTCTACACTAGAGGTGGTTAGCCCGCTGTCCCGGTGGTTCTCAGTTTCATGTCCAGGACCCCAAAATGTATTATGTATTTGGCCACGGGCCACCATTTTGAAAATACTTTGTGCCAGTGAGAATCACGACCAGTTTTAGGTGTCACATCACACAGTCGTAAATCAGTGGGCCAATTCTTCATTTTCTTGTGCACCGTTGATGGCACAAAGTAGACCTTTGGTGTACCGTTGGAGCATTAACCATTACTTAAAAGAGTGTGCACTCTAGCCGTGCTCATCAAGGTCACAGAGAGACAGAAAGATTCTGAAAAAGTAAAGACACGTCAGAGCTCTCCAGGACAGAAAATGACAGCGCTGGCCCTGCGCTTCAAGGGGCGCCACGGCCAACGGACTGATATGGAGCGAATCGATAGATTCGCAAAATATAACGGGTCGTGTCTGCTTTTATCCATGTTCATTTTCTGTTCATATTCATATCACGTAGTCTCATTTCGTATTCATTAAATATTCCATTTCTTAAGGTCCCATTGACTTTGTCTACAGCCTTTTTATTGGACTTTAGATCATTTGAACCTCAGTACAAACGCATCACACCGTCCATCATTTTGTAGTATACCCAAAGCACTAGCTGCTCCTGTGTTGCATTACATTTAAATCGGTTGACTAGTCTATGAATATGGTTTCCGACGGAAGCAACAGCTGTACCTATATATTAAATAGCCTCGCACGTGGATCTCCCTGGGTCTGAAACAAAGATTGAATTGACATTGCCATGACGGCCACGGTGGTGGAGTGAATTGAGGGCATGGGCCCCGCAGCTGAACTGTTGAACTTGAACTTGAAGCTGTGAAGACCCAAAGCCGCGGCGGCGCTGCGTGGGATTACATCATCTGTGACATGGTCATAATGGTCCATCGGCGGAGCTGTGTACACACCGAGCTGGCAGCAAACCCCCTGGGACACTATAACGAAGAAGTACTCTGATTTATTTACGCAAGTAGCAGTGTTGCAGGAACTATGTTACAAGTGGAAGTCCCGTGTTCATAATTTTACTTGAGAAAGGCTTGTATATTATGGAAAGCAAGAGTAATAGGAATGGAGTTTCAATTGGTGTTTATTTTTTGTTACTGAATCACTGCAGCAATGTGTGGTGGGTAGTGGGTAAAGCTATTGGTACCAGGAGTATCTATACTTTGACTCAAGTGCTCGGGTATCGGCATCAGAATATACAGTACAAATATAGCATAAAATGAAAAGTTGGCCATGTATGTACTTTTTTTTCCTTTTTTCATTAGATCGGCTAAAATACGGTAAAGGCTAAAATACTGTATACTGTAAAAAAAAAGTGGTGTAAAAAAGTATGTAAATGTTCAAAGTAACTAGTAGCTGAAGCTGGTGCAGAAGCAGAAATTACACGAAATGGACACACACAAGCAAAGTAAAACTACACAAATACAGTACTAGTATTTAGTTACTTTCCACCACTGGAATGAACCCATGGCCACATTCCACACACTCTCGTACAGCAAACAAATCCCCTTTATTTCGAGTATGTGCTAGAAATCCCACAGTGACAAACACACCTGGCCAGGGGAGAGGATCGTGAGGCCGGATTTATGCTCTGTCGCGTGATGGTGTTGCACACTGAAAACGGCAGATCTACAAGCGCACGGCGCGTCGCAAATGGGATGTGTCGCATGAAGCTTGTAGGGCTGCTATTATTGGTGCACTACAACACAGCCGCTCAAACGAGACTTTGACGCGCTTGTGTTTAGTGTTTACGCTATACCGAACAGAACAGGCAACCTGTGTAACCTCGCTGTTAGCGTAGGGCCGAACTTTACAGCTACGCAGTACACACAAACACACTTATACCAGACACTCTGATATGCTGTTTTTCTTCTTCTTCTTTGTGTGTGTGTGTGTGTGTGTGTGTGTGTGTGTGTGTGTGTGTGCGCGTGCGTGTGCGCGTGCGCGTGTGTGTGTGCGTGTGCGTGTGTGTGTGTTCGTGTGTGTGCGTGCATGCATGCGTGCACGTTTTTTGCTGATTCACATCTACCCATGATGTGAAATATCATATGTTCAGAGCAGCGGGGCCCTGGGCCCAAACCAAATGGGCCCGTAAAGGCTTCCATTTGTTGTTAAAACAACACTGATACTCCTGCCCCCAGTATGTTTTAATATGTTACATAATGTTAGTGTCATCAACCTGGGGGTTGAGTACCAGCGTGCATATCCGCTGCATTGTATCATCTTCTTAAAATTGTGGCCCAAGTAATTTTTTGAGGAAAACTATATTGCGCTCCTCATGACACTGCATGGCCACCTCTGGTAAAATGACCCAGTTAAAAATGCAGTTTCTTTTTGAGTGTGACTTAGGCCTTCTTTTTTTTTTGCCTAAGTCACATTGGTCTTGTGACTCAATTGTTTTTTGCGGGTCCCCATATTAGTAGTAGCTCAATGTGCAATATTGCTTTCTCACTCAACAGTAAACAAACCAACATACAGTATAAATATATGCAGGGTGTCTGCATGACTTTTAGGAATTTATTAATACCAAATTGGCAAACATTGTGAATATAGAAAATCTACAAGGTCACAATGCCTTGCAAGCTTAGTAGTTATAGCTACAATAGTTATAGTTTTCACAATACTTATCTGTGGAACCGAGTCAAACTAAATGTAATGCCTACAATCCAAAGTGCTTGTCAGGGTGGGGGGTCCCCAGTTCAAATATGACTATTTTAGCCTGAACGGTTTGGGAGCCCTTGATCTAGTCTTTGCCTCTTTACATAAATGCTAGTTATACATCCTGTTATCCATGCTAGTTATGCTTTCCAGCTCAGTGGCCTCGTGGTTAGAGTGTCCGCCCTGGGATTGGGAGGTTGGGGTTCGATTACCAAAGATAATCTGAGTTCCCAGAAGTTCTCACCAGCTCTCATACAAACGGGAGGGGGGCGATACCAAAGACTATATAAAAATGGGACCCAATGCCTCCCTGTTTGGCACTCCGCATCAACGGCTGGATTGGGGTATGTCCAATCGACATGCAGCATGCGAGTTTTGGGTCTGTATAGGTGGCAAGTCCAAAAATCATCGCGGGATTGGTTGTCAGTGGGGTAGGGAACGCTCTGCTGTGTTCATTTTGAACGCAAACAAGTAAATCTAACCCTAACTCTTACCCTAACCTCATATCAGTTTTAACCAGCCACATATCAGTTTTAACCAGCAACGTATTCGTTTTTGGCCAAAAAAAGTAGTTTGTGGTCGTTGGAAAAATAGTGGCAGCACAGCAGTGGGATTCGAACTCGGGAGGCGTGGGTTGAAAGTCGAATGACTAGTGAGGTGGTTGCCAGAATGGGTTTTCTGTCTGTATTAGAGCAGGCACGTGCAGCCACCTATTACTAGCTACTACTAGTAGGGCGGGGAGTAATAGTAGCCGCGTTGTAAAACAAGCGCTCCCCCGGATTCATCCCCTACAGAAACAATATAAGCATACACTATGGTATCATGTCCTGGGGATGTACAGTATTTGTACATCACAAGCTGCCTCGCACTACAGAAACAAGAGATACTATAGGCCTTATGGGCCACATGGCTCGGAAAAAGGCTTACTTGCTTACTCCTATGTTTTCCAGATGTATGTTGCTTACTTGTTCACATAATGCTATGCACTTTATTTAGAGAGATGGAAGCTGTTT
>NC_137867.1:6234623-6242123 GCF_963924005.1 Protomyctophum bolini
AACGAACACTCCTGCCGCGGCGTGCGTTGTCCAGGTCTGCGCCGCACACATGGAATTCACACGTTGGGTTAGCCTGCCTGCTGCGTCCTCGGGGCACACATTCTAACTGTTTGTTCTGTGTTGACATGGTTTGAACCTTTCCGATATATATCCACAGAGCGCTGTCGGGTGGAAACCTTGTATGTCTAAAAAAAAAAACTTTGCAGAAAATTGGGGAGAAAAATAAAGAACGTGCAGCGCTCCAATGGATCCATTGTAGTTATGATTTAGTCACAAACTCTAGATTTGTTTATACTCTCCATTGGTTAAATATATATAAAACCCACAGACAGAATTAAGCACTTACAACATTGACAACCCGCCTCAAATAAATAGAATAGCGAAAATAGCTGATGTACAAGCTCATAATGTGTTGTGTTGTGACACGTTGTGAGCCTGTAGATCTGCTATTATCGAATGGACAAAAGTCTTAATTTGGTTAATTACGTTTTGCAATAATAATCTAAATATACAAGGTTATTTTATTGCCCTTTGTTTATTGGACTGTCCAAAGGAGCATTCGCTATCAGAGATTAGTACTTTATGCAGATACATAATAGGTTAGTCAACAACTTAAAAACCTAATAAAGTAACTTGTAACTAAATATTTGTATGTATTAGTTATTTATTAGTTATTTATCAACTGAAAAAGTAAAAAAGTAAAAAAGTAAAATTATTTTTCCTCTGCGACGTAGTGGAGTAAAAGTATGTACAGTAAGTAATTGTAACTCGACATTGCACTTACGTATAATACTTGATTGTGTACTTATACTTCCATTCCACCTCTGGTCAGCCATATTTAAGATGAACTACATTGATAACGGGATGTCCCAGTGGTCCACCATTTGAAACGCAAAGCAGGTTTGCACACGCAACCATTCCAAAGTGATTATCAATGATAATAAATCTCCTCTATCGTTGTTCTCAATTTAAACTCACATACTTTATACTTAGTAACCTAACGCTTGACCGGTGTTGGCGAGCTTGCAGATCAGCTATTTTCAGCCAGTGTCGATAAAAATCACGACCCACCTGCTCACGCCTAACGCCGCCACGCATCTGTGTCGCAGTGCGATTCGAGTGAGAGAGACACACACACAAAGCCTACATTTTGAACGAAGGCAGACAGCGATTTATCTTTGGCCACTGGCCGTGTGTTGTCCATCCTGGGCTCGCAATGTGTCTTTGGCCACTGACTGTGTTTTACCCACACCGATGAGTATACCTTTCCCTTATTTGATGCCATACAGAATCGGAGTCTTTCACACTTTCACTTTCAACACGGAGCCAGAGACCGCTGCTCATATAGGATTGGCCAGTAGTCGCACAGCCACCAAGCTGGGTTGAAAGCGCAGAGGTGAAGTCAGTGACGTATCACGGCCGACACTTACGTCACAGTCTGTGACTTGGTCACCAGAACTGCGCACAAAGCCATTATTTGCAGGGTCATATCTGCCGATACTGATTCTGACCGATTCTGATAGTATACAGACAACCACGATGGAAACTAGAAAAGTGGCAATTTTGAAAAATTGCAAAGTGTGGTTGCCGCAGTCGCTTACATAGGCCCCTCCCACTAATGTTGCCAGCCAATTACAATGTCACGTCACCCCTGTGATCATGCGTAAGTAATTTGTCATGTTTTTGCGACAAACTGATTTTTTTTTTGCATTTACGGCGCCCCCTATGGATGAAAATAAAATTGCTTTTGGAACTTGGTTGATTGAACCACCCGCAACATGTGATTACAATTTGGGATGGATTGGACATTCCGTTCGTGATTTGTGGCATTTTTAGTAAAATAGGCCCCTCCTACTATCTTCGGACGACGATTACGGCCGAACGATACGCACTACCAAAATTCTGCAGTTGGTGATTTAATCGGATAGGTCCGGAGATCATGTGTGCTGACTTTTGTGCGATTTGGACAAAATCTGTAGGAGGAGGAGCAAAAAGTGTGCTTTGAAGAAAATTCAAATTTGGAGGATTTTTCATCCTGACGAAAATGTGCATGGCGAATATCCATGGAAAAATAAATTTAGATTTTACGACTTACGGTTCAAGAGTTATAGTGAAAAACGCAAAATGGGCTGTTATAGCGCCACCATGAGGCTGACTGATGTAATTCCTTTTAAATTAATTTTCATAATTATTATGAACCTCCAAGGGAATAAAATACTTACATTTTGCCTTAGATTTCCCCATTATAAGTCTATGGAGAACAAATTAATTAATATCAATTAAACTATACAACGGATCTCTTAGAAAAATACAAGCACACGATTCCCGATGAAGCCGGTCGATTTGACATCATTATTATGGCTCGAGTGTGTGCGGCTAAAACTGTGGGAGGAGTAGTGTGCCAAAGTATCCTCATTTACAATAACAATAGGCCCTAGGGGCTTATTGGCCCAAAGCCTGTTAATAAAGTATTCAATCAATCAATAAATAGCCTATACTCTTTTCCAAGTGTCTGTTTTCACAACTGAATGAGATGAGTAGTTTTATTTTATTTTATGGAGGGACAGACAGTGGAGGGACAGACAGTAGGCCGACAGGAAATGGGGAGAGAGATGGGGGAGTGATATGCAGTAAAGGCCGTCAGGATCGGGAGTTGAACCCGCGGCACACTGCCAGACTGGATTACCAGCCAAGGTGCCTGGACCAGGCCTCAAGTTTATTTTTGAGTGGTGCAACCACTCCAAGGAACAGCAATGTCTGATTCCCGTGTTCACCTATGTGTTGTTCAACCTACCTATGTGACGTTATTGAGCACCAGTATATGACTATGAGTACCAGTAGGAGCGCTGTTGTTCCAGAAACAGAGAGAGGGATAGTGCCTGCTAAGAGAGAGAGAGAGAGAGAGAGAGAGAGAGAGAGAGAGGGGGGGGTGAGTTGCACCACTCAGTTCACACAGGTGTGATTTTACTTAAGATTTTACATCATATTTGATTTGGCTTTTGTTCTAGACTAGATGTACTAACACGTTTGATCTATATTGAACTCGATGTATTTATTTTCATTTTTCATTTCATTTTTGCCGGTGAAAACCGATTCAATAATCAGGATTATTTTGAGACGGATCTGTTACCCAATTATGCTACCGATTATATTGTGCTTGATTGCATCCCTAATTTCATTGACTTAACATTTTTAAGTCAAATCTTTGCTTACCAGGTCCTGGTATCGTTCTAGAATATGAGTTAACCTGTTGGGGCCAGAATGGGGTGACGCTCTAGGGACCGGTGCGTAGCCAACTAGCCAAGCTCACCGCGTTATTAGTCTCGCGAGTTGCACTCATGCGGAACAAAGTACGACACCCAGTTGTGTCACAGCATTATGTAATGCGCTTGTGTGCGTGTGTGTGTGCGTGTGCGTGTGTGTGTGCGCGTGCATAGCTCTCGACTCACGGACTTGACATTGAGCCACAACACCTCGCAACACATAAAACTCACTCTAGTTGCTCTGAGCGTGCAATCAGTGGCGGTTTTATAGGGCTGGCAGGCAGAGGTCGCGCTTAGATTTTTAACTTGAACCCCAGCGTCCCTATTCCGGGGGTGGGGGACGGACGGACGGACGGACGGACGGACGGACGGACGGACGGACGGACGCTTGCCTGGGAAATGTAGCCGGTCTACAAGCTCTAGTCTGTTGGCAATATGTCTTGAGAATGGACCGTGGGATTGCCATGAATCTTCAAAAGGTTAGGATCAAGGAAAAAGTGATCAGCAGTTAAAAAGATTTAAAAAAATAATAAGGCGGTTGTTCTATTGTATAGGGATGGTATTAGGATTGGTTTTCAAAGCAGTACAGGCCTGTAGCCTCGTAGGTTTGTTGGTGCTGGTTTTATCTGCCGTTGAAACCCTGACGTTGAATTCAGATTTCCGCAGACATATCGGTAGGCAGAAAAATGGTTGTTTCATTGTTTAAAAAAAAAAATTCTAAACAAGGTTACAATTAGAACATACCTTCTATTGTAATGAGACCAGGGATATTAGGCCGGAAAAGATTACAATACAACTACACAATTTACAATTTAGGCATTTATAGCAGACGCTCGTAATCCAGAGCGATTTACATTAAGCAGTAACAAAAAGTATGGCATACATCACATATATAAAAGTAGTTATGATGAAACATGCGTTCAGCTAAGAACGTAACAGTGCTCTTAGCAGGCACTACTATACTATACCAGTAAGACGCGCAAACGCGGGAAGCGAACGCAGCTGAGACCCTGCAGATCATGGCTGTCTGTCTGTCTGTGTGTCCGTCCCGCTGTTACTGCATATGTGGACCTGGCCCCTTTTGTGCCCATATATGGAGCTGAGTGGACCTGGCCCCTTTTGTGCCCATATATGGAGCCGAGTGGACCTGGCCCCTTTTGTGGCCATATAGCTGAGTGATTGCTGATGCAACACACTCCATATTTGGATAGCGGGACAGACACACGGACAGACAGACACACAGACAGACAGACATGATCTGCTAGGTCTCATAGTAAGTGCTCACTGCGTTCGCAATTATTATACATGTGTACTATAAAGTGCTATGACTACATAAAATGCAATTCCAGTGCCGTCTACGTAACATGCGTATAAGTCTGTTTAAAAATACACCATTAAAAATACACCATTAAAAATACACCGTCTATCGTAATAGAACTCTTTTCAGAGCAGTGGGGGGAAAATTACTCTGATGTTCTACTTGAGTCAAAGTAGTATAACACCACAATATAGAGACTCGGGGTTTCAAGTCAAAGTCCTGCATTCAAAGTGTTACACAACGAACACAACTACAAAATAATTGGCATCGACATACACTTACAGATTCAAAGTATAGGTGGCACATGTCAGAGGCAAGTAGTCAGTAATGGAAGTACCGTATTTCTTGAGTAGATGTACTTAGGTGCTTACTTGCGTCACACAGCACTGGTTGACAGTCTATATCAGCAGAGCGCAGCCGGTCGGCCGGTCGGTCCGAACTCCTGTGGGTCTTGTTGTAACGAGACCGGTGCCATTAGTGCCTGCGGCGCGGCGAGGAGGTCGCAACGCAACTTACACGTTTGGTCGGCATGGCAACGGGACTAAAACAACGTCCGCGGTGAACGCGTAGGGAGGCAGGAACTAACAGGAGGATCAAGGCGGGGGGGGCGGGTGTGGTGTGGGGTGGGGGTGGGGGTGGGGTGCCTCTGTCATTGTTTCCAGCCCCGTTACACACCGTTTTACTGCATGGTCCATATGTCTGCTGGGTGTGGTGCCCCGTCCGGTTTTGAGGTACTTCTGCTTCGCAGTTTGGTATGCAATTAAAGACACGCTGGAACCAAATGGGACACTTGCGGGTCAATTTTGGCTCCACGTGTCGTGTACAGTCGCAGAGTTACGGGGGGGTCCTATAGGAATGAATAAAGAAGTTTGGGTATATTTGTACACCCAGATACAGATCTATATCGATTTGGTTCCTATACTAAGTGTCATTTTGCTGGGTATCCCCTAACCTCTGGGTACCGCCTAACCTCTGGGTATCCCCTAACCTCTGGGTACCGCCTAACCTCTGGGTACCCCCTAACCTCTGGGTACCGCCTAACCACTGGGTACCCCCTAACCACTGGGTACCCCCTAACCTCGCGTCAGCAGGCTTTCCATTCCACCGCATATAGAAAGCCTGAGCCGTGTCGTGTGATCCGGTTTGGAAAAAAATCTAAATCCAGTGTGTTCCAGGTTGGCGTCGCTTTTTTTTTTTTTTTTTTTCAAATCAATTTAGTTTAGTTCCTGTCACGAGAATAAAAGATGGCCATATGCCAAACTATTATTATGCCAAAATAAACGGAATGATTATACCAAACTAAACACAACAATAGGGGAATCATTTTGGAGGTGTACGGCACTGAAGGTTCCCGTCATGTGATCATTTCCGATCCGATCAGAAAGCCGACAATGGTATTGATCCCAGAATAGGTGTCAAGTCAAACTCTAATTCCACTCCAAAGGACATTAAGGAAACAACTCCAAGATTTCCAACTCATTCAACTTATTATTTTCCAACTTTTTCATGCTGTTGGCTTCATTTGTTGATTTGGTTGGTTTCTTATCAGTTAGGTTGAAAACCTTTGAAAACAGAGAGACAAAGATTAACAACAATGTCGAACAACAAATGATAATTATTTTTAAACACTTTTCCCATCAATAAGTTATTTTTAACCAGTCTTGTTTTTAAGCAATACATTATTTATTGTTTTAACAATTAATTTATTTTAAGCAATCCAATGCCTTATTTAAAGGACTTTAAAACTAATTTAGCGAAGTCATTTTAAGAACCATTTTAATTAAATATTTCAAATTAACCATTTAAACACTTGGAATAAAGAAATTAGATAATTAGCTGATCCTTGAGCTTGTAGCTCAGCTCTTTTCCAACTAGGCATTTTAAACCTTTAACACGGTGAAACATGAACTGTTCACATTTTACTAGTTAGCATTTTAAATTCTTAAATTAAATCATTTCTAACTTTGTCTTATTTTGTGAAGTTATACTTTTGAAACACAAATGAAAGCTTCCAATCATAACATGAAATAGGCTACTGCAATGTGGTCCAAACTGTAGCAGTTACTAAATAACTGCTACAATAATTAGCCCATTAAAGCCAGATTTGAAACACATTAAGCAGTATTTACAAATATCACTGATTAAGACAAAATAATATCACCGACCATTGGTGTCTTTGGACTTGGAACATGCCGAGTAGATCTTGCTTCTTGTTTCTGGTGTATAGTTTGTTTGAATGCTCCCTCCAGCCTTTTCAGGTGTTCCAGCTCAGCCAAACGAGCAGCCATCTTGCTGGTGCACTCTGGGAGATGTAGTTACCAGAGTGTGATGTTGGAAGATGCCTAGCAAACTCTCCACTTCTGAGTTTCGACAAAACAATATGTACCCCCTGGAACCCACTCAAGGTTCTGGATTTGTTTCCATATGATACAGTATATATGGTCGGGTTTCAGATAAGCCTCTGAGGACCTAAATGTGGGCCCTGCTCAGGAGTCAGCAACAATCAATAGTTGCAGCCTTAAGATCTTTTGGAGCTGTAAGCGAACTGGGAGGAATAGATGTAGTCTTTTTTCTAGCCTGTCAAACCACTTAAATCCTCGTATATCGGAATCCCTCAGGGGTCTGTACTTGGCCCGCTCCTTTTCACCCCAGCCAATTATTTAAGCTTGCAACACTTGTAGATCTGCTATTATCAGAGCCTAAATGAAGCCTAACATGTACATGGCAACCCCCCCCCCCCCCCCCCTCTCTCTCTCTCTCTCTCTCTCTCTCTCTCTCTCTCTCTCTCTCTCTCTCTCTCTTTCTTCATGTTCAGCATTAAAATATCTCACATGTATCCCATTTTTTTTCACTTTTTTTTCCTACCCAAAGCAAGTGGTTCACCGTGGCATAAAAGTGGTCTACCGAAAAAATGTTAAT
>NC_137867.1:6247123-6254623 GCF_963924005.1 Protomyctophum bolini
CTTGCTGTGGTCGAGCGCCACCCCGCCCCGGCCGGGCCCAGGCCGTCTATTAAAAACACAGGAAGCCAGACGCAGCAAACCGACCGTGCTAGAGGCCCCGGAACCCAGTTTCAAGCTCGGCTTCAAGCTCTGTTTCAAGCTCAGTTTCAAACTCTGCTTTAAAGCTCAGTTTCAAACTCTGCTTTAAAGCTCAGTTTCAAACTCTGCTTTGAGCTCAGTTTCAAACTCTGCTTTAAGCTCAGCTTCAAGGTCAGCTTCGAACCCAATTTCAAACCCACCTCAAGCTCCTCAAGCACTGCGGTCCGGCACGGCCCAATGATATGATTTCCCTAAAAGCTGTTCAGTCTCTTGTTCCAATTTTTTAAATAAAAATATTAATCTAATCTGACAAGAGTTTGAGTTTGAATCATTTGAATGGAATTATTTAATAGGACATTGGCACGTAAATTGCGTGGCCAATCTCTAAGCGTCACGTTGCGATGCATTGTAACAGCGGGCGTTTTAACAGACGAATTTTCCAGAACTGCATTATTTATCAATGGGACCCCGGGAACTACTGGCGATAGCAGGTGATGACAGGCATTGGTCAAAAAGTGGGCAGAGGAACGTCGCCCGAAAATATGAAAATAATTTATCCTTTGGGCGACATCGTCTGGCGATAGCAGGCGATTAGGCGATAGCCAATGAAATTCATGTATTGCTCGCCTTTCTTTCTTTTTTTCTTTTTTTTTTTTGCACCCTGTGTACTTCCTGAACTTAGAGCTTCAGTGAAGTTTTCATTTCTTCCTTATAGCTTAATTTCTTTCTGTTTATTACTCTATTTTTTGCGGACATTCTTTTGAACTTATACCGTATAGGAAGACTCCGTGGACTTATTTAGAAGACGTGTGTTTGAGGTAAAAGTGTAAATTGAACGTAATTGCTGGCTAGGTGTCGACTCCCACTCGACACTTTTGACACACTTATGAGACCAAAAATAAACACTCCCAGCTGTGCTGTGGGCTTCACATCTGAAGTGGGGGGGGGCTCGTTTTGGACTTTGCCATTCAGGGTTATGGGCTCAAGGCCCCCAAAGCCTTTTTCTGAGCCCTGGTAATTACATTAAACGTCAAATTAGCACTTAACATCCCCTTTAATAAGACTTTTTTTATTAGCAATTTGCTTAATTACCAATATATCGGAGGGGATTTTACAGCTTAAGTGTTAAATAGTTCTATATTCCAATCATTGTTATTGTTAGAGAGTGCTTGTTCAGCAACAGTGGGTGGGGAGCATCTCTCCAGCTCTGTAGTAAACGGCAAACACATTTTCAGCTCGGTATATCAAACACTTTTCATCCAATCTTTCCTGATTCGATGAAATTGGTGACCCGCCTGAAAATATATTTTCTGTTTACTAACTAGAGGGATGGGGAGACCTTTGCTATTGAACACTGTATAGCAATCTTTACTATCAGAATATAGACTAACCTAACTTTGAGAACCACTGATTTAGATCTCAGGTTTCACTCTCGTGTCTCACTGAATATGTATCCTGCCATCTTGGACGTTATCATATGAACTCTTTACCTGTCACGCTAGTCTATGCAATTCATTCATAGGTCACGGACCACAGATTAAGTAAGATAATTGTATACAATTTAAAACAAACAAACAAATCTATCTATGAAATTCAAAGATTAAAAATATAAGTCCTGAAAATAGCTGCTCTACAAGCTCGCAAAAAGCCGATCTACAAGCTCGCAACGCGGCGTGACGCGACACGTTGTGCGCTTGTAGATCTGCTATTTTCACTAGTTCGGGTCCCATGCCAAACGTCTAACCTCTCCTTTGGGTCTCGATCTGAAAAGTTTGGGAAGCACTGCATGCAGACAGACTCAAGTACTGTGATTGAGTAGGCTATATACCGTACTTTGTCCATACCATTGGGTGGTGAAAATGGAGAACATATACTATGAAACAATTCATGTATGTTGGGACAGGATTATAGGCCGATTCAGGGTACATGGTGTGGATTTCTCCTTTAAAACCCGACACCTGCCAAACATTTTGTCCTGTTATTTTTTTCCTTTCTTTCTTTCTGTCTTTCTTTTACGGGGCCATTTCTTTAGGCGGCACCTGGCGACAGCTCCAGCAGGACGCCCCTGCAGTCAGCGCTGTACGAGCACGTGCTCGTGTACGACCACATCAGCAGGAGGGCGGCGTGAGTGGGTCCTCCAGGCGGCCCCGGGCCCCGGCCCCGCCAGGCCGCCACTGACGCACACTGCAATTTAAGTGCACATTGGAGGGCGACCGGCGAAGCCTTTAATTTGATCTAAATACAAAGTTTGAGTTTGAGTCAACCACCGTCATCAGCAGCCAGAGTGTTCCTCTCATATCTATACGCATGGCATCTAGATACAGGGGTATGAGGGATTGGTACAAGGAAGGAGAGAAGCCAAACTAATCATCGAGCTGGCTTTTAGGGTGGCAAATAGCAGGTTCTAAAACGGGTATAGTCCCAATACTTCATTCTGATTGGCTGGTTACCGCCACGTGACCGGTGTAAATTTCACCGATAACCCACTCCTTCAATCACTTTGTATCATCTTGCAGCCTTGTAGCTGAATTGGGGAAGGGGAGCGCTTGATTGATTTACAAACACATGCCGTGCGGGCGTCTAAGCACCGCCCGGCTCATATGACTGTGAATGTGTGGCTCCAGGCAGCCCCGTAAAAACATCAAGCGCTATTCTCTCGTCACATAGCCTTACTTGCCGAGCACAACAAGGAAGTTATGTAGCTACTTTTGTGAATTCAATAGTTTTATTAGGTTAATATTGCTATAGGTTTGTAACCGTTTTAGAAAAGCAATAAGCCACTCGAGGTGCGCCTCGGGTCTTCTACCCCGCAGCCAGTGTAAAATACCCGGTAAGCTGAGACCTCTCGTGGCTTATTGCTTAATTCTGGAACACTGTCAAATTGATGCTGATAAATGATCTCTGTGGAGTTCCTCGCTCCTGATTGGACACAACCGATATCCTAACCTGAACATTAAATTGTGTCTGTTTACTGCTGGACTGCTGGGCACTGTTGATGGAGTTTGTATGTCTGTCTGTCAAACTTCTGATTTAGGATCGGGCACACGTTTTAGGGCAAGTCGAATCAAAATGACACATAGCGATCTATCTTTAATAATGAATTAATAATCTTCATTTGAACGAGTAATATACACCTTGTATATAACAGGGTCGGCTTGCACAGATACATTAATTACCAACATTTTGGTGCATTGAGCACATGCAGCCAGCATGCTGGTTTCTCAATAACCTGCTGCGTTTGAACATGTCCTTCAGAATAACTAACAAAGGGTAGCCTACTGCACAACAATGGGTACTTCAGATTAATCTTTCATAACGGGTCTCAGCTGACCTGTTAAGGCAATAAATTATAGGCTAGCCATTATGTTACTGTAATAGATACAGGCAGTGGATGCTGTCCCTGCGTCTGGTTACGACAGCTTTTTGGGAAAGTAAAGCATCAAAATAAAGCATCAAAATAAAATGACGGCGCGCACATTGTAAAACTCAGAAAGCAAATCAGTCTAAACAACGTGTGATTTGTCATATTTTATTTACTTGAACGGATTATTTGACAATGGTTGCAATAATTCAAAAATGGGTGTTTATTCATACACTTGTCGTTGACTTCAATGCATTCCATTGCCATGGGCACCAGTTTGCTCATGTAGAAGGACCTCTCCTTCACAATGCCTTTAGATTTTGTTATTTTTTACATAAAAAAACCCAAATTGATCGGTTATCGGTTATATAATCGTCGATGACATTGATTAACACTGGCACCTACAGCTAAGCAACACAAGTAAAATTTACATTTTAGGCATTTAGCAGATGCTCTTAATCCAGCGTGATTTACATTAAGCAAGAACAAAGCATGACGATACAGCATACATAAAGAATAGTTACCATGAATCATACGTAAGCTACGAACATAACTGGAATATATCTATCTATAATGAAACTACTGTATGCATATAGTGTATAGTGCTATGTAATGCAAAAAGAAGCTACCTAAATTAGATAAATTCGCCTGTAAGGTCGTTGGGCTGGGGCAAGTGCTACGGGCCAAGATGGAGTCTTGTCAAGTATCTCACAATGATGGTTTACCATCCATCCATCTTTAACCGCTTATCCGTAGTGAGGTCACGGAGGCAACATCTCCACCAGAGAGCTCCCGACTTCCCTCTCCAGAGCAACATTAGTAACCTCCTGCTGGGGGATCCCGAGGCGTTACCAAGGCCAGTGTGGAGATGTAATCCCTCCATCTGGTCCTTGGACTCCTTCCAGTGGGATGTGAATCGAGGACCTCCCTATAGGGAGACGCTCGAGAGGCATCCTAACCAGATGCCCGAACCATAGAAGCTGGCTCCTTTCCATGCGAAGAAACAGCGCCTCTACTACGAGTTTCTCTCGCGTGACTGAACTCACCCTATATCTCTAAGGGAGATGCCGGCCATCCGTCTGAGGCCATGATCTGAGGCCATGATGGTTACGTTTTAGTCAAAACATCTCCCTATACTGTATGTTGTCACAGAATCCTCCACCAATAATGACTATTATTTTGACACACAGGGAGCTTGTTTATTAGCCATTTAAGACCTGAGCAAAAGCAGTAGTGCTTCAACTTTTTCATGTCAAGGACCCCCAAATTGGCAAATGTGGCTGTGGACCCCCCCATCTGAAATATTGTGCCAGGGACCCCCAGAAGCGATTTGTGTACAAAAATAATAATTAAAAAAGAAAAGAAAATCTAAATTATGCAACAATTCCAAACTGAATAATTTCCTAATTGTAAGTCCAATTCTCAAAAACGTATTTTAACAATAAAATAACCATTTATTTATGAGGACTATTATGTCCATTTCTCAAAATCGGCTATACTTGTGGGGACATTTAAACAAACACACACACGTGCACACGAACACACGCACGTATGCACGCATGCACATGTACAACACACACAGACACACACACACACACACACACACACACACACACACACACACACACACACACACACACACACACACACACACACACACACACACACACACACACACACACACACGGTGTTGGGCCCTTTAATTGTCTGTATTCCCGGCAGTGCAGGCCAGGTTAGCGTTTGTTTTGGTTCTTCCCCAGAGCTAGTGGTCTCTTGTATAGTATAGTTAGGGGGCAGGAAGTATAGGAACCTGCTCGGGGACCCTGGGTTCATCTCAGCGCTTGGCCCCGGCATGTTTCGGCTGTTTGTCTAAACAAATTAAAGGCGTAAAGAGCTTTGAAAGATGATGGGGGCTGTTTGTCTCTCCCCCCCCCCCCCTCCCCCAGGCTGCAGCAGCTCCGCTTGGACAGAGGAGAAGGGAAATGGGCTTAAAGCATTCCTCATGTTCAAAGATGCCAGACAGACTTCATGGGACATCAAAGTCCCCCGTCATTTACATATTAGTCACTCACTTTACTTTTTTCCTTTCTTTTTTCCCCCCTCCCTTCTCTTCTTTGAAAACGAAAATAATTTTACAAATAATCCACTTCCTTGCATTTGCCACCTTGAAGTGTATATATATATATATATATATACACACTATCATACTATCATACTATAATTCTAACAATGTCTGTCTGTGTGTCTGTCTGTCAGAAACACCGCCGTAGCTCCTCATTGCCTGCACCAATCGCTCCCACAGGCATTCACCATATGAATATGGAAGGCGTAACGAAGCCCTTTTTTTTATTTGACACATTAATGATTATTAATGAATTTATTAGTGAATTAAAAACGCACCGGGCGCAGCACCCCCCACGGCCACAGGGGGGGGGGGGGGGAAATATCTCACAACGGGTAAGGGCTAGTTAATGAAAATAGCAGATATACAAGCTCACAGCATGTCACAGTGTGACATGCGAGATTGCGAGCAGCTATTTTCACTATTTTAGAAATTCGTAATTTACGCTTGTGTGCTCGGGAGACCAGTTGGGGAACCCCTCCTATAGAGTGTTGATACAGTAACAGTTGGGGAACCCCATAGAGTGTTGGTTCAGTAACAGTTGGGGAACCCCTCCCATAGACTGTTGGTTCAGTAACAGTTGGGGAACCCCATAGAGTGTTGGTTCAGTAACAGTTGGGGAACCCCATAGAGTGTTGGTTCAGTAACAGTTGGGGAACCCCATAGAGTGTTGGTTCAGTAACAGTTGGGGAACCCCATAGAGTGTTGGTTCAGTAACAGTTGGGGAACCCCATAGAGTGTTGATACAGTAACAGTTGGGGAACCCCATAGAGTGTTGGTTCAGTAACAGTTGGGGAACCCCATAGAGTGTTGGTTCAGTAACAGTTGGGTAACCCCATAGAGTGTTGGTTCAGTAACAGTTGGGGAACCCCTCCTATAGAGTGTTGGTTCAGTAACAGTTGGGGAACCCCATAGAGTGTTGGTTCAGTAACAGTTGGGGAACCCCATAGAGTGTTGGTTCAGTAACAGTTGGGGAACCCCTCCTATAGTGTTGGTTCAGTAACAGTTGGGGAACCCCATAGAGTGTTGGTTCAGTAACAGTTGGGGAACCCCTCCTATAGTGTTGGTTCAGTAACAGTTGGGGAACCCCATAGAGTGTTGGTTCAGTAACAGTTGGGGAACCCCATAGAGTGTTGGTTCAGTAACAGTTGGGTAACCCCATAGAGTGTTGGTTCAGTAACAGTTGGGGAACCCCTCCTATAGTGTTGGTTCAGTAACAGTTGGGGAACCCCATAGAGTGTTGGTTCAGTAACAGTTGGGGAACCCCTCCTATAGAGTGTTGGTTCAGTAACAGTTGGGGAACCCCATAGAGTGTTGGTTCAGTAACAGTTGGGGAACCCCATAGAGTGTTTGTTCAGTAACAGTTGGGAAACCCCATAGAGTGTTGGTTCAGTAACAGTTGGGGAACCCCTCCTATAGAGTGTTGGTTCAGTAACAGTTGGGGAAGCCGTGCTATTGACGTTGTTCAGACTGCGGCCATCTTGCAGGCAAGGTGCTAACTAGGTGCAACTTCCCATCCAAACAGAAAAATCCTATCTAATTGTATTAAACAATGTCAAACTCACCACATTCAACCTTGCAGCTGTACGAAAAGCTTGAATAATCCTCTTTCTATCTGAAAGTGTTTGTTTCATAAAAATGTTTTATGAGCTACTAAATTCCTTGCATGTGATTTTTGTGTTAGAGTTTGGAGTTTGGAAGCGCTTGTTGAATATTATATATAATATTTTATATATATAATATAATATATAACGCAACCCATGCGTACCACATGTTTTGAATTTGCACATAATGCAGGAGTTGAGCCAGAAGGCAAGGCTTTCTGTCTACCGAGCAATCTTCGTTCCTATCTCACCTATGGTCATGAAGTGTGGGTCATGATGACCGAAAGAATAAGGTTGCGAATACAAGCGGCCGGAATTAGTTTTCTTCGACGGGT
>NC_137867.1:6259623-6327123 GCF_963924005.1 Protomyctophum bolini
GGGAGTTTCAGTCCCACGTATAGCCAGCCGATGAGAGACCTCCTCTAAATTCAACACATGCGTTAATAATACTGGGTGGAAACCATGGGGACTTTAGGCCAGCGTTTCCTCAACCCTTTCTGGACCCGGGCCCACCCATCTAACCTTGTTCGTGTCAGGTGGTCAGATGGGTGGGCCGCGTGCATTTTCAGAGCACGGCATGATATCAGTCAGTCTTATACGCGAGGCAAAGAACTGCGCTTCTCTTGTCCGTGAATCGATTATGTATAGACGGTTATGTATAATAGCACTTGCACTATAGCCTTGACGACCTTACAGACGTATATGCAGAGGCTAAAATGCATGTAATTTAGAAAGCATATAAATAGCACTCACATAGCACTCTATAGTGTATTACTCATAGTTGTATTGTACAGACATTCTACTGTTAGATGGATGTTAGGTCTTTAGCTTGCTTATTATATGATCCTCGATGAACATTTCTATATTTGTGTGTTGCTCTTGCTTACTGTAAGTCGCTCTGGATTAAGAGTGTCTGCTAAATGCCTATACATTGTAAATTGTAATTGAATCCACAGAGCGCTGCAGGGCGCAGCCATGGCTGAGGTGTACCATTAAGCGTAGCTTGATACCTATTGACTGCCTACAGGGCACCACTCCATGGATTCATCTGTAGGACATATACCTCTCGCCCCAAAACAATTGATACGAATTCACCACTTGAAACCCAGCGTCCGTATACTCATGGGGGAAGCTCTAGCCGAAGATAGCAGATCGACAAGCTCACAGCCGCGTCGTTTCAACAAAAGCTTTCCCACACAATAACAGAAGACAGTTAAAGACACCGGTATAGAGCCCTGAGGCCTTGCTGTAAGTGGTTTAGTAATATACTTTAGGCCACCTGGATGACAACACAGCGTTCCCTTGAAGGCCTGAACATCATGTCTCGGGCTCGGCCACATCGTTCATCATAAACCCAAAACAATTCTGACCTTTTATTTCATACAAGGTATTATTTATATTTAGTTTTTAATTCGGAGGGGGGCTTTGCGACCACTATAGCGCTCCATTTCCCGGCCAGACCAATCCATGAAATGTGTTCAGTGTGTTGTTGATGACTGACCGGTATTATGAAGGTCATGCCCATGCTCATATTATTGCCATCAGATGTCCAAGGGGGGAAATGGACTCTAATCATTTCCTCCAGAGTGCCCCCTGAAAAAAGAGCCCCCGGTCTGTGGGTGTGTGTGTGTGTGTGTGTGTGTGTGTGTGTGGGGGGGGGGGGGGGGGGGGGGGAGCGGCTTCAGCATCCGGATCAGACTGTGATGGACCAGGATGTATGTGCTTAGCTCTATTGAACTAAACTAAATAGGGGAGAGAGCCTCTAATGCCGCCAATAAGCCTCGCTGCATTCAGCCAGCCAGCTAGCAGCCCGGCCTGCAGACGCGCACAGCTTTGCTGAGATAAGGCTGATTTATCCTACTTGGTCGCGCGCCGATGGGGGGGGGGGGGGGGGGGGATTGCAGATCTACAAGCTCACGTCGTGCCACCGCTCGGGCGCGTTGTGAGCTTGTAGATCTGCAATTTATTTATTTTTGGCAAGCGACCACGTGCTGCTCGCCAGTGGGCCAGTGCTGAAGTGGAACTCACGCTATACACGTTTGGACTGCACGCGGAAGTGACGCACATAGCCGGTGTGTGTTGTTGCGGATGTGCATGGCGCGAGAAAACAGAGGCTGTTTCCCCAGCTATTGAATGTTTGTTTGTTTGTTTGTTTGTTTGTTTGTTTGTCTGTCAGAAAACTGCCGTTTTAATACCCGCCGAAATGGCTGAATCATCAGCTTTCTGTGTTTGAAAGAAAGAGTAAAAGGTGCAGATAACCTAAAGAATTTCACTTTAATGTGCACTTCGTTAAGGTTTCTTAAATAGAACTATATCTCTCTCCCTCTCTCTCTCTATCAGCCTGTCTCCCTCTCTCTGTATCTCCCTGCCCTTCTCTCTCTCTCTCTCTCTCTCTCTCTCTCTGTCAGCCTGTCTCTCTCTCTCTCTCTCTCTCTCTCTCTCTCTCTCTCTCTCTCTCTCTCTCTGTCAGCCTGTCTCCCTCTCTCTGTATCTCCCTGCCCTTCTCTCTCTCTCTCTCTCTCTCTCTCTATCTCTCTCTCTCTCTGTCAGCCTGTCTCTCTCTCTCTCTCTCTCTCTCTCTCTCTCTCTCTGTCAGCCTCTCTCTCTCTCTCTCTCTCTCTCTGTCAGCCTGTCTCCCTCTCTCTGTATCTCCCTGCCCTTCTCTCTCTCTGTCTCTCTCTCTCTCTCTCTCTCTCTCTCTCTCTCTCTCTCTCTCTCTCTCTCTCTCTCTCTGTCAGCCTGTCTCCCTCTCTCTGTATCTCTCAGCCCTTCTCTCTCTCTCTCTCTCTCTCTCTCTCTCTCTCTCTCTCTCTCTCTCTGAGCCCCATCCCCTCCCACCCTCCCTCCCTCCCTCCCTCTCTGCCTTCGGGTGTTTTCCTATGCGCGGAGAGGACCATCCAGCTGGTCCCACTAGTAGTCCTATATCACCAGCACAACATGCTTTACCTTCAATGAAAGCTGAGAAGGGGGGAAGAGAAGAGAAGAGAAGAGCGGCCAGTGGATCGTGTGAGACTCAGAGATCAGCCCTGGAAAAACTCACTCCGGACAACACAACCAAAGGGCTGCTGCTGCTGCACTGACTGCATCTACGTTTCTCATCCACTGATTCAAACTGGATTCCTAAACAAACCACTCAGGCTTCTACATATAGGAATATATCCACACCAGCCATCTTTTGACAACTTGGACTACAACTTACTATTCGCTTTAATGTTTTGTTATTTTATTTTGTTACATTTTTGTTGCACCACTTTTTAAGTGATGGTCTCACTTTTTGATGGGAATCGCGCTCCTTATAAGCTGACCATGTTGTGTGGGTTCGCACTAGAAGAAGACTATTAAAACAAACGAACCCCCCCCCCAAAAAAACCAGCTACAATATTATTCATATTTGACCTGCGACTTCTTCCACACGCGTGAATCAATCGGCGGGCTTATTGATTGATTGATTGATTGATTGATTGATTGAGCGACCGATAATAATGGCTCTCTTTTCACGCTTTCTGGTGGCGCTGCTCTGCGGATGCACCTATCTGCGCCTCGGCTCCTGCGCGATGCTCAAGGAGAGGCGGAAGGTGGACTCGTTTGGCCGCACGGCGGTGGTGGTGGACCACAAAGAGGAGCGGGACTCCGGTGGTCTCCTCTCGCAGGATACAATGACGGAGCACATGCAGATGCTCTACGACAAGTACAACCGGGCAGGCTTCCCCTTCAAGGACGGCAACACCGTGCGGAGTTTCAAAGCGCACTGGGGTACGTGTATTATAACGTGTCCACAAAAAATGTAGTACAAAAATAAAAGAGAGAGACTCGACCGTGTTTATACGCACACGGTCATAAGTACATTTTGGTCAATTCTTTGGTAGGGTTCCTTTTTATTTTATTTGTTTTTTCTTCCTCTTTTTGACAGACCTTTTACTATAAGCCTATTCTGCCTATCTCGGGTGGAAACCTGCATGGTTGGTTGTCCAAAACGGTCCAAAACTGTCCAAAATGCCCATTGTTATGTGAGCTTGTTGTAGATTGGATTTGGATATGTTTTGCGATTTAACTGAGATTTGATTTGGGTCCTGACCTACAGAGCCTCATAGAGCCGGTTTACTACTAGTGTACAGATCGACGTTAATTTATGGCTATTGCGCAAGGGACCAAGGGTGTTGCATAATAATATTATGGCCGAAAAAAATAACTGATACAGTTACGCTGATCTGCCAACTTGGCACGAGACGCCGTCGATATTGCGTGCCGTGCGGAGCAAACAAAACACACAAATGCACCTGTTGATACATAGTGTCCACCGTGTCCTCAGAGCCTATAGTCAACTCAACTGTTGCCCTTATAGAAGCATCCGTTTTTAATCAGACCGTGACACGCACGCAGCCACGCACACACACACACACACACACACACACACACACACACACACACACACACACACACACGTGCACACACACACGCACGCAGACGCACACACACACACACACACACACACACACACACTCACACACACACACACACACACACAAACACACACGCACACACACGCACACACGCACACACACAGATAGCCTACCGCTTTACGTCATTGTTTTAGTCCTTGAACCCTACATGGGTGGACGGTTGAACATTCGAAAATATAGCCGAAAATAGCCATGACTGAGGTGAGGATATTGCAAGGGGGCTCCCTAAATAAAGATTTATATAGCCAATACAACCAAACTCACAACTCATGAAATGGGAGCTCATGTGGAGATGTTTGGTGCAGAGGGAAGAGAAGAGCGGACCTATAGACTAGCCGACAGAGCCGGACTGGTCAGTACTTAATTGGTCCGCTCTTACTGATTATTAGTTTACTAAAGTAGGCCTAGAGATGGTTGAAGTGATGGTGGTTAACCATTGTCTTCAGTAATAGTGCTGCTGGTAGAGCAGCTCTAATCCATCTCTGAATGTGACACAGATCATTGTGTGTTTTTAAAGGGGAACCATGTTGGTTAATATTCATGTTTTATCATGTTTGCAAGTTGGAGTCCTCAAGTTGCTGTTGCATGGTTTCTCTTAGTCGTATATGTCTTGGAGTTGGAGGTATAGGAGCGTCACTTTCCACGTTTCTGGTCAGTTTATCAAACCGTGGATCTATACTGCCCCCTGTCGACTGATAACTATTTGTAATTCATTCCAGGCTTTTTTGACACTGTTATTTTCCTCAAAACCGTCCAGTTATTGCCGTCGTATTCATGATTGTTATTGAAGTGTGATGCCTCTCGAAACATCGGCCTGCTGTCTTAATCAATCTATAGGCTACAAAACCCAGCACATTTCATGAAAATGCTATTCTCATTCATGTTGCATGTTCTCACGATTTAATATTTCATAATCTACCATAGTTTTCCCCAAAATGTTGCTAGAAACTAAAAAGGTTTCTTAAACAGAACTCCCCCTATGGACTGACTGACTTGTACGTCCAAAACCGTTACTTTTCAGGAAATGACACACACACACACACACACACACACACACACACACACACACACACACACACACACACACACACACACACACACACACACACACACTGTACAAAATTATCTAATGTAGTTATTATTTAGTCACATCATGGTGGTGATGCTACCTTCGCCGTTTGACTTGCCTATAATATTGGTGCAAAATAACACTTGGCTTAGCTTTTCTTTTTGTTTTTCTTCTTCCTACATCTGTCGATATTTACTGTGCAACACCTGTCACACCCGTCCGTGTGTCACGTGCACACATGAGTCAGTCTGTCTGTCTGTCTGTCTGTCTGTCTGTCTGTCTGTCTGTCTGTCTGTCTGTCTGTCTGTCTGTCTGTCTGTCTGTCTGTCTGTCGGTTTGTCGTATCATGCATGTCAGGCATGCTCAAATATGGAGTCCCTCCAGTCTATGACGTCATATGAGCATGCAGGTACGCTCAATTAGCACAGTGGTCAATATGTTGAACCCAGGATCAAATGGCGGGTAGGACCATGAAAGTTACGTATCTTTCAGTGGTTAATCATCTGGTCTAATTCTACTCCACTATGCACCCGCAGGTACCATCAACAAGAAGCAACTGCAGGTGTTCAACCTCACCTCCCTCACCAAGTCAGAGGCCGTGCTGTCGGCCACGCTGCACTACTACATCGGGGACCTTCGGAACGCCACGGCTGGATGCGGTGGCTTTTCAAAACGCTGCGGCCATCACCACCACGGCCCCAGGGGACACACGGGACACGTCCAGATGGTCGTCTGGAGCTTTGCCTCTGTGGATAACAAGACGCGGACGCTGGGCCACTGCCTGGTCAACGTGTCCACCCTGTACAGAGACTTCATTTCCTGGCAGTGGAAGGACATAACCCGCGTGGTCAACCAGGCCAAGCGCCACGACGAGCTGCTCATCGGCATCGACGTGGCGCCCGACAGTCCCCGGCCCTGGAAGAGGCTCCTCTCCGACCGCTCGCCGTACATCCTGGTCTACGCCAACGACTCTGCCATCTCGGAAGCCGAGAGCGTCGTGACGACTCTCCAGAGGCGCCGCTCGGTGGCGCCCCCGGCGGGAGCGGAGGGCTCCGACGCCTTCGCGCCTTTCGGCTTCCACAAGCTCGGGCTGCGGGCGCCGAACGACACGGCAGCCCTCCCGCCGCGGCCCAGACGCGAGCGCTCCGCCAACGCTCTGCTCCCGCTGCAGAACAACGAGCTGCCCGGGCCGGAGTACCCGTACCAGACGACTGGCTGGGACGAGACCGGTCCCTATGAGCCCTACGAGAACAATAACAAACAGGCCCCCCGGCGGCCGCGGAAGAAGCCTCGCAAGAACCAGCGGCACAAGATGCCCCTGCTGCAGTTCGACGAGCAGACCATCAAGAAGGCGAGGAAGAAGCAGTGGAACGAGCCGCGGAACTGCGCACGGAGGTATCTCAAGGTGGACTTTGCGGATATCGGCTGGAGCGAGTGGATTATTTCACCCAAGTCCTTTGACGCCTACTACTGTTCGGGATCCTGCCAGTTCCCCATGCCCAAGGCAAGTCTTTCATTCTCTTTGCCACGTTCCAGGGCGGAAAGTAACTGAGTATAATTCCAAAATCTTTCATTCTACTTCTTTGACTTAAAGTCACTTACTTCGAGTCTCCCAGGTGTCTAAACTAGACCCCCCCCCCTCCTTTTCTCCCTTCTACAACAAATCTTCTAATTGAAAATAATGTATCTACAAACTCACATTGTGTCGGAACGTGCCACATTGGGAGCTTGTAGATCTGCTATTCTTTGCCATAGTTTCATCCCAGAATAGGATAGTCGGTTTAAAATAGCAACTTTTGTTCTTTTTGTTTTGTTTTTAAGAAATTGCAGTTCAGCATTGGGTTGGCCTTTACCATAAGGTATCCTGGGATACATGCATTTCCTTTTGGGAGATGTGTTAAAGAAATTACGGGTCCTTTATTTTTGGTTGTCTATATTTTGTTTTTTTAAGTATTATTATTTCAAAACCTTAAAAAACAAAAACCATTCCCAAAACAAATTTTCATGAATTAAGAAAAACAATGTGTTCATTCATTTCATGAAGAAATACAAGAAATACAATTCAAAGAAATTCCATAAATGGCCACAAATAATGGCAACAAATAAACAAATTCAGCATTGTGAGTTTGTAAATCTGCTATTTTCACTAGTTTGGGTTTCATAATTTTCTTTGGGTACTGGCCTCTATTTTGCTATTTTGAAAAACATTTTAAAATAGTGAAAATAGCCAATATAAGAACCAACAGCAATCTGCAGACCTGGCGTGAACGTCACACTGCTTTTGCTTATCTGTAGCACCATCTTGTGGTCCAAACAGTTTCTCAGCAGAATCTCTGTAATCAAGAATTCAAGATCATGTAGAAATTAGTCTTCACGGCTTAGAGTCATCATCATCATCATACTATAATTAACCAAATGTCTGATTGTCTGTCTGAATGTGTGTCAGAAACGATATTTACTAATAAGTCTACGGATTGTACAGGGCTGTCACGATTACACATTTAATCTATGAACATTTTTCAACATGGAAACGATTATGACAAAATAATTGCGATTATCTCAAATAATTGCGATTTGACGATTCTGTAATGATTGTGACAGGCTGGCCTAGCAGTGTGACATGAAACTGGCTGTCTGTGGCCGATGCATCTCTGCACATTCAAGGTTGTGTACGTTTTTTCAGTAACAGGGGTCCCCTGGTGGGGGCGCTCTTATCATCATACAGTACATCATCGTACATCATCACATTCCCTGCTCAGCCAATCAAATCATCACATTCTGTGGTACACAAACACACAAAGTCTGCGGCATTGAATTCCCATAGAGTATTCGGTATACAGTAGAGTCTGTTATAACAATATTACTTTTAAGCTGCACTACCATTGAGCTAATAGCGCCTGCCTGCTTGCTCAGGGGATCAATTTAATATTTTCTTTTTTTTTAATGTTCTTTTGTGGCTTTTGCCTTTATTTTATATTTTTATGGAGGGACAGACAGTGGGCTGACAGGAAATTGGGAGAGAGATGGGGGGGGGGGGGGGGGAGACATGCAGTAAAGGCCGTCGGAATCGGGAGTCAAACCCGCGGCACACTGCCAGACAAGGTGCCTGGACCACTGAGCCATGGCCCAGGCAGATAAATGGAATCTTGACCATCAAGTCAAATTTCGTGTCAAACTCCATCTGTGTCTAGGTGAGACATGACCTTTGACACGATCCAGGGAAGAGCATGGGGGAGACAGAATACAACCACTGCAACCATGCGAACTGAGCCACCGCTGGCTGGCTGCAGTTGGCTGCCCAACAGTGCCTATACAGACATCCACACACGGCCAGTTATTGGAGCGGTTAAGCACCACTCAGAAAGGACAAAATGATTTAATGAATTGTATTGTATTCATTTAAAAAAATATCACACCCGTGTGAAGTAAGTGGTGCAACTCCGTGTGGGGGTCCCTGGGGGGGAGTGGGGAGTTCCAGACACAGGAACGCACCCAGGGTGCTGGCCCGATTCCGGTGAGCCGCCCCGCGTCCGAAACGGTTGAGAAATGACAGAGTTACCCTCTCTACTGTACTGTACTGTCACTGTACTGTACTGGCACACCTGAAATCACCATATACTGTATACAGTTAATATGTGCGTGTGTGTGTGTGTGTGTTTGTGTGTGTTAGGTTGCACAGGTGGTGAAAAACAGCCATGCTGTTTTCGTGCTCACACATATATACCCAGGCAGCCAGCCAGGCAGGAACCCACACACATAGTCACTTAAGGAAGTGGTTTGCAGCACTTAAAAAGTGCCTCTTTAACTTTTCATTTTTGAAATACCTACGTCCAGTCGGTAACAAATGGTGGTCCGTGGTCTGATGCATATATCGCTGATTTCGGGCAGAAACCTCTTATCTCTATATTTTTTTCGAAAAAATGTATGGCCTACATGATCAGTGTCACACAAAATTATTTAAAAAAAGTAGCAGATCTAGATCTGGAATTGGAATCCTGAAAAGTGGACACACTATCAAACTGGGGTTCTTTGAAATAGAAAAGGGCGAGAATCCCTCGCAGCAAAATCCCCTCCTGCCTTTGTGATCTCACTTCTGTCAGGCTCCCTTCAGAAGTTGCTTAAATAGCCGTCATTAGCAGGTCTGTTATTGTGACTTGTGGCAAGCGGTCCTGTCAGTCATTTGAATACCACCTATGGATGAAAGAGGCCGCAGGGGCAGTAGCACGCGCCCACACACGCAAAGATCCGACCGATATGCACCATAGACATGAAAAGGTATCGGCTCTGGGGCGTCTGTATCTCCAGAGGAGGCAAGCTCGAGAGGGGACATTCGGTACGCTAATCAGAGGCAATGTGTATACATTTGTTTTCTTATGCCAATCCTGGAAAAGACGCACTGTGATTGGCCAGTACTAGTAGTAGCAATAATATGTCAAAATGTTAATGCCATGTTAACAGCCAGCAATGGGTTTTAGCGCTCCCCCCCAAAAAACTACTACCTGTGACACCTCTAGGGGCCGCAGTCGGCCTTCAAAAATGAAGAATAATGCATTGAATTTGCCTGTCTACTTCCTGATTGGTTACTCATTTTCCGTAGGAAAATGTTCGACCAATGACAGCTTAGGCTGTTTTACCATGTGAGTAAAGAAAATGCTTATTAATCAAATCTCGTAATCTCAGGAGGCACAGGAGGATTAAATAGCTATTCACAAGATTATCTCGTTTTGGCTCAGATTGGGTTAAGGCTCTGTTCCATTTAGTGTTCCGTACAGGGCCATTTGGAACCCATACTCAAGGACACTTTGAGGCCCACTGGTGTAGCAATGTGTTTCCAGTGATCCAACGTGCAACCTGACTCTGTTTGACCAGAATGGAACAGAGCCTTCATTGGTATCATCAGTAACACCTGTGAAGGAAGTAGGGAAGGGGCTCAAGTTCTTTCCAGAATGACGTGTGTGCAGACTGTACTCCAATCATTTTGCTTAAAAGGAGCAATTCTCCCATTTTCAACCTTGCCTTATAATTGGTCTTATAACTAATGAATTATTTCATTATAAAGATGGTACAATGTCTGGGTAATCCTTCTGTGAGACAGAGAGAGTGTGCAGAGTGCAGACGCTTGATTTCCTTTTAATATTTGTCTCTACCCAGCACCTGGCCTTTTATAACATTGGATGCCATGTGTGCTCTATTCTATTCATGTTTGCTTGCACAAGTTGCACTGAGACCCCTTTTCCACTGGTTGTCTCCCAATCTGAGTGCTCTTGCTCAGGAACATTACCAAATTGTTGTACTGTATGTACTGTACAGACTCATAGGCATAGCAGCATACGCACATACACTTGTCTGCCCAGAGTTGCACTCTTATAGCGCTACATGGGCTAATATCACCTCGGTCTTATGTAGAGATAAGAGCCTAGATAAGTGCCTCTGTGGAGCCTCTGTGGAACCTCAGTGGAACGTGGAAGGGAGGTACAGTACCATGACACAGCTGCTCTGTCGTGTCAGCAAATCTGAGACCGTTAGCTTTTCAAGTTGAACCTTTGAGTGACATAGGAAAAGGGTAGTACACGTCTGCAAGTTGTTCTCCTCATCCGTATTAGTGTAGTTAAACCACTTAAAGGGACACTTCACCCTTTTTGCAAAAAAATATATGTTAATGACGTTTAGAAGCTTTAGATCACTTTCCTGGGGGTATTTATGTGTGTAATATGTGGTTTTAGATATTTTAGATTGTAGCAGCGAGCCCAGTGTCTCTGATGTCATGGACACTGGTCTCACTACCTTCCTGGACTACAATTCCCATAATTATTTAGTGCACTGCTCCTCCTTGTGGATAGGGGGGAGAGCTGTCTTACTGAGACAACATGTAGTCCAGGAAGGAAGTGTGAGCCCAGTGTCCATGACATCAGAGACAACAGGCTCACTGCTACAATCTAAAATATCTAAAACCACATATTACACACATAAAGACCCCCAGGAAAGTGTTCTAAAGCTTCTAAACGTCATTAACATATATTTTTTTGCAAAAAGGGTGAAGTGTCCCTTTAAACCCCAGCATATGAGATGAGATTCAATTTATTGTCAATGTACAGTACAGTACAGTCAAAAGTATTTTCGCATCTCTCGCAAGTGCAAACATGTCAGTAGGGATACATTAGTAAGTACAGTATAGTAAATGCAGATATGTATTGTTGTAGGGACAGCTTTTGTAGAAAATAGCACATCGACATGCTCACAACGCTCAGGGCTCAGGGCTCTGTACCCCAGGTCAAGTATAAAGGGTTCAAGTGGTCAAAGCACGTATGTCTGCTCCTAAATACAGTATAGGTGTATGGGAAAACACAACTGCTGTAGTTCATGTCCACACAGCAGCATAGCTTTGCATTTTGTTTACTTTAAAACCCAGAAAAACAGTGCAGGTTTGAGCATGTAACGTTTCGTCTACTATTGGCCTTCATCATCATACTCTTTTTGAGTGGTGCAGCCACTCCATTGCCCAGCAATGTGTGTCCCAATGTGTGTCTCCGGGTCTGTCCGGCAGAGCACGGAAATAGCGTTATAGCGTTTGTTCACCACCATGTGTCACTATTGTGCAGCCTACCACACACACACACACAGACACACACACACACACACACACACACACACACACACACACACACACACACACACACACAGACACACACACACACACACACACACACACACACACACACACACACACACACACACACACACACCAGGGAGGAGGGCTTGTACTACAGCACGATTACAGTACAGCACCACCCACTTCAGACGGGTCTGACTTTTAAAGTGAACACTTACTTTAGGATGCTGATGTGTGGACTTTTGTTCTTTTAAAGTGAACACTTACTTTAGGATGCTGATGTGTGGACTTTTGTTCTTTTAAAGTGAACACTTACTTTAGGATGCTGATGTGTGGACTTTTGTTCTTTTAAAGTGAACACTTACTTTAGGATGCTGATGTGTGGACTTTTGTTCTTTTAAAGTGAACACTTACTTTAGGATGCTGATGTGTGGACTTTTGTTCTTTTAAAGTGAACACTTACTTTAGGATGCTGATGTGTGGACTTTTGTTCTTTTAAAGTGAACACTTACTTTAGGATGCTGATGTGTGGACTTTTGTTCTTTTAAAGTGAACACTTACTTTAGGATGCTGATGTGTGGACTTTTGTTCTTTTAAAGTGAACACTTACTTTAGGATGCTGATGTGTGGACTTTTGTTCTTTTAAAGTGAAGACTTACTTTAGGATGCTGATGTGTGGACTTTTGTTCTTTTGAACACCAGCAACGAACTGGATGTGGGCAACCCATCTGAACTAGAACTGTGATTGAGTGATTGATTGATTGATTGAATACTTTATTAACGGTTTGCAGAAAACAGCACATGAAAGTACAGTTAAATGCAAGGTCTTCTAAGAGGATGTATAACCCAGGTCAAAGCACTATGGCTTGTTTCCATTGGCATGTTCAATTCATCTGAACATTGAATGAACACCACTTTGAAACACCACACTGTAGTTCACAGAAAACAATCGATTGGGAAAAAAAATCTGTTTCTCCCTTGAGCATTAAGGCATTCTCTACTAGCTTAGCAGGGAATGTTTTTGCACCCGGGTCTGAATCTCAGGTGCAACAGTTAATCAATAATAAAATATATATATATTTATTTAATAATCAATACCTATTTTGGGCATGTAATTACTAATTATAGTTGAACAAATAAAATAAAATAAAAAGTCAGAAGCATTCAGAAATGGCAAAATATCAGATCTACAAGCTCAGAGCTTATACAGTAGATCTAGTATTTTCACAATTCTTACATGTAAGTATAAAATAGGGCTTACGTGATTAATCAATTCATTGATATATTAAAAATATCTCTTTCTCTCTCTTTCTCTCTCTCTCTCTAGATATTAGAAAATGTAGTTCATCGATTATTCCAACAATGGAAAACGTCATCGATAGAATAATTGCTTTGAATCATCATTGATTGTCGTAGCCCTAATCTTGAGGTAGCACAAGTTTGGAGATTTTAACCCATTCTGACCGGGAACCCATTTCGGTGTTAGCATCATGTTATGCTTTAGCTATTGAAAAATCGAAGAACGACTGACATTTTTACAATCTGATCTCAGGTCAGAATGGGTTATAATCAGACCAGTGTGTGTCCAGTGGAAAACCTCGTATGAATCTGATCTCAGGTCAGAATGGGTTAAGCGGTTCCCACTCTCAGCAGTCTGTGTCCTCTCTTTCTCTCTCTCCCTGTGCAGGCTCTGAAGCCCTCCAACCACGCCACCATCCAGAGCATCGTGCGAGCGGTGGGGGTGGTGCCGGGCATCCCCGAGCCCTGCTGCGTGCCCGAGAAGATGTCGTCGCTCAGCATCCTGTTCCTGGACGAAGACAAGAACGTGGTGCTCAAGGTCTACCCCAACATGACCGTGGACTCCTGCGCCTGCAGATAATGTCCCCGTCGGCGGCGGCGGCCCCAAAGGGGAGGAACGTCTCCTACTCAGACACGCCTCGGATCTGAACAGCAGGAGAAAGCAGGAGAAACGCACTCTGCAATTTGGCTCTGAGCGTATATAACTGCGGCTCCCTTTTGTCCCCCAGAAGGTCGGCATACATTTCGACATTTTCATTTCGGCAGCGGATTCGAACCGGCAACACATATAATATAAAAAGATATATACGGTAGTGTTGCTTTCCTGCTTCACATCTGCTGCCGAGCCAATCGAGTGAAGCTATATGGAGAAATTGAATCCCCCCCCCGGAAGCGGAAATGTTTATGCCAACCTTCTGGAAAAGGGAACTACAGTTATGCAAAGAGTTTGGTTACTCACAGCCAGGTAGTCACACGTGTGTGAGCGCACGCACGCACGCACGCACGCACGCAAGCACACACACACACACACACACACACACACACACACACACACACACACACACACACACACACACACACACGGATGCTACTCTTCTGCCCTGGAGGAGAGACCAGTGAACCACCTGCTTGTGTTCATAGAAAGGAACAGATTAAAAACATCTTCCTCACAGAAATACAGAGATGGATCATCGTCATCATCATCATTACCGTCATCATCATCACCATCGCTGCTTATTATCTATCGGAGGAGGATCTTTTGAGGACCTGAGGCTCGTTGGAGATGTCCTTTTTTTCTGTGCGGGGGACGACAAAATCGGACGAATCGAACTTTGACATTTTGTATTTTACTTCAACAAACAAACAAACAAACGGAAACAAAGCAAAAAGCTACGTGTCCTTAAATCAAGAACATAATACTGAAGTCTCAGGTCCTCAGATTGTTGGATTTCATACAACGTTGTTCGTCTCGCAGCCCGGAAGTCGCCTTTTTGTCGCCGAACTACAGCCCACTTGCATGGTTTTCATTCCGCTGTGTACGTTTGTGTTTGTGTCTGTACTATCACTGTGTTACTCACTATACAGAAATTACTGCCTAATTATTGCCTTGGCTGCTATATAGAAGATATATCATATCCACCCAAAAGACACACTTGTGGTGTAGACTAGAGAGTAGATAGCATTACTTAATTGTTTTTTAGATCACTGCATCATAATTGTAATGTAATTTAGTACACATTGTAAGAATCTTTATGCATAAGGGTAAGCTACTTGTCATTTACTAATATGCACACAGTACCATCCTCAGCATTCATTTATCAATTTGTAACTCTGAGAGTGTACAAAAGGACCCTTGCGTTTTTGTTTGTTTGTTTGTTTGTTTGTTGATAGAAAGTTTAAATGTTCTGATAGTTATCTTTGCTATCGAGTCATTGTACATTAAAAAGGTCTACCTGTCTTTCAAGCTCTTTCTTTAGTAAACAGGAAACACATTTTCATATGGGACACCAATTCCCTCCAATAAGGAGAGAGTAATTTACAGTAGGTAGGTATCCCGACCTGAAAATGTATTGTCTGTTTACTCTATATAGCAATGATTACTATCAGGATATAGAGCTATTTAGCACTTAATTTAACAAAAAGATTAATAAAAATGACATACACCACCTTCAAGTTAACACTCTGGATTTCACAGTGTACCACTCGTTCTGTGAAAAATAGTTCTCATCACTCAACATATACTCTACAGTACTGAGCAGTTCAGCGCTGCTGGCTGTTGCACAGTGAGTGTCAATTGAACACTGAAATAGTTTAAAATGGACCTTTTGAATTTGAATTAACAGAACACACGGATGTTGGCGTGTGATTCTTTCAAAGCCTACATTTGACTTTCAGAACAGGAAGGGGGTGGAGGGCTGGAACCAGGTTGCTATTTGAACACATGTAAAACGTTTTAAAAAAGTTCCCGACATACAAGGTTTTCACCCGACAGCGACGACAGACGGGTGTAAAAACCACGACATAAAAAAAAAAGCCACTCCATGATTGTCAGGCCTATTATGCTTCATTTATATTTCATTGTGCAAGTGCTGGAAAGTAACTAAGTATACGTTCATTTGAAGTGGTGTTCTTAAGTAACATTTTGAGCTACTTTTATATTTTGCTTGACTATTCCTACTTTTGATACTTTATATACTTCCGCTCTGCACTACATCTCAAAGGCAAATACTGCACTTTTTTTACTCCCATCACAATCATTTGGCAGGTTTATAGACTTGCTGAACCTATTTTTAATTTGCAATTAAACTACATTATTTAAATTGTGAATACTCAAGCTAAGTAAAAGCACCTCAGAATTGTACTCTCAGTATAGCCTACAAGCCCTACGAGTACTACTTACATGCACTTTGTTACTTTTCACCACTGCATAGTGCACACACATTATTGTGCATTTACCGTAGGATATGCCCTGTTGAAGCTAGCCTTGTTTTTTTCTAACGACTTGTACATTGTTTGTGTAAATAGAACATTATGTATATCCTATAATTCACGGTCTGTTCCAAAGGGCCCTGTCCTACAGACAACTGGTTTACAATGAAGCTGATGTCAAAAGCATCTAAGAATAGTTTTATATCATATATGGTACAAAAATATATATGTTTCCTACGAGTGAATTGTTTCTTTTGATCATTATGATTGCTAATAAGGATTATTGCAAACTGTATTGCGATTGATTCACTATTTTAATATATGAGATGCATTTGTGTCGACAGCTAACTGCATAATATTCCTTACCTTTTGTGCCAATACGGATACTTAACAACCTGTTAAACAATTGTTGAATAATGTACTCACACACTGCATTCCAAAGGAATATAGTAGGCCTAGATACAGTACCGTTTATTTACAGTGGGTTCCAACCATTTCTGGATCAGGGCATAGATATAATAGAAAAAGAGATGGCTCACCCGCGCTCTGGCCAATGGAGAGCCACGTTGCTATGTGGCGGCCATCTTACTGAGGGGCAGCATAACATTGTGTCTATGGGGCATGTACTACATAACATTGTGTCTATGGGGCATGTACTACATAACATTGTGTCTATGGGGCATGTACTACATAACATTGTGTCTATGGGGCATGTACTACATAACATTGTGTCTATGGGGCATGTACTACATAACATTGTGTCTATGGGGCATGTACTACATAACATTGTGTCTATGGGGCATGTACTTTTAAATAACCATAACTTGCTCAATTTTCAACCGGTTTTCAAACGGTTTGGTTTGTTATAAACGCCAGAGACGTCCGCATATATGCATATGCTTCATACGCTTATATGCATATGCTTTGTACGCATATGCTTTTATATGACACTTTTTATAAAAAATAAAATGAAGGCGATAAGCGTCCTGCGTTGACAACGTTTGTAATAAACGCGTTAGTAAATTCGTCAAGATTTGAGGGAGTTATGAGTATTTTTGTTCGAGCTGCCATATAGAACATACTGTACTGTTCAGCAAGATGGCCGCCGGGTGAACTACGTCAGAGACTTCGCCTTGAGCCATCTAGCCTTATATATGTCTATATGGATCAGCGCCCACTTGAAATTGTTCGTGGCCCTATAGTGGTCAGATGGGTGGGGTGAGCCACATGCATTTGAATGAGAATGTTGTTTTTGTTTGTTTTTTAATTACCAATTAAATCCATTGTGTTCCGGCTAGGATTAATGGAACTGACAATAGTGTACTTAAAGTTCATATAGTTCCTAGCTTAAGTTTTGGTATCACAATGAAAGCTGAAACATTTGTCAAGGTTGTGAAGAAAGAAATACCCTGACTTATTTTGTATTTTTTTATTTTTTTATATATAAATGTTACGGCATTATAGGTTGGGTTAGTGATATTTGTGGGTTAAAACAAAACAAAAAATTGTTTAAAGGTTAAAGCTCTATGTGCTCAAACGTAATCAAGTGTTTGTTCAGTAACAGGCGTCTCCCCAGCTCTATAATACACAGAACGTATACATTTCCAGGTAGGTGACACAATTTCAGCCAATCAGGAGAAAGTACCAATTTACCGGCTTCATTTTTATAGTGTTACAGTTATTTGTGTCAACTCATCACCACTTCCGATTTCTGTCTGTCTGTCTGTCTGTCTGTCTGTCTGTCTGTCTGTCTGTCTGTCTGTCTGTCTGTCTGTCTGTCTGTCTGTCTGTCTGTCTGTCTGTCTGTCTGTAGGAGAGACATGAAGACTGAAGTTACTGAACAAACACACTGTCATTGAGTACTACAATAATATATGTAACACTTATTTTAACCACAAAGAAGATCACTGATCCTGCCTTTAATACATTCTTCTTTTTGGGCCCCACATGCAATATTCTCAGGGCCCACCTGTAGGCCGTGGCCCGCATGTTGAGAGTCACTGATAGTAGTATTAGTATTGTCCTCAAATGATTGCATTGGTTGCATTGTGTCGCCCAATCTTCCACAATGTTCAAAGTCTGTAAACACTGCCTCGCCAATTTGTTGAATTTGTTTTCTCATTTCCACACACACACACACACACACACACACACACACACGCACGCACGCACGCACGCACGCACGCACGCACGCACGCACGCACGCACGCACGCACGCACACACACACACACACACACACACACACACACACACACACACACACGTTAAGAAGCAAGCTTGGGCTTCGGCTAAGTTGGTTTTCCCCCAGTGTGGGACACGACTGCAAAGGCTAAACGGAAGTGTGGCTGGACATCCAATTTATTGTTAGTGCATTTTCAGTGCTTCCCACTATTCGACGGAAACATTCTGTTGTGTTGAGCTAACGTGTATGTCTGGAGTTTTTTGTTGTTGTTTTTTTCAGTGCAGTGCACATATCAAAGGCACTCAATTGCAGTGGTGGACAGCAATGAAGTGCATTCACTCGAGTACTGCACGCAATTAGTATACTGTTAACTTACTGTACGTGAGTTTTGGTTTTTTAAGCTTTTAAGACTTTTAAGACATTTCTATAGGAAAGGATCCTCCGGGCTGGGACCCAAAACTTACACAAATACATGTATAAACCACTGAAACTATAGATCTATTCTATTTGAATGCCTTTATTTGCGGAGTATCTATAACATTTACAGTGGTTCTCAACCTTTTTCCGGACGTGACCCACCCCCCATATTTGAACTGGGGAACCTGATAAGGAGTGTAGGAGTTGAGGCAGATTACATAGTTTCACAGATAAATATTAAGGGAAAGTATGACAATAGCAGATCTATCGAGAGGCGTTGTGAGCTCGTAGATGGGCTATTTTCATAATGTTTCCTCTTTATTTTATTTGTATAGTATAGCCTATAGTTGATTACATTTGATGCAGGGATGGACGGTCTTTTTCTTTTCTCTCATATTTTTTCTTTTTCTATTAAAAAAGGTCTTGAAAGTCCTTAAATTGTCACTTCACTGTCATCTGGGGAGCCACATGTTGAGAACCACTGATCTATAGGCTATACGTTAACTCAATTACTGGGGTTGAATACATTGTCCACCACTTATCAATTGTAATACTGTATATATCACCAGTTTTATAACGGCTTCTTTACTGTAAATGTCCCGCTCTAGGTAAAAGGAAATGCTTGCTTGTACAATAAGCTTCATAAGAAAATATATTTGTATATGGAAATTAACTTTAACATGCATCTATTTATTTTCTGTATGTTGCATTGTGTTGTGCGTTGCTGTGGTTCTCAAACCTTTTTTTCATGTCAAGGACCACCAAATTATAAAAAAAAATTAAATGCCGTTGACGCCATCTGAAAATCTTGCACCAGGGCCCAGGGGGACCCCCCAATATAGGATTTGTGTTGTTAAAAAGTTCCAACAATATTCCTTTTTTTTTTTTAACTACCACCCAGGATCCCAGGGGGGGGATACTTTTTTTTTTTCATATTATATATTAAACCCCACTTACTTTGAGAACCACTGCTGTGGAGGGGGCGGGGTTTCGCAGACAAACACGGGTGAAATTCTCAGCGTTCATATCTGTGTGTAGCTCTGGTCCATATAACATTAGAGCTATCTATGGACCGGACCTATGTAACTCCCAGAGTGTACAACATGTTGACCAAATAGTCTTTACAGGAGGAATGTGCGTGGGTTACAGTCGAAGAAGTACACTCACTTTTTACTTGTGTAAAAGTATCAATAGCCTATACTGCAATATAGAACTACTTACAAGTATGTTACAAGTGACTTTTACGTTACAAGTAAAAGTCCAGAATTCAAAATGTACTTGAGTAAAAGTACAAAAGTATTGGCATCAAAATGTACTAAAAGTACTCATTATGCAGAATGTCCCATTTCAAGTTCTCAAATGTATAAAAATCTTTTGAAAATGGCAGATCTACAAGCTCACAATTTGTCACATTGTGACGCATTGTGAGCTTGTATAGATCGGCTATTTTCAAATGGTCAAAATATATATAGGGTTGAAGTGGTTACTCAGTTACTTAGTGGTCACTAATTGTAATCCACAAATCCACACATGATAACTATATGTTTTCAAATACCGGTAATTGTAGTGGGGTAATAGTACAATATTTAACTCTTGAAATGTATAGTGTAGTAGAAGTAAACGTATTGGGAAATACTCAAGTAAACTACAAATACCTCAATATTGTACTTAAGTACAGTACTTGAGTACATTACTTAGTTACTTTACACCACTGCATTTTGCACATGCTGGGGGTTCAGTTAACTATAACGCTGAGGATTTTAGAGTGTTGAGGTGTGTGACGGACACGTTTCATGGGAGCGGTTCCCTCTTCACAAAGCATTCAAATAAATGAATAAAAGTTGTCTATGTAAGACTCACATCCATCCAGGTCTTTCTGTGTGAAAGCGCTGAAACAAAACGTTTGCCGTGCACAAAGCCATCATCAGACACTATATGACGTGAAATTGTCCATTGATTGTCAATGGGAATTTAATGTTTAGGACCAAGTTTGTGCGCATACACCAAAAGCTGCAGGACATGAGGGCTAGTGACCTTCAAAAAAAAAGGAAATCTGAGTAGGCTACTTCTCCCAGCAATGCGCAAATTGTAAAAGGACATCAGGGGGCTTTTCAATCTTATGAGTAAAGTCCTATATGAATCAAATCTCTTAAATCCAATTAATCTATCAGTGACCGTCATATATTCAGTTGTTTTCCCTCTCTTTTGTTTTGACACTGAGGGCTGTATTTTGTGTGTCTTAAGACCTGGAGGTGTGGTCAATGCTCTTTGGACACTCAGAATAGCCAAATGGCATTGATCACGCCTCCAGGTCTTAAAGATTTTTTACACCCTAAAACATGGGGAAGCACCCTATGATCCGACGGACCATTGCTCCGAAGGAGCATTGGTCCGAGGTGCGCTGGGAGTCGGGAGAGGGTGGGTGGTTAGGTTTAGGTGTCTGCCCCGGGGGAGGTTAGGGTTAGGGTGAGGGTTTGAGGTAGGTTGTCGATCGGACCAATGGACCGTCGGCATATTGACGCAGACCCAAAACATGATCATCAGGTTATATTATTACAATATAAGGAGGAAGAACTTTTTCCAAAAAGTGTACAGTATTTGTTAAAATCATGCTTTTATGTAGACACGCCCACCAGTTCATTAAAGGACCACTTCACCACTTTTCAACCTATCTTCATATAATAGGTCCTCACTAATAATCATGATAAAATGGCACGATTTTTTTCTACTCAGTCTGTGTCTCATAGGAGGGCTGTGGGCAGTTTAGAAACCGTCTTCCAGTGACATCATCATTAGGCAGATTATTTTTTAAACAAGATTTTTTTACACAGATTAGATTTTCATTATCGTGAGAACGTGCCACTTTTTCGCATTGCAACTTTTCAGGAATAGAAAGCCTGCAGTTTTTATTAGCTTGTATTCCCCATCGATGATGTCACTGCGGTTTCTGAACTGCCCACAGCCCTCCTATGAGACACAGACTAGAAAAAAATTGCGGCGATTTTTCACGATTATTAGTGAGGACCTATTATATGAAGATAGGTTGAAAAGTGGTGAAGTGGTCCTTTAAGTATGCCTGGTTTGCCTGGTGGGTGGTGATGGGTGGTGATCCACCTGAACTGAAGCCGCACCCACAGCTGTAGTTGTATGATAAAGGGGGAGGGGTTAGGGGAGGGGCTGATAGTGTGGCGTCACTATATTACTGTTTACTAAGTAAACCAATGAAGTAAACTTTACTTCATTGGCCCGTTTGACTGTCAAGGGTTCAGCCATCAGGAAGAAACCCTAAATACAAAGTTAATACACCATTGCACATAAAAACGACTCCAGGGTGTCTAATGAAGTACTGTCACCTCATAGACAGATGAAAAACTGGAAAAATTGTGGCACTCCATCTTTAAGTTAAGTAATAAGACCTGGTACTTAAGACACGCAAAATACAGCCCTGAGTATTTCCATAACCTAACCGTTTGCTTTTATTGATTATAATGAATAGTTTGATCTTCCAATTAGCCCTTCGCTAAATCCCACCCCAAAAAGCGATTGTCCAATGCCAATCCAAATAGTTTAGCAACTGCAGGTCAAGCTTTCGACACGTCATAGCTGTCAATGTTATTTTGCATGGCGGTGTTGTTGAATATTTACATGGCTTAACGTCGAGAAAGTTACACGATTGACCCACCCATGGTGATGACAATAATAGTACTAATGGTCTCATACCGTGTAATATAAAAATGTATTTCTCCTTTTGTTATTTCCTCGTATTTCTAGTTTATTTAAATAATGTCATTGTCATGCACATTTATCCAGTGCATAGCCTATACTGCAGGCCCGATTGACTAGATTTAGAAGACATTTTGAAGGTTTTGCTTCTGAAATGATCCATTATTTATGGAGAAATCCCGTCATTTAACATGCATCTCAATGGGTGAGAAGGACAGCTTGACTGGTCTCTTCGCTGCTAATGTGCCTATTGGACAAGGACGGGTTAGGGGACTTCGTATGAGCCCCAGGGACTACGTATGTAGTCCTCAGACGAGCTCTCCATCAGCATTTCCAGTCATCTCCATTTCATTAAATGGACACTTCACCCCTTTTGCAACCAGCTATTTTAATGACGTTTGGGAGACAAGAAACACTTTCCTGGGGTTTTTCTGTGGGTAATGTGTGTTTTTTATAGATATTTTAGTATTTCAAAGTGTCCATGATGTCATGGACACTGGGCTCACTTACTTCCTGACTACATCAAGGACTGTCTAAAGAGGACGGGACGCGAAGACCGTAAGGGCACCGCCATGTTGCTCACATGGTGCTCCATGGAAGGAAAGAAACATGCGCAGTTGAGACCAAGGAAGCTGAACGAGGAAGTGTTGGCTGCATAAAGCCCATTGTGCATGTTTCTTTCCTTCCATGGAGCACCATGTGAGCAACATGGGGGCGCCCGTACGACGCCATGTTGTCTTTGCGTCTCGTGCTTTTTAGACAGTCCTTGGACTACATGTTGTCTCAGTAAGGGTCTGAGCACACTTTAGGCTCCATGTGCGGACAGAATAAGCTGTGTTTTGCATCGTTTCCATGTGATAACAGAGAACCTGTGCACCAAGACACAGAATATGATACCAATCAAAAACAACCCCCCCAGAGCAGAGCACGAGATAAAGACATTACATATGACAACATAACTTCATATACATGCTATATGCCACATAGATATGATACATATCACATATAGAGCAATCCATGAATCACTTATGACAGAATCACCCATTACAGAACTGGATACCACATATAGTACAACCATGAATATTAATCACAGAATTACCCATTACAATTTACAATTTACAATTTAGGCATTTAGCAAACGCTCTCACTCTTGCTCAGCGACTTACATTTAAGCAAAAACAAAAGTATGGCATACATTTAAGCAAAAACTAAAAGCATGGCATACATCACATAATTATATCAAAAGTAGTTATCATGAATCATGTATAAACTAAGAACGTAACAGTGTATCGAGTATCTATGTCAACTATACATACTATACTATATTATATATTATACAACATACATGTGTACTATAAAGTGCTATGACTACATAGAATGCAATTATAGTGCTGTCTACGTAACGATATATAAGTCTGTCTAAAATAACAACGCTAACCTAAGTCTACATAAAGTGCTATCTAAAGGGATAGGCTAGGGCAGGTGCTACGGGCCATGGTGGAGTCTGAAGAGGTGGGTTTTCAGACTACGGCGGAAGATTGGGAGTGAGGCTGCAGTTCTGACTGTGATGGGAAGTGCATTCCATAGTTTTGGAGCCAGAAGGGAGAAGAGTTTGGGATGTGTGGAGCGTTGTCCCGGCTTCCCTGCGTTGGCTGATCTGAGTGCGCGGGAGGGTTTGTATAGGGTACGATCATACTTGTGAGATATGGGGGAGCCATGCCTTTGGTTGCTTTGAATGCCAGCATCAGAGTTTTGTATTCTGTGCGGGCAGCGACCGGGAGCCAATGGAGGGAGCAGAGAAGGGGGGAGACGTGTGAGACTTTTGGCTGGTTGAAGACCAAGCGAGCTGCGGCATTTTGGATCAGTTGGAGGGGCTTAAGTGCACATGCCGGTAGGCCAGTAAGGAGGGAGTTACAATAGAACTACAGAACTAAATGCCAGGGACGAGGCAGAGGAGGACGGAGGTGGGGTGGAGGGAATTGAACACAGACATCTGAACAACTTTGTCAGCTATAGCATGAGTGAACACAGAATAGAGACTGCTTAAATGAACCGCCTGATGTACTGTGGGCGTGTTTGAGTTAGCTTGAAGCGAATGAGAAACAAACTAATTCGCTGAGTGGGAGTATATAGTATATACTGTATGAATGAACTATTAGCGAATGAATGAATTGACATGTCCTCCCATATGTCCTAATCAACTATCGCTGTGCTGGATTCTGGCCAGCTCGTTTCCGCACCAATTAACATGTGTTGTTCCTATCCACAACAAATCAGATCAGGCGTCCGGCATGAGAATAGTCAAACTTTTGTTTGTGTGACTATTTTTCCCAAACATTATGGCTCCTTTCACCCTTCTGTAAATAACTTGTTTCATCATTCACACTCTGAATTACATTGATATACTAGCAAATAGGCCTATTTAATAGGCACTCCTGGACTTGGGTCACGGAACCCACTTTGAGAAACCCCATTTTAATGCACATCAAGTGCCACATGTCAGTGACCATACATTTGCTCCGGTTAATCCAGTACAGCACTATATGTGAAGGCCCTGAAAATGTATACAAGTGGCAGTTAACTTGTATGACAAATAAACAAGTTGAAAATCACGACCTATTCTGCAGTGCCTACGGATAATATGCTCAGCCGCACGTGCGCACGTGTGTGTGCGCGTATGTGTGTGTGTGTGTGTGTGTGTGTGTGTGTGTGTGTGTGTGTGTGTGTGTGTGTGTGTGTGTGTGTGTGTGTGTGTGTGTGTGTGTGTGTGTGTGTGTGTGTTGTGTTTGTGTGTGTGTTTGGGGTGTAAAAGGAAAAAAAAAAGGTTCTTCTCTCTTTAGCTTTGAACTGAGTCACATGGCTCTCTAATAAAAACGCATTCCATGAGGGGGTTTGGGAACAACTGGTCTACATGCCCATTGACCACTGCTGTAGATTCTCCATTGCATCCTCCTCATCCTCATCCTCTTCCATCTCCTTCTTGGCGGGTCTGGAGGGCAACGAGGTGGCGGGCACCTGGGGAAGTGGGACGACCTTCTCCTCGATCTCCAGAAGGTTCTGTTCCAGCTCCTCCTGCTCCAGCTCCTCCAGCTCGGCCAGCAGCTCGTCCTCGTCGAGTTCCTCTCCGAAGAAGGGCTTGGAGATGACGTTGGAGATCTCCTGCGCCAGCTCCTGCTGCTCCGTGATGTCCTGCATGAGGTCGTCCACCTTGTCCACGTCCAGGTTCTCGTGGACGTGCTTTATGGCCTTGGCGGCGATGCTCATGTTCTTGAGCACTTCGGTGTTGGTGTTGGCGTTCTCCAGCGCCTCTCTCTGAAACTCGATGGTGGACAGCTGGCCGTCGGCCTGGCTCAGCTGCTTCTCGTACCGCTTCTTTCTCCTCAGGGCCTGCAGAGCCACGCGCTTGTTCGTCGTGCCATTTGTCCGTGCAATGAGTAGTTCCTCGTTAATCTTTTTCTCTAGATGTTCCTGTTTCTTCGTTAGCATCTCCTCTGTCTCTTTGAGTTTTCGAATGGCCTCTGGTTGTTGGCTATGGTCCTTTCCTCCCTTTGATCCGAATAACCTTACCTTACCGAACAGGGGCATGTTCAACATGTTCAATACAAACACCTGTCCGCTGTTGGCCTGAATTGTTGTTTATCTTATGAGTAGCCCTTTTAAGTGCCTCTTTTGTGCTGTCTAAAAGTCACATCATCAAATATGACATCAGCTCTCTCCATATTGTGGGAAAGACCGCGGGCACGTACACAAACTGGAGGCCAGTCTACGACGCCAGTTGTCTATATGATGACAGTACTGTCTGCGATGTTAGTCATATCCATATTTGGGCATCATGAACCACAGCGCAGACAGAAGCACACACACAGCACAGACACAGGTTCCTGCAATAGAGACAAATATTATAATTATGTAAATATGAATTAGGCTCTAAACAAACATTAAAAGTCTATAGTAGGCTGGCCTATGACGTAAGAAAAAGCCATGCATTGGAGGGGCTAGCGCCGCTCCAAAACCTGAATAGCTCCCATTTCTGGATTTAGGGCTCTTTGCAGGTCTGAGAACCTAGCGCTGATCCGAGCCCTACGTCACACGAAGCTAATGACGCCAGACTTTGACGTATAGCTTCCGCCTAAAAGAGAGCCAGTGTACCGTTTTCTTGCAAGTGAAACTTTATTGTGTGTGAACATTAAAGCAATGTATAGAAGAGAGGACAACTTGTATGAGATCTTGGACCTGGAGAAGGGAGCGTCTCCCGAAGACGTCAAGAGGGCCTACAGGAAACTGGCATTGAGGCATCACCCCGATAAGAACCCGGGCAATCCGGAGGCCGCCGATAGGTTCAAGGAGATCAGCAACGCCAACAGCATCCTCAGCGATCACAACAAGCGGAAGGTCTACGACGAGTGTGGCTCCATGGGAGTCTACGTGGCGGAGCAGTTTGGGGTGGTGGACATCGCGTCCAAGTGCTGGTTCAAGGCGCTCGTGGCCTTCTGCACTATCTTGTGTGCTATTTTAACCTGCGGCTGTTGTTTCTGTTTCTGCTGTGGCCTCTGCGGGAGGTGCAACTATCAAGCGGACGAGTGTGGATGCATAGACACGGGGGACGCGACGCATGACAACGACAGTCCTAATGATCCGTCTTGAAATCTGACTTGATCTCTCACTCTCTCCGTCGTGCTGCGGGTATCGGATGACGGGGAACACCGTCGACCATGCATCTTTGTTGATTTTGAGTGTATGACTGCGATGCGGTGTATTTATTTGGGTACTGTGCGATTTCCGTGATGTGACGTGATGTGGCGGCCGAGTCAATGGACTTTTCATGTTTGCTTTTATGCAATCCACCCGTGGCGTCATGTTTGTGCGTGACTCAACGGCGCCCCTCACTTCACACAAGTTTGATTTTATTTTTTTAGACCTGATATCTTTACTATATTGAAATTGCATGAAATAGGTCTTAAGTGGTTCATTCATAACGTATAGCTGTCCTTCCTAGAAACGTGGTGGAGACTGGAGTACAATATTTGGCATTGAAGTGTAATGTAGTGAATGTCTTAATAATAATTTACTTTAAGTACTAAAATGTATCCATCACATCACACTCAACGGTTTGAGATAGTGACTGATAGTGCTCTTTTAAGTCGAACTGCGTTATATCAGTATCGACCGGTTTTACACGGCAAATAAAAAAATCACTCTTGTGTGAAGTGAGGGGTGTCCATGCACTGTATTTATTTATATCTACGTGACATCTTACGTCGTCATTTAGTGCCCTAGTGGCCTAAACAAACACAAACATAAGTCCATATAGACTTGACTTATGTCATAATTAAGTGCTCTAAACAAACATTAAAACATCGGAGAGTTGGTGTCTCTTTTTAGCCCATTTCGAGGTCGATCATTGCGACTGTTATCGATACGTGTTGCATGTCCTATTCATGTCCTCGTCTACCGCAGTGGTTTCCAAAGTGCGGTCCGGGGACTCCCAGGGGTCCTTGAGGGAGTTCCAGGGGGTACCCAGCTAACCAAATGGACCCTTATGGGGGTTAAATTAACATTGATTTTACGATATAAATTGGGGCTCCCAGAGATATATAAATGCCATTAAATGTGGGTCCGTTTGACTAATGCATGTCAAACTGGGGGACCTTGAAATTAAACTGGTTGAGAATCACTGCTAGAGCTGTACAAATCTTTTCTAATGGGGGTCCGCAGGATAATTACAGTAGTGTCAATTTGGGTGTCCTTGACGTGAAACAGTTTGAGAACCCCTACAGTACTGGCTGCTGCTCAGCTCTGCTGTGCTGCTGCTGCCTTTCAGCTCAGCTCTGTGGTTTGTTAACCCATTCTGAACGGGAACTCGTTTTGGTGTTAGCATCATGTTATGCTTTAGCTATTGAAAAATAGCAGATCTACAAGCTCATAGCGCGCCACCGAGTGGCGCGCTACGAGTTTGTAGGTCTGCTATTTTTGAAAAATCGAAGAACGACTGACATTTTTAGAATCTGATCTCAGGTCAGAATGGGTTAATCAGATCCAGTGTGTGTCCAGTGGAAACCTCGTATGAATCTGATCTCAGGTCAGAATGGGTTAATCGTTGCACTCCCGGCGCCGCCCCAGCCTCCACCTGTATGGGCTCCGTTTACATGTGGAGTGATTTCATTCCCTGCAATCTACTGTATTTGGCACATCATATATTCATATTGGAAAATAAAAATCACCCCCGTGTGAAGTGAGGGGCGCTCGTCATCGTACAAATCTACGTCATATTTGGCGGACATTTGACCTAATTTCTCCTTTCATTGTCAATGGCAAACATTGAGACGTGTGGGGACAAAAGCTGGAGGGGCTAACGCCCCTCAAGAACATAAAATATGTTCATGTTTACAAGGAATGGTGAATGAAGTGAGACAGAGCTTTGACACCAGAATGTACTTGTGTTTGTATACATTTATACTCAAATTAGATTAGATCTATGCTCAATATGTATTTAAATCCAAGAGTTGTGTGACTGAACTAACACTCTAACACTTTTAATATACGTGGTGGAGAAGAGCACCTTTTTACAATGGTGGATGAAGCAATGAAACAAATAGGCCTATACTGATGAAAAGCCAACACACACCACTCACTTTGCAATGATGAACCAGCTTTGTCTGTTCGTCCTGGAGTCCAGTGTAACCTGCATACAATATAGACACTGCATGGGGGTCGTTGGGCACAAAATCCTTTCAAATGGGGATCTGTGGCCAAATGTATAGGCTTAGGCTAACAATTTGAACTAATATAACTGTGTTTTATTTAGTAGGCATATATATATATATATACAAACATTTGGTAGTGTGCAAACGGACTCCAGCTGCACGGGGTGTCCTCAAGGCCTTCAACGTTGAAGCACTGCATGGGCCCTAGTGGTAAGAGGAGGGACTGCAGGCGGACCCGTATTCATGACCGGGAAACCCCGTGCGCAGCTGGTCTTTAACATTGAGCGCTCGGTTGCACTTTTGCATTTGACCACCAAAATGTGGTGGTCAAATGGGGATTACAATGCAAATAAAAAGTACATGAACCCGTGGATTTGCACCCTCTATACCGATATTGACGTCAGACTTCCGTGCTGGTAGTCTGGAACTACACCTCCCGAAATCCGAGTAGGGAAGCTGCCATTTCAATTCACGGAAATATATATTTGTCATGCTGAAAAAGAGACCACACCGTATATAGTGCTTTAGTTTATAGGCATATGCAAGTGATAAAAAAGGCTAATTATCAACCTAGCTGGGGACGGAGTTGACGGAGACGTGGGACACACATTTGATATGAGATATTTATTGGAAATGTAACTGCGTATATTGTTTGCTATGTTGTTGACAATCTACTTTCATTTAGTATGTATATTTATGGGATTGTGACAGTATTAGACACTTTTTTGGCTGTTTGAAATGATGACCAATTGCTGGGGACAGGCTAAATACAGGCATTTCTGGGTACAGAGCCTGCTTTTAACTAATTCAGATGGAATATGAAAAAATATATAATGAAATTAATGTCATAAGAATACACAACTGTATTACATATAACTTTGCAAGTGCTTTTATTTTTATGAATTAATACATTTTTAACATAAATAAGGCTCTTATGTGTGGGACATGTTTTTTCCACTTTTGTCCCTCATCTCAAGAATGAGTGACGTATGTGCGAGTTGACTATGCATTTATGGCCTAAACGGCTTCCCATACACTCCCCAACATGGTTAGAACAGAGTTAACCAGTGTTTAGGGCGTGTGCACCAGAGCACTCTCCAACTCCCCCGCGTAGGTGGTCAGGAGGAGCATGATGGCGAAGCCCGTCAGCAGGCCGGCGTTCTGGATGGCGAACGTCAGCAGGAAGCGCCGGCCGCCCGCCTCCTCGTCCTCGCGCGCGACCGCGTTCATCTCCGGGAGCATGCCGGCCAGCGCGATGTAGAGGAACATGCCGCCCGCCAGGCCGAAGATCCACGCCGGCGAGAAGCCGCTGCTCGCCAGGATGCCGACGCCCAGGCCCAGGTAGCAGCAGCAGGCCGACAGGAAGTTGAAGAACAGCGCCTGGAAGACGCTCATGCCGGAGTTCAGCAGGACCGCAAAGTCGCCCAGCTCGTGCGGGAGCTCCTCGAACAGGACGGCCACGGAGGTGCTCACGCCCAGCGAGACGGAGGTGGAGAAGGAGGCGCCGATGACCAGGCCGTCCACGAAGTTGTGCAGGCCGTCGCTCAGCGTGACCATCCAGGCCAGCGTGCCGACCTGCGCCAGGTTGTTCTGGAGTTTTGCGCAGGCGTGGTTGAGCGTGCAGAGCTCCTCCGCTCCTGCGTCTCCCGCCTTGGCCACGAGGCCCTCCTCCTCCTCCTCCTCCTCCTCCTCGTCCGGGTTCAGCTGAAGTCTCTTTGTCGCCGTCCCCGCCTCCACATCGACGACGTTAGCCATTAGCTGCTCCTCGCGGTGGCCACCGTCGCGGCCTTTGCCTCCGCGTCCCACGAGCAGCCTCTTGAGGATCTTCTCGGTGAAGAAGAACACGTAGAATCCTCCGAAGAGCACGACGGACACGGGTGTGTACGACGAGTCCACGGCGGGGCTCATGCCGAAGGCCTCGGGGATGAGCTGGAACAGGGCGTTGGAGTACAGCGTGCCGACGGCCAGCGCCATGAAGAACAGCAGCAGGCGCCTGTAGAAGGCCCGGTCCATGAACGGCACCACGGCGGCGCCCAGCAGCGAGCTCAGCGAGATGACCGTCACGCACGCCAACGCGTAGCCCCACACCTCGGCGTCCGAGGGCCTGGGAGGCCTAGGAGGAGCGCCGCCGGGCTTCTGTTCCTCCTCCTCCTCCTCCGCCGCCGCCGCCTCCTCCTTCTTCTTCCCCAGACGCGGCTGCTCGAGCACGCCCTCGGGCAGGCCCTCGGAGCCGTCGGGCCGCGCGGCCGCCGGCGGACTCTGGCTGAGAGTGGTCAGCAGCGAGCGCAGCGAGCGCAGCTCGGCCACTGGGACGGCGCCGTCGTCTCCGTAGGCGGCCAGCAGGCCCCGGAGCGCATCCTCCTGGGCGGGAGGAGGGGGATGGCCCCCTAGTGGCCCCCGGTGGGCCTGCACCGTCCCGCCGAAGGATAGCAGCAGCAGCAGCAGGAGAACGGCGAGCGCCGGGGCGATGGTCGTGGCGCCCACGGCGCGGCCACGGCTGAACCGATACTTCATCGTGAGGGCTCCTCCCGCTATTCGGAGAGGAGGGCCTTCTTCGTCTGACAGGGTTCCTGCAGAGCACTCTGTGTTAGACTGTGTGGTGCTATCTGTGGCACTCGGCGTCGCAAGACCTTATTCTCGACAAGCCCGCAATCCGTTCAGTGAGTATATGCCGAATGCACGGTGACGTCAGCACTGTGATGTCACTCAGTGCCGGTTGTCGGAGAACGTGGAGGTCCAGTCTATGACGCACGGTGGCACGGCGGGTCCAACTCTGGGAAATAAGTCCATGGACTCCGCTGGCAGGAGTCTATATAAGTATATAATAATAATTTACCTTAAACAAACATTAAAGTCCTTGGTAAACTTGGCTGGCAGTGTTGGGGAAAGTTCACTTTCTATGCCTCACAGTTCACACATTTAAAAATGAATTAGTTCAGTTCCTCTTTCTTCATCATAGTTCATTAGTCCTATTGGGAATAAACAAATTAATCACTTTATGATGAATAAAGTTTAGCAAATTTAGCCCACAATGGTTAGGTGCCCTGTGCCCACTCTTCCTGCACCCTTTTGCAATGTTGAAATGCCACTGAATGCGTAATCCTTATCCTTATTCGAATTATGTACAGACAGCGTTCCTCGACGCAAAACAAACAAGCTATTGGAAGCTATTTTTCAGTAACACCACCTGCATGGCACATGCAGTAATTGCTCCCGATGCGCAGGTGGGTGCCTTGCATGGTTTCCGCTGTCGTCAGTGTATGAATGTGTGTGTGTGTGAATGTAATGCACAATCTATGTAAAGCGCTATATCAATGCACCAATTTACCATTTTGAGGGCGTATATTCAGCTATTAGTGTAGATTTTCGTCCTATACACAAACATTAAATTCCCATTGACAATGAATGGATAATGTTCCGTCATAGTGTCTGATCAAATCGGCTTAGTGTCTATCTTCGTCCTACACGAACGTGTACCAAAGTCTGTATCTAGAGTACAGTATACACAGAATAAGGCTTACTGTACCTCCAACAGAACCATGCATTGTTATGTGTCTCCTTACACACACAGTCACACATGCGCTGAAGCACACGACCACTCTCACTAATAATTATCATGATGAGTGGCTGTGTTTTAACCCATTTAGGCCTGACGTCGAAATTTAAAAAATGTCTTTTCTGAAAAAAACATGTTTCTATGTCAGTTGTTCTCAAACATATTCATGTCAAGGAACCCCAAATATATATGCTGACCCCCATCTGAAAATAATAGTTCCAGGGACCCTCTCAGTAGCAAATATTTGAGTTAAAAACTCGCTCTGAAAGAACATTATTCAAAGATTTCAGGCACATTTTCACGATTTCTCAAAAATAGCAGATCTACAAGCTCGTAGCGCGCCACTTGGTGGTGCGCTATGAGCTTGTAGATCTGCTATTTTCAATAGCTAAAGCATAACATGATGCTAACACCAAAAGGGATTCCTGCCCAAAATGGGTTAAAGGAGTCTCGAGAGGCTTTTAAATGGGCCAAACGTCCTGGAACCCACTGGGGAAAGAAAGAAGAGTGCAGCGTATGGCCAGTGTTTTATTAAAACCTTTCATCTTCCTGCCTCTTCATGCTCTGTGGGAGAAGACGACGATGATGGAAAAGAACCTCCTCATTTACTAACATGAGTTGGTATATAGGCTCATAATCCCCTCTCATCGCAATTATGTGAGACTGGACCGCTGCCCGGCTGTAGGGCACCGAGTCGGTTTACGATGGAAGTTGGAGATCGATGCACCACCTGGATATGCAATACCCGTTGTATACCCTAAAGACTAATCATTGTGTTTATTCCTGCACTATACCTGCATTGAGTGACCTTGGTACATAGAATTTGATCTATTGAAGATTCTGACCTTCAAATGTACATCATTTTTGTTTTGATTGTATTGCTGTATTGTTGTATTGTTCTTTCTGCTTTGGCAATGTAAACGTATGTTTTCTCATGCCAATAAAGCCCTTTGAATTGAATTGAATTGAAATTGAATTGTACCCGTGCCACCCATATGTGACTAGATTTGATCGAGAGACTGCCATTGGATTTTTTTTTTTTCATTTTCGTTTTTATCATGTCATATGAAAGCAGGGAATCATAGCTTCAAATTGACATATTGGCTGTGCAGTTTGACCCACTAGTTTTTGAGATATGGCTTATAGAGTAATGTCTTGCAGAGCTACAGCAATCGGAGAATTTGGTCTTCAAATATGCAGTTCCGTGGTCAGTGGCATTTGGGGGCGCTGTTTCCTCTTCATTGCTAAAATTAGGTACTCTACCCCCCCCCCCCCCCCCCCCTCTGTCTGTGTGTACAGGCCAGCTCCAGCTGGCCTGTACACACAGACAGAGACTCAAGAGACAACGCTCTGAACTTTGACCTTGTACCACACACATTCTGTAAATTGTGTGTCCACGACGCGTTGTCAGCTTGTAGATCTGCTATTTTCAATAATTATTTTGTGTACAATTGAAAACCTGAAATGAGAGATTCTGCACAAGGAGCAGCCTACTTTCTACCGTTGGTATTATTTCCATATTGCACTATTGATACTTTAACTCAAGTACACAATGGGTGGGTGGAGGAGTCTAGAGGTGGGTGGAGGTGGTGTTGCGAAAAATATTTTTCGGAATGGCAATGTTTCGGAATGGTGGGGTTTCGGAATGGAGGGCTGTCCCCCTCCTTACTGCCAGCGGTGGCACACTCTGGGTCTCTGGGGCGTTGTATCTTGGTGGCCTCCTGCCAGTGTTTCTCCATCCTTCTCATGAGCTCTGTGTTCTGGGGCTCTGTTATAGTCAACTTACATTGTCTTGGCTGGAGATTGCTTTCCTGCAGGGTCCAGCCCAGTCTTGTGCAGATGGCTGCTGGCCCACCTGGAGGCGTCTTCCCCAATCAGGATGAGGGGTTTAGACCCTTTTAAACGGCAGTCTGGCCAAGTGTCTGTATTTAGTTGTGAGGCTAGATACAGGATACGATTGCTCACCCAGCCCCAGGTAACTTGAGGTGAAGGCTCCTTTGATTTGGTAACATTGCTTTGGTTGACATGCTGGGGACACAGAGAAAGACACTGATGCCTTCAGTGTCTGCACATCCTGCATGATAGTCCTGAAGGCAGATCTGTCTTCAGTCTTTCGCTCACTGTTCACTGCTCACTGTTCACCTCAAGCAGGACTTCAAGGTGTTTGCCTTTGCACAGGCTATATGGCTAGGACTCGTGCTTCAACCACTCAGAGAACTCCAACAGTGTGTTGGTTGCTCCTGGGCTGCAGAGCATTGTGCGGCGGAATTCAGCTCTCATCTCTGGTGGCAGCTTGTTGAGGAGCCGCATCTAAGTTCTGTGTCTCCCTCTGGGCCTAGGGTAGACACTTTCTATTTCCGTAACACTAACTGGTGGGGCTGTCCAAACTTGTTGTTTAGGTGTCACTCGGGTCTCTGTTGGTGAAGTCGGGTCTAGGTGGTCTAGAACATGAGTTATTTAATCAGGGGATATTAATAAAATCTGGTAATAAATTCATTATCAAGAACTTTCTTCACCAATGTGTTTGGAAGGGTTTCTACTAACATATCGCACATTGCTTTATATTCAACCACCCTAGGGGAACTTTTGACAGCTGCTGAAAGTTGGGGTACCATCAACAACCTATATAAGGCAAAATGTGCTTTAGGTAGCATGTGACATGTCAAACTAGTTTTGACATGATTTTTTCATGTTTTCATGATTCTGAATGCATCCCAAGCATTAGCTATGCACGAAAAACACTCCTTGGGCTGAAAACAGCCATATAGCCGTCATCACAAAATTAGGTCAGCACATTTGGGCACATTTGGGCAAGTGGATATGGCCGAATTTAGCCCAAGGAGTTTGACCCCTAGTTTGGCCATAGACCCCCTATAGTTTGGCCATAGCCACTTGCCCAAATGTGCCTAAATGTGCTGACCTCATCACATCTGTGATGATGGCTATGGCCGTTTTTAGCCAACAGAGTGTTTTTTGTGCAAAATTAATGCTTGGAATGGATTCAGAATCAGTTTGACATGACACATGCTACTTAAAGCATAATGAAATTTAGAACATTTAGCCTTATATTGGTTGTTGATGGTACCCAACTTTCATCAGCTGTCAAAAATGCCCCTAGGGTGGTTCAATAGAAAATGTGGGATATGTTAGTGGACACCTTTACAAACACATTGGCGAAGAGAAATGTTGGTAAGAAATGTATTCACAGATTTGACATTATTCTGATAATATTCCCTGACTAAATTGGTAAAATAATAGCAGGTCCACCATTTTTGAAAATGTCTACGATGGTCACTGCAGGATACATCTAAATAGTATAGCCTACAACTGTATTCCTCATCCTTGAAAATGTATGATACAGAATCAAGATCCTAGGTGGTGTAGAACTTGAGTTATTGTAAAATAACAGCAGGTGGTGGTCATTTTGAAAAATGGCTGCCATGGTCACAGGAAAAATCCAAGGGGCCAGCTAGGCATTCCAATGTTGAAGCGCTGGTGGTAAGAGGAAGGACTGCAGGCAGACCCGTGGATTCTTGACGAGGAAACCCTGTGTGTCACGTAGCAGAAAGTTGAACCCAAATGCAGAGCCAAACACAGGAGCAAAGTTAAGATATTTATTCACAATATGGTGAATTGCAGATTGTGGAAGGTTGCATGGAAAACAAACATGGAGGATGAGGAAAGCAGTCCAGGCAGGCAGCAGGCAGATGAGCAGGCAGTAGAATAGGTGAGCTGGGTTCTGGAGGAGAGGAGAAGAGCTTGAGTTTGCAGGAAACACGGGAGCAAAGACTAGGAAATATAACTAAACTATAACTTCACTAGAACCTAAACACTGGCTAGAGTCAAGCTATAGTACTACCATGTTGAGTAATGATCTGACGATGAGTGGAGTGAAGACCAGGGTATAAATACTGTCAGGGCTGAAGAGTTGATGGCCGGTAGGTGTGTCAATTGAGTGCGATGAGGTGACCACAGACAGGTGTGCCAAGGCTGGAAGCTGGGTGGAAGGCCGACGCCCACACACAGCCACAGTATGGCATTGGCAACACAGAGCCCCATACTGTGACCGTGCAACCGAGCGCTCAATGTTAAAGCCCAGCTGGAAATAGACGGTCCTTCCGGCAGCCAGATCAGTCTATCCTTTTACTCTATGGGCAAATCTAAATAGTACCACTGTATTCCTCATCCTTGAAAATGTGGGATTAGTCACCAGAATCAAGTCCTAGGTGGTCTAGAACCTAAATCAGTTCAACTTGTCAACTCCGTCAGATGTTCGTCAACTCCGTCAGAAGTTGGTCCCATGTTGTTTGTTAATTTCCAAAGATAGACGATCCGATGTCAAATATTTTGTGCTTATGTATTGAAACACCAACTGAAATGATACGTAATGATGTTTTTTTTTTTTTTTTTTTACATGGTTCATGTTATATTGAAAATAAAGGTTGAAATGACAGATTTGAGAAATTGGATATTTCATAATAGTGCGATATTGGAACAAATTAAAATAATTGTATTACTTAACTTGATTACTGAAAGCCATTATAAGATAACTGAGGACTTTATAACATTGTTGAAATTATCAAATTAAAAGAAAAGGGATTTTAGTGTGTCTGACGGAGTTGACATGAATCAGTTATGAAGTGCATAAATGTCCCATTTTAGAAAGAAATGTTATGCAAAAAACCCGTTCCTTCTCAAGATTGGTAGTTGAGACCCGTGTCTACAAATACATCAATTTGATTTGAATGCATCTTAAAAAAATAATAATAATCTGATTTGAAAAAGGTTTTGTCCCTCATCTCAAGAATGGGTGACATATGTAACCAAGTGTAGCAAAGGAGGGGCACGGTGGCGGGGTCCTGGATTTTCGTTGGCAGCAAAAATGCCTGCACTGAGAGTCAGCCAATCACATTCTTTGTCGATTTTGGGCGGCCAATCGCGGTCCTGGTTAAGATTGCAGGTCCCGGCTCGGGGCTGCAAGAATCTCAGAACGGCATGTCTGAATAAAAACAAATCACACGTGACCACAACACGACAGCACCCTGTAGCTTCACGACAACGAAATAACATAGAACAATAACATTTGTTGCTGCGATCATCAAGTCAGAATGAGTTAGTTTCTAACTCGTTTGAAAACACTTTAATAATAAAAGTAAAACGTTTGAAAACAGTGTCGTCGTTAAGCATCTCAGCCCTGCAGGTAAGATATGAACTGCTTCACAGCTTGTTCTTACTACTTTTATATTATTGACTCATCTTTTAACATGGAAAAACATGACGAGTGTTTCTCACATATCTGCTTGTTAGTTATAAACTAACTCTATATTCTTATGTATTGTTTTGTATAATGTGACACGTTGTGTCTTTTTTTTGCATAGCGGCCGTATTGCATTGCATAGCCCATAGCGTATAAATGACTATCCCCTCTCGGAACCCCCTGGGTCAGCTCGATCTATCGTGCCGACGCATGGAGTCTTAAAAAAATGTCAGAAACTTCACTACCATTGGGTTCTGACTTGTGGGGCTAATAAATGACTATAATGGACCATCAGAGTGGGTGAGGGCCCGGGGGGTTTGCCACATATATAAACTCGGGAGTTTTAATTCAGCACAAAAGTTCCGTGCAATAAACGGAGTTAACAATGTGACGTTCTAGGAGCCTCACATAGCCAGCCTTCATCTGCCTGTACAATGCATGTCCACACATGATATGATTGTATATTTGTACGTCTCTTGTTATGATGAAATGAAAATGGTGCACCCTAGTACATGTGTAATGTGTAATGCTTTGTAGGCTACTATAGGCTAATGAATTGTAGGCTATTAATGACTGAATTTGCACGGGGAGTGACACAACACAGATTTCAATTTCAGTTATTTTTGTTAGATTTGTAGCTCAGTATAGCAGAAGACAAAGTCATAATAGTCAAAGTTTAATGGCAGCGTAGCATTGGTTCGACCTCCCGTTAGATCGACCATTACTAACCATATCTCTAACCCTAACCCTAACCCTAACCGCAAGCACGGGAGCAACGCCTAAACCTAACCGCAAGCACGACCCTAACCCTAACCGCAAGCACGGGAGCAACGCCTAAACCTAACCGCAAGCACGGCCCTAACCCTAACCCTAACCGCAAGCACGGGAGCAACGCCTAAACCTAACCGCAAGCACGGGAGCAACGCGGTCGAACTAACGGGAGGTCGAACCTTAGGGCAGCCCCCAGTTTAATGCAGTGGGTTTCAACCCTTTTGTATCAAGGCCCATTATGTAGTCAGCATTTGAGCCACAGACCACCATTTGATGCAATGCAGTTCTTTGTTTTATAGCTAGATCTGATCACCTTTCAATGCAATGGCAGGCAGAGATTCTTGACTTTTACACAGGCTCCATTCATGCAGCATATTGAGGTAGAATGTAAGAAGGGAGAATATGCTAAAGAGTTCATACCAAGCATATTCTAATTGTTGGTTTGTTTGTTGTTGTTGACTTCGCTGTTTTCTTCAAACATGCAGAATGGATCCTTCATTCAGAAAGGAGAGGGATGGTACTCCGTGTCTGGTAGACTCTTGGCCAGCCACAAAAGCCAAACAGGAGAGAAGGCCATGGGTTCGACCCCCGTCACCAGAGAGAGTAAGGCAGGCTGCGCTGGATGCTGTTGTGCGTCTTGGTGCGATGACACCGGCCACAATAATTATATTTACAAGCTACTATTTACATGCTACAAGTAAAAAGCACAAAGTAAAAACTACCTAAAAAGTTGTATTTTATATTCTGTTTACAAGCTAAAAAGCACTATTTCTACTACCTCAAAAGTTGTATTTTATATTCTGTTTACAAGCTAAAAAGCACTATTTCTACTACCTCAAAAGTTGTATTTTATATTCTGTTTACAAGCTAAAAAGCACTATTTCTACTACCTCAAAAGTTGTATTTTATATTATGTTTACAAGCTAAAAGGCACTATTTCTAACTATTTTAAGTAAACCTACCTGGTTTAAAAATGTATTATTATGTTAAATGTTATAGGCATGTTATATCGTTGCTGTCAGGCAGAAATAGCTCATCAGTGGTTTTCAACCCTTTTCATATCAAGGCCCACTGTTCAATTGACATTATGAGCCATGGACCACCATTCAATTAGATCTAGCCTCTCAGACCCCAAACTAAAGAATATTTTGTCATTGGATAACATTTCGTCCACAATTCCATGCTGAAAAGTAAGTTTTGGTTTGGACATATGGTTTATTTCTGCCTGGCGGACAGAGACGATATATATTCAATAGGCCTACATGCAAAATTGTTGCACTATAAAAAATATTACTGCACTGTTTTTTTTGTTGCTTAGTTTTTTTGCATTTGTAATAAAATATCACTGATATCACATGGTGTTCTTTTATGGTATACCATCACACTTGTATTTTAAGGTAGTATGTATGTTATTCATTCAAGTCAAGCATCGTTTGTAAGTAATGTTTGTATCATCTCACTCACATCAATGTTGTCTTATCTGACATGCAATGGAAACGAGTAAGCTATGTTATGTTATGCATTGTGCACCTCTTTCCATGTGGCATATGCCGCATGGCTAATTTGCATACGATGGTCCTAATTTAAATATATGTTAATTAGCCATGTGCTATCGTGGATCATGTGGTATCAATGCTCGTGGGTCTCTGTGATTGGCCAAGCGTTGATTTTCTGCCTTGCTCAAGGGCACGTCGGGACCGAGACAATTGGGCGATACGCTTGGCACAGTTGGTAGTGCTGTCGCCTCACAGCTAGAAGGTCCTGGGTTCGATTCCCGCTGGGGACGCTGTGGGCACTGGCGGCGTGTTCCCTCCTCCGCGTCATCAGTGCCCATACCCAAGGCGGGGGTTGGCGATAGGGCCTTTCTGTGTGGAGTTTGCATGTTCTCCCCGTGTCCCCTAGGGTAGATACCCTCACAAAAACATGCCGTAATCCTGGTCTCTAAAACTACCTCCCCCTGGCCAGCCGGGGCGCCTGATGGAGGGGAAAGGAACTGGTCGGAATAACGTGTCCCTTCCACGCGCTACGTCCGACCGGGGAAATTCCCCTCTGTCAGGTGAAAAGAAGCAGCTTGGACTCCTCATGCATAGAAGGAGGCATGAGGTCAGTCCACTGCCCCCCCAGGTTGGCAGAGGAAGTGTAGCACCCAGGATTACTTAGATAATTGGCACTGGGTGAAAAGAAAAACTGGGTTACAAAATCGTGGGATAAAAATGTAGTTAAAAAAAAAAAAAAAGTGTAGCAAAGGATTTACTTTTGTATGACTACGCCACCTTGAGATAGTTCAAGGAATTAACTAGACCAGTAAACTGGGTTCCCCACAAATGCAAGTTTGTTATAAGGACTTGAGACGGTGTTCCACAAACAGGAAATTTATTAAACGTTTAAGACCAGGAGTACAAAACATTTATTATCATAATATATGCGAACAATATCGTTAAGAAACAGGTAGACTATTAAAACCAATACACAGGTCCAACGCTCTACTGCTAAAAGGGACAACGATGTCACATTTGGAGCCAGTGGGGCCAATAGGCAAAATAGTTAACCAGCTTCAGAGGGGAGCTAAACAGCTAGAAATCACACTAACCAATGAAAGACTAAGAAACTATTAATTAATAAACACACGCACAGCACACAGGAAAAACCGGAGCGACACCGTGAAAAGAGGTGCAGTCACAGCCAAACCTTAGTCATGGGCTAAATGTGAGGTCCTAGTTGTAGCAGCCCATACGGCCAGTCAGCTAATTCACCAAACTGGCTCCCTTCGGCATCCAGATGCAACGTACTCGCCACCATGTGGGGGGGGGGGGGGGGGGGGGGGGACAACAAGTTAACAAAAGAAAAACAGCTAAAAAAACAGAAAACAGAAATGGCTCAAAATACTAAAAGCAATAAAATCAACGTATGAACTCAAACTAAACAAAGCAGCAGTGGCAATCTACAGGATGAAATAAAAAACAAACACTTTAATTAGGTTACACCAAAAAACACAAAGTAGGCTTAAAGCGGGACTGACACGCCCCTCGGGAAGCTATTAAGGCTATTAACGCTAGCATCTAGATTGTGACGTAAAGTCGGGCCAGCTCAATTTGACCAATGAAATTGATCTTGTATCTGGTCTAAATGTCAGAGCGGCTCTGGGCTCTGCGAGTTAGCGTTCCTGGTGGCTATCAACTCATGCTAGTGGTTTTGAGGTCACTTTTAGCTTCATAGCTGGGTAAAAGTTTGGTGGAAAAATTAATTTTTTTGCTCGAAAATCTCGTTAGAATGATATTGAGTTGACGTGTAAGTTTTAGGGTGAACTGTTGCATAATCGCAATTTCGCGTGACGGGTTCCATCGTACCTATCTTGTCTTATCTGTCTCCCCCCGCTGACACGCCCTCAGCCGGCTAAGTGCTGAACAGGGCTCACGGAGCCCTGGAGCTTCACGTAACGTTATCACTGCCTGTGACTACTCTAGCGGCCGGCCTAACCTGTGTCCGCCCCTCTCTCTCTCTCTCTCTCTGTCTCTCTCTCTCACACACACACACACACACACACACACTCTCTCTCTCTCTCTCTCTCTCTCTCTCTCTCTCACACACACACCGATATGGGGGGGCGGTCTCTCTCTCTCTCCGTGCACAACTTGGAGCTCTCCAAATAGCCACCAGAAGTATGATGAAACTTGACATAGCGTTATTTAGGCTATAATGATCAACTTGTATGGGTGATCATTTTATGTATATCAAATATTATACCCCTCCATACACACACACACACACACACACACACACACACTCTCTCTCTCTCTCTCTCTCTCTCTCTCTCACACACACACACCGATATGGGGGGGCGGTCTCTCTCTCTCTCCGTGCACAACTTGGAGCTCTCCAAATAGCCACCAGAAGTATGATGAAACTTGACATAGCGTTATTTAGGCTATAATGATCAACTTGTATGGGTGATCATTTTATGTATATCAAATATTATACCCCTCCATACACACACACACACACACACACACCGACAGTCAGAGAACTGACTCACTAAACAACACTAAACAACGTTGGATTCGTACAGTGCAGAATGCAGATAAGTGTAGGCCTATGTTCTTATTATAATTGTGAGTTTGTTTTTTAACATGCACCGCGAGTCCACGGGAGCCGATCTACAAGCTCACAACGCGTTGCACTGCGAGTAGCCTAGAGAAGGCTGTCAAGTGAGCAGCGCAATCGCGCATGCTATAGAAATATCCTAATAAATAAATAAAAAGGTGTCGCTTGCAGGGGCAGTTTCCTTATGGGACTTGCCTCTAGAATGCATGCATAGGCATGCAAGTGCACTCGGCATTTATATATCATATATATAGACTAGTACGAAGTATAATTAAATGATCACAGGCATTCTAGGTCGGGACACATGAAATCCACGTAAATGCCTTTCCGCTAGCTTCACGTCATTATATCAGCGTAAACGCGAGAAAACATCAACTTCTTTTTTTTCACCGCTGGGGGGGGGGGAGGCGGGGCTGCGGATAGCCCCCATGAGGATCATCAGAACTATTCGGGTCTGCAGTTACAGCACACATTTTCTTATATTATGGCGACGAGTATAGTCACTCATGACGGACAATCGGACATATAGGCAATGAAACGGTCAGTAAAGTGGAATGAATCACAGCATTATATCGCCCCTTGCTGCAGAATGGGAAAGAATGCAGAATATTTTCATGGCTTATAATCTAGGACAGGTCAGACGATCAGTTGAGGCAATTTATTATTTGGTACAGAGTCACACTCAATTAATTTCAATTCAATTCAAAGGGCTTTATTGGCATGAGAAAACATACGTTTACACACACTCAAAGAGTACGGCAATTTCCCCGTTTTGATGTGCCTTCTCATCAATTCATTATGCATAAACAAACATTTCACATGAACAAACAATATTGGTAAAACTAACACATTTGAGTACGTTATATACATTTTATTTTCACACATTTAGAGTCCGACCGGCTGAGAGCAGCCTGCATGACTACCAGAGGCTATACCGTGTGCGCACTAGGCTGTGCCCCGGCGGTGAGAGGGGACAAACGGACGTGAGCAGGGCTGCATCCCAGCTCTCTGCCGCAGCATGGAACTCCGAGTGCGAAATAGCGATTATGCAACAGCTTACCCTAAGACCTACACGTCAACTCAATGTCATTGTAAGGAAGCTTTTCGAGCAATAAAATAATTTTTTTAATTACACTTTCACCTAGTATGACGCAAAAGGCCACCTCAAAACCACTAGCCTTTACTGCGCTAGCCACTCAGCTCGGCTAGATGCTAGGTCACGTCAGAGCCTGAGATATAGTCACGTGTCGTTTGAAACTGTTTTCATTCAGACCACGTGATGTACCTTATCAGCAATGTTAATCTCGGGCTTTGACACTCCCCCTTTAAACAACAATGTCTGTTTGCGTAGTTCAGTTTAACTTGTCTGTACTTAACACTCCCTCTCGCCACAGCAATGGTTTGGTACTGATCAACCTGAATTATAACAGCAGAGTTATTTACAATTATCAGATAGTATAAACATCATTAAACCAATAGGCATGAAACACCTTACTCACCCTGGCAACAGCATTACACCAGCATAAGTGTACGACTCAGGTCTCAGGACCCACAGCCATGTAACCACCAAGCAGACTATTGTTTGGTAGACTACAAGGCCTTTAAATAGTAACACTGATTGACAACCAGGAAGTGGATAGTGCAGCCATCCCTATGGTGGCCCTTGAGGCTCAGATATGACCGGCTACACATACATACTTATTTCGCACATACATACATACATACTTCACTTGCAAATACATACATACTTCATTCACACACATACTTCACTTGTACATACATACATATATACTGCATTCACACATATATAAATACTTCACCTGCACATACATGCATACTTCACTTGTACATATACATACTTCATTCACACATATATACATACTTCATTCGCACATATATACATACTTAATTCGCACATATATAAATACTTCACTGTGTGCGTGCGTGTTTGTGTGTGTGTGTGTGTGTGTGTGTGTGTGTGCATGTGTATGTGTGTGTGTGTGTGTGTGTGTGTGTGTGTGTGTGTGTGTGTGTGATGTGTGTGTTTACACGAAACTTGTAACAGTCAGTAGGCCTATGCAGTGCCGGTTGGTGCCACAGGGTGGTGCACTGCATACCGACTTACAAACTCCTGTCTCCTTCTATAGCGTGTGTTTTCAGATGGACGCGTTTAGTGGTTGCACACAACAACAACACTCACTTTGAGACGTTAAGCGCGAGGGCAGCGTCTAGTGAACAGATCTAATGAACAGATTTAAGACTTCCGGTGGACGATCTCTTCAAAATAAGAGTACCCTCTAGAGTATGAAAAAAAGTTTCATTTGCACATTAAAACTACAAATTAAGCATTTAAATGATGCTATATGATGCTAGAAGACACACATTATGTTTCTGTGTAAAAATAAGTAATTAAATGATAATAATAATAATAATAAAGTTATCTAAATGGATAAATGCTCATCACTGGAGTGCATGGACTTTATAAAGTGGACACTGGACAAAAGACGGCTCCGCGAGGCAACTATCTGGACATACCCACGCGTTCGGGGAGATGTCCTCTACCACACCCCACTCTCCGCTAAGCGGGAGAGGTGTAAAATTCACAGCAGCAGCCCTTCTACTGGGGTCAATGTCACTGGGGCTGGGCAGGTGACCTCAGGTGGGCGGCCTGAATGATGGACCAGGGCTGAGCGGGTGTTGTCTGGCGGACGGCCGGGGGGCCGGGACGTGGCAGAACAGGAGACCTCTGGAGGACGGCCGGGACGATGGCCAGAGGCAGAGCTGCTGCCTTCAGGGGGACGGCCTGGAGGCCGACACAAGGTGGAGGGGTCGTCTGGCGGACGACCGGGAGGCCGAGACGAGGCAGAGGGGTCGTCTGGTGGACGACCGGGAGGCCGAGACGAGGCAGAGGGGTCGTCTGGCGGACGACCGGGAGGCCGAGACGAGGCAGAGGGGTCGTCTGGTGGACGACCGGGAGGCCGAGACGAGGCAGAGGGGTCGTCTGGCGGACGACCGGGAGGCCGAGACGAGGCAGGAGACACTTTGGCTGAAGGCAGGGATGTCACAGGCTCAGGAGGCGACGCCGGAGGTGCTGCAGGTTCTGGAGGCGATGTTGCAGGAACCAGGGCTGCAGCGGAAACAGGAGACGGAGGAGACGAAGCTGCAGGCGGAGCTGCAGGCGATGCTACAGGTAGAACTGCAGGCGGTGCTGCAGGAAGAACTGCAGGCAGTGCTGCAGCTGGAACTGCAGGCGGTGCTGCAGCTGGAACTGTAGGCGGTGCTGCAGCTGGAACTGCAGGCGGTGCTGCAGCTGGAACTGCAGGCGGTGCTGCAGCTGGAACTGCAGGCGGTGCTGCAGGCGGTGCTGCAGGCAGGGCTGCAGGCGGGGCTGCAGGCGGCGCTGCAGGCGGGACTGCAGAAAACAGGTCTGCAGCGGCCGGAGCTGGAGCTGCTGGGGCTGCTAGCTGGGTGTCAACAGGCTGAAAACTAGCAGGCTGAGGGAAGGCAGACCGAAGGGCAGGCCGAGGCAGGGACTGCATCACTGGAGACCTGGGAGCAGATACAGGTGGTCGCTGGGCAGGAGCTGAACTGGAAATGGCCGGCCGGGTGTGCTTGGTGGCTAGGCGACCCAGGGAGACATTTCTCTGTTTGTTGGCACTACGGGGGCCTCCCAGAGCCAGGCGGGTGCCCATATAAAGATCTGGGGCGTGAAGTGGTTCTTTGGCTTGAACAGTGTCGGGATAAACAGGAATTTTCACACGGCTGCGAAAATATGTTAACAAGTCCATATCCACATAATCCGCAGTATTCTGCTCAACAGGGCTGGTGGGTTGCAGACTCATCACTCCAAGCCGTACAGTGTGAGCTGGCTGGGAAGCAGGAAGCAAGCTAGTCTCAAAATCATTAAGCCTCCTACGGACAACATCCAAGTGTGGAACAAAATGGCTAACCCATGGCTTCTCTTTGAAAAACTGTTGTAGAATAGAAATCTCCTCCTGAAGTCTAGCATGCAGGTTAGGGGGAGAGGCCATGAGATGATCCACAACATTTTCAAACTCCCCCACCTTCCTCTTGAATAGTTGTAACTCTGCTGGGTTCATGTTTATGGTCAGTTCATACTGTCAAGGATGCAGACAGAGTTGAACCCAGGAGCAAAGTCACAACAAACTAGAGTAGATAGATATAAAGTATTTAATAATAAAGAATAAGCAGATCTTACACGGTAGATGCAGGTAGGAATCAGGCAATCAAGAATGACATACAAGTCAACGCAGGAACAGGCAGGACATCAATGACAACAGGTTATGAACTGACAATGAGTGTTTGTACTGAGTCCAGTTATATAGTGAGCAGGTTGATTGGGGAAGTGTTCACTGCTGGGCTGAGGAGGTAGTTGAAGACAGGTGTGTAAATGGAACTGGGTGAACTGGGTGTGCTGGAATGGGATATGGGAGTGGCCAGTGTGGAGTCACAGACTGAGGGAGAGACAGAATGTGACAAGAATGGACACTGGACAAAAGACGGCTCCGCGAGGCAACTATCTGGACATACCCACGTGTTCAGGGAGATGTCCTGTACCACACCCCAGTCTCCGCTAAGCGGGAGAGGTGTAAAATTCACAGCTGGAGCCCTTCTACTGGGGTCAATGCAAAAAAATGTACCGTTTCCGGACCCAGAATGGACACTGGACAAAAGACGGCTTTTTTTTTTGCATTGACCCCAGTAGAAGGGCTCCAGCTGTGAATTTTACACCTCTCCCGCTTAGCGGAGAGTGGGGTGTGGTAGAGGACATCTCCCTGAACACGTGGGTATGTCCAGATAGTTGCCTCGCGGAGGCCTCTTTGTCCAGTGTCCATTCTGGGTCCGGAAACGGTACTGTTTTGAGCATTGACCCCAGTAGAAGCTCTACTGCTGTGAATTTTACACCTCTCCCGCTTAGCGGAGAGTGGGGTGTGGTAGAGGACATCTCCCTGAACACGTGGGTATGTCCAGATAGTTGCCTCGCGGAGGCCTCTTTGTCCAGTGTCCATTCTGGGTCCGGAAACGGTAATCTTTTTTGCATTGACCCCAGTAGAAGGGCTCCAGCTGTGAATTTTACACCTCTCCCGCTTAGCGGAGAGTGGGGTGTGGTAGAGGACATCTCCCTGAACACGTGGGTATGTCCAGATAGTTGCCTCGCGGAGGCCTCTTTGTCCAGTGTCCATTCTGGGTCCGGAAACGGTACTGTTTTGAGCATTGACCCCAGTAGAAGCTCTACTGCTGTGAATTTTACACCTCTCCCGCTTAGCGGAGAGTGGGGTGTGGTAGAGGACATCTCCCTGAACGCGTGGGTATGTCCAGATAGTTTCCTCGCGGAGCCGTATTTTGTCCAGTGTCCATTCTGGGTCCGGAAACGGTACATTTTTTTGCATTGACCCCAGTAGAAGGGCTCCAGCTGTGAATTTTACACCTCTCCCGCTTAGCGGAGAGTGGGGTGTGGTAGAGGACATCTCCCCGAACGCGTGGGTATGTCCAGATAGTTGCCTCGCGGAGCCGTCTTTTGTTCAGTGTCCATTCTGGGTCCGGAAACGGTACATTTCTTTGCATTGACCCCAGTAGAAGGGCTGCTGCTGTGATTTTTACACCTCTCCCGCTTAGCGGAGACTGGGGTGTGGTAGAGGACATCTCCCCGAACGCGTGGGTATGTCCAGATAGTTGCCTCGCGGAGCCGTCTTTTGTCCAGTGTCCACTTTATAAAGTCCATGCACTCCAGTGAATAGCATTTATCCATTTAGATAACTTTTTTATGTTATTTAATTACTTATTTTTACACAGAAACATAATGTGTGTCTTTACAATAACTGTAATGTAATAATAATACTAATAATGTAATGTAAAAATTATTTATTTAACGAATTAAATAATAATATTTTATTCTGAAAGCAACCGGATGTCTTAAATCTGCTAGCTCTCAGACAGGAAGTTCTAAATTTGCTCTAAGACGGAGCCCCAACAGCCACATGTGGCTCTAGAGTAGCAGGTTGCCGGCACTGTCTAGTGAGCTAATCTAGTGAGCTAATTTAAGACTTCCAGTGGACGATCTCTTCAAAATAAGAGTACCCTCTAGAGTATTGAAAAAAAGTTTAATTTGCACATTAAAACTACAAATTAAGCATTTAACTGATGCTATAAGACACACATTATGTTTCTGTGTAAAAACAAGTAATTAAATAATAATAATAATAAAGTTATCTAAATGGATAAATGCTATTCACTGGAGTGCATGGACTTTATAAAGTGGACACTGGACAAAAGACGGCTCCGCGAGGCAACTATCTGGACATACCCACGCGTTCGGGGAGATGTCCTCTACCACCCCACGGTCGCCTACCCCTGTACTAGTGTGTGTGTGTGTGTGTGTGTGTGTGTGTGTGGGAGAGAGACCGAATCAGCCGTTGGCAAAATTCGACAGTGTGATTTGAGTCTGGCTTTAGTAGCCAGGCTAAGGAACAGCAATGTCCGTGTTCACCTATGTGTCCGCCTATGTGACGTTAATGAGCACCAGTGTGACTATTAGTACCAGTAGGGGCGCTGTTGTGCCAGAAACAGAGAGAGAGATAGTGCTGCACGTGCTGCACTGTTGCCTGCTAATGAGAGAGAGCGAGAGAGAGGGGGGGGGGGGGGGGGGGAGGGGAGTTGCACCACTCGGTTCACACGGGTGTGATTTTACTTGTAAAACTGTGATGTGACAATAAAAGATGATTCTGATTTAAATTAATTGTATTAATATAAATATTTGTCCTGTCCAAATATTTGAAAGCTTAATGTAGGCTACTATACTGCTGTAGACCATAGAGCTGTAGACCTGTAAACTGAGCAAAATAAGTTTCTTTTCAACACAAACACACACACACACACACGCACACACACACGCACACGCGCACACGCACACGCACACACACGCACACGCACACAAACACGCACACACACACACACACACACACACACACACACGGCACGCTCGACGTCACGTATCAACAACAACAACGACCCGGATGAACATAGTAGAGCATGATGATGACGCACGGGGTCGTGGTGACGTCATCCTCGGGATTACTATTATTTTATTTTTTTTAAAGATGGCGGAGTCCGAGGAGGAGGTCGATGTGTTGGTGCGGAGGGTGGTCAAAGACATCACCAACGCCTTCAAGAAGAACCCCAACATGCAAGTATTACACTGTATAGTTACTGGCATGTAATGTCGCTGTCCGCCGGCCGACGACGAGTTGTTTTGTCGGGCTATAGGAGGTGTAGCTTTTGTCGGCGAACGACACCGTCGTACTGCAGCAGCGTTGTTGTGACTGAGCCACGGGAATGGAATGGAGAGCATCAGCAAGGCTAATAAACCATCACACACTCAATCAAACAAACAAACAGTGGTGGAAGAACAATTAAGTGCTCTCATTTTGTACTTTAAAGCAATCGCTCTCAAACTTCTACATTTCAAGGTCTCCCCTAAACTCTTGACAGTGTACATACACCATGCAACCAAATGCACCCATGGAAGTTATCTGGAACCCTTTGGGGTTTGTACACTGTCAAAGACAGTCAGTTACAGACCTGTAAGGGTGCATTCCCAGCAAGCCAAATGACATTATGATGACGTCCTCCGGAGACGTTCAGGACTAGGCCAGATCACAGCCCATATGGGGATGATCTTTACGTCATTTCCAGGACGTCTTCACAAATAATATAGCCTATTCTGGGCCAGATCTGACTAGTTAATAGTTATGATATGACTTAAGTGGATTCTGGCCTCGATCAGACTCTCTCTGATTCATCCAACGATGTCCGTCTCAGTGGGCAGAATATATGTTGGTTGAAATAAGGTGATTTTCTGGGCTAGCCGCAATTTGCAACTAGATTTTTTATAATGGGATGAATCTAGAGTTGCAATACCCTCCATTGACTCTCCACTCATCCAATTTGGTTTGCGATCTGCTTGTCTTAAACTACGTTAAACTCACCAACATTGCAGCTGTAGTCCAAGCTTGAATTATCCTCTTTCAATCTGCCGAGCTTGTTTTTCATAAAAATCCACCGTAGACATGTTATGAGCTACTTTCTGTCAAGACATCCTCTGCAGGTTATTCTTTTTCTAAGTGTTGCAGTTTGGAAGCACTCGTTTTTGTTAACGGGTCGCGCTGCTGCCTCCTGCATTATGTGCAAATTCGAAACGGGTGTTACGCAGGCCCGTTCAGTGACATACGACGAGTGCTTCCAAACTCCAGCACTTAGAAAAATAATCACCTGCACAGAATATCTTGACAGAAAGTAGCTCATAACATGTCTACGGTGGATTTTTATGAAAAACAAGCTCAGCAGATTGAAAGAGGATAATTCAAGCTTGGACTACAGCTGCAATGTTGGTGAGTTTAACGTTGTTTAAGACAAGCAGATCGAAAACCGAATTGGATGAATGGAGAGTCAACGGAGGGTATTGCAACTCTAGATTCATCCCATTATAAAATAATCTAGAGTTGCAAATTGCGGCTAGTTCTGGGCCAGATCTGACTAGTCTTGGTTTGACTTGATCTGGCCACGATCAATATGTCACTAATTCTTCCAGGTCCTGACCGTGCTTGCTGGGTTTGGTTCCATTTGCCATTTGTAGACACTGTCAGAGTTACAGACTTGCAAGGGTCCATTTGGTTCCATTTGTAGACACTGTCAGAGTTAGACACTGAGAGTCCCTGGACCCCACTTTGAGAACCACTGCTCTGATGCAAGGGTCTGCATGGACCCCCTAGCTTAGAGAGAGATGAAGCAGGGATAGTTTCTTAGACTTGTTGTGACAGCACTACATAAACCGTCAATACTGAGTGACCTTCCACTCTGTACTTGGTTTGCTCTTTTTGTCCCTCTTCACCAAAACTCTTTGCTGAAAATAGCGATTTTTGGTTAAAGTTCTCCTCGGAATGGGGATGCTGGGCCCGGTTATATATCCTAACATAAAGATGTGGCAGCCCCCTCCCTGGGAGTAACTCTGAGGAGGAGCCCTAGGGGTCCCAGACCCCCTGGTGAAGACAGGGTCTTCACTCGTGTGAAGTGAGGGACGCCCACTGTGGCTGCCACATAAAAAGTCCATAGACTTGGCTGCCACGTGATGTCATTTCTGAAAGCCAGAAAACCAAAGTACCACTACCAGCATAGCGCATGAACATAATGTAGAAATATTAATACTGGGACAGTGGGGAGCCCGCTGGCCTAGTGGTCCAGGCGCATGCCACACATAGGCTCTGGCCTGACGTTGTGTGTTCGAGTCCTGTTCATGACGACCTTTGCTGCATGGCTCTCCCCTTCTCTCTCTCCCTCTTTCCTGTCCGTCTTCACTGTAACTATCAATAAAGGCACAAAAGCCAAAAACAAATCTTTCAATTTTTTTATTTATTTTATTAAAAAATAAAAATACTAAATTCTAAATAGTAATAATCTGAATTATTTTTTGAGTAAAAGTGCAACAATATTGACATGATTGAATATAGCCTACAGTGCCAAAGTCAACCTGTTCAAATGTTTACAATTGTGTCAAACTTTGGCGAAATAAATTAGAAAATAGCTGATCCGCAAGCTGCAGACATGCCATTGTTGAATAAAATGGGGCTTGTTTAGCTGGTTAATGCATGTTGTAATAATATTAATGTAAATGAAAGTCACTTGTAACTGACAAATGACCAAAGGGTGGCCAAGTGGGCCAACGCCTTCTAGAAGAATCCCAACATGCAAGTGAATAAACGTAAAGTGTTGCATGTTGCACTGCATCGCTATCTGATGAGGAGTTGTTGTTGTCAGCTCCGGTTCGTTGATTGTTGTCGAGCAACACTGTCATACAGTACTGCTGGGAAAGTAATACAAATAAAATCATTATTACTGATGGAGGAACAAATGGGAGGATCAAATGGGAAGACTTGAGACCTGAGGCCGATTTAAGATACAGTATTCTGAAACACTTTCTATAATAAGCGGTGCTCAAACTTTTTCATGTCGAGGATCCCCAAAATCGTGTTGTACTATTTAGTTCCATGCAGGTTTACTGTTTTTGTTTTGACTGAAATTAAGTGTAAAAATACTCTTACAAGTAAAAGTCATTGTTCAAAAGTATTGGCATCAAAATATTGAAGCACAATTACTCATTATGAAGAATGCCCATTATTTACGAATGAAATATATCATAGTATTGGACTTGGACTACAATTATTGATCATCTACAAATAAATGAGCCAATCTTTACATTTTTTTTATATTTATAAATAAATGTAAAGACAGTGCTTTCCGTCTAAACAAAGCACTCTTGATATTTGTCTTTGCTTTATGCCCTGACCCTGTGTGTGTGTGTGTCTTTCCCTCCGTGGCGTGCAGCGATGAGATCGGTCTCATCCCGTGCGTGGAGGCACGCTACAACCGCAGCCCCATCGTGCTGGAGGAGAACAAGCTGGGCGTGGAGAGCTGGTGTGTGAAGTTCCTGCTCCCGTATGTCCACAACAAGCTGCTGCAGCACCGCCAGCGCAAGCACTGGCTGGACCCTGAAGGTATGCGGCTCCAAAACACACGGATTCTCAACAATACTGGAAAGCTCGCCTCAAAACGGTCACCACGGGCGCACAGCCGGCGGAACTAATCGGCCTGGTATTCCTAAACTAGTAAACTATGCATAAAACGGTATTGTTAAGCGTCCTTGGGTTTCTTGAAAGGCGCTATATAAATCCAAGTTATTATTATTATTATTATTATTATTAAACCTAAACCTTAAACCTAACCTGACCCTCAGTAAAACGGTGCCTAAACCTAACCCCGTTCCTAAACGTAACCCCAGTGAAACTATGCCTAACCCTAAACTTATTTCTTATTCAGGAAAACAAATACAAGAATACAAGACGGGCTATGAGGTCTCGAAAGCTTGCCAGCCTTAGCAACGGTTGCTAAACTATTTGGATTGGCATTGGACAATCAATTTGAGGTTGGGTTTAGCGAATGGCTAATTCCATGTTTTTGATGTGGTCCACCCATGTGACGCTGTAGGCCCCGTTTAAACGGTTTCTAGTAGTGAAAACGGCGAAATAAAATGTCAAGATGTGCCTTCCGTTTTGGACGGAGCCGGTGTTTTTGGGGGTTGAAAACGCAATGATGTGAAACCCCGTTCCAGAGTGGCAATCTTTGAAAACGCTCTGCCTCTCGTCTCCATGTAAACGGTCAAACACGACAAAACGTGTGACATCATGGCTCACGCCATAATGCGCGCGCTTTTACATAGATGTAAACAAACAGCTGTGATAAGAAGTTGTACGGCAGTGGTTCTATGCATGTGTGACTGACTGGTCTACCTGGCAAACGTGTCACACCGCCACCTGGCATGCACATTACAGCGGTTTCAATCACTGCTGAGGCACCGTGTAAATGTAACTGCAGAATAAAAAGTGAGAACACAGCGGCACTTTGTCGCTTTCTGTTCTGATCATTGCCGCGTAAACGTGGCCCAAGTGCCATTTGTAGCAATCTTGTGTGGGCGCCATCCCCGTTGTGCTGCGAGTGTCTCAGATCCAAACCTGGATTTGACTGCTGTGTTTGTGTGTGTCTTCCACCAGAGCTGGGGGTATATCATTTGAAAATGTTGTGTGTGTTTGTGTGTGTCTTTTGTGCGTACACACAGCTCTGGTGGACATCACCTGCACACTACTGCTGCTCAACCCAGACTTCACCACCGCATGGAATGTCAGGTATGACGGTCCGACCCAGCCCCATGTCCCTGACCATAAGATGCATAAAGTAAATGTCTGTTTTGCACAGTGCAAACATGACAGATGATAACGTATACATTATACGTTTACTAAGATTCCCAAATGTGAAGGCTTATCCTATTTGTATAAGACGTTAAGAGAATCTACTTGCCCGCCAATGGGTGTCTCTATATGGTCTTTGTAGAGAATCTGGAATGTCGACTTAAAGAATTGGCAGCTGGTCAATTGGAAAAGAGTCTGGGGAAAATATTCCCCTCTCATCACGAAATTATTAACCATCACATTGACTCCCAAGGAAACGTTTTCAACTCTGGCTCTGTACGACTGCATCAATAACAAATAGGGAACATATCCATATGATTTGGTGTGTGTCAAATGAGTGAGTGCCCAGATGTCCATCATTTTTAGTTTCAGAAGTATTATCCGAGGTATTGTTAACTCGTATTCCCCTCTTGCCTAATATTTTTCATGTTGAATGACGATTCAGCGATCGGGTTGACAATGCCAAAAAAAAGCCCACTTAGTGCTCTTAGGGCTGACAGCTGCAAAGAAGGTCCTAAGATGAAAACCTCCCCACAAACTCAAAGTCCTAATGGATCCACATGATCTCTTTGGAACTCTCTATAGCTCGAACCAATGGGGCAAAAGAAAACGCGCTTGACATCATTAAACCATGCCAACATAACAATACATCCATTTATTGTCTTGATTATTGTTATTTCCTCTCTCCTTTACTTCTCTTTTTCAACGGTATTGTACCTATATTTGATTTGGTTCTTTGCTGTATTGTCATTTTGTATTTATTTGTATTTGCTTACTTATCTGTCCCGTCTATGCTGAATAATAATAAAAACTTGATCACAAAAAACAATGACTGTACCAATTATCAAAATAATCTGCTACTGCCAAACAGGACATACAATGTTTATTATACAATTATTTTATGCCTTCAAAGATTAAAAACAATTACATGCGTCGTATCGCTTTTGAAGTCATGCCGTCTTGTTTTGCTTTCTGGTCAAATACTGACGACTAATGATGACCTTCCTCAGTTCTCCGCAGTCCTGGCCAAGACAGGCCAGGGCTGGGAACCCCTAAACCTTGAGGACGTTGTGTTGCAGGAAGGAGCTAGTGCAGTGCGGTACGCTGAACCCAGAGAAGGACCTCTACCTGGGGAAACTGGCCCTGACCAAGTTCCCCAAGAGCCCTGAGACATGGATCCACCGGTGGGTCTCTTGAGAACATCGCATGTTGCCCGCTGCCCCTTTGCAAATGAACGTGAACATTAAAGCGCTTTTATAGCGCTGGATTTAGTGGATTAAGAGCGTCTGCTAAATGCCTAAATTGTATGGAGATGGGGGTTATCGTTATCACTAGTCCTAGTCCAAAAACGACTCTAAACGAGTCAGCTGTTCTGCATACTGCTGCCTTTTTATTGTGCAACTCTTGCAGGCACTAGTAGACACCCAGCAAGTATATGCAGAACAACTAGTTTTAGGACCTGAGGGAGCGATAGTGATACTCACTGGCTGTTCTACCAAACATACGGGAATGAGATCACTGGTGCTCATGAACACGGCAACATACACATTTGTGTATGTGTGCACGCATGTGAGCGCATGGCGTGACTTTCTTATTCTGTAGTGCATTTTCTTTTCACTGCTGTCATTTTCTATTGTGTTCTATGCTATTGTCTTTGTGATATGAACCTCGATGGCCTGATATGAGAAAAAGATGATGATGATTCTTATTACTCCTTGCATACACCGGGTGCTGCAGCAGATAAGGAACTAAATATTATTATTATTAACCCATTTTTGGCGCGAACCCCTTTTGGTGTTAGCATTATATTATGCTTTAGCTATTGAAAAATAGCAGATCTACAAGCTCATAGCGCGCCACCGAGTGGCGCGCTGCGAGCTTGTAGGTCTGCTGTTTTTTGAAGAATCGTGAAAAGTGACACGAAAGCGTTTGAGAACGACTGACATGGCAAAAACCTGCTTTTTCAAGAAAACAGTCAGGATTTTAGAAGACATTTGCAGAATCGTTCCCAGGTCAAAATGGGTTATTAATGAATTGACCACATGCGTGCTCGCTTGCACAGACGCTGGGTGCTGCAGCAGGTGATGCGCGAGTGCTGCGTCCTCCAGGGCGCTCGGAGGAAGGAGCGAGGCGACGAGCCGTCGCGGTGTGACGACGCTGCGGCGGCGGCCGCGGAGCGCAGCCAGCAGCTCGCCAAGCGGCTGGCCCGCACCCTGCGGCAGGAGATGAGGGTGTGCGCCGACGCCGCCGACCGCTACCCCTCCAACTACAACGCCTGGTCCCACCGCACATGGGTGCTCCAGCACATGGCCGAGGACAACGTGAAGGTAAGGGGGAGGAGGGTGGAGAACGATAGTCCACTAAGGTATTCGTAAAAGAAGGAAAGGACGCCTGTACTAGGGCTGCGACGGCATGGATTTATTTTTATTGCGGTAATGCGTCCAGTGTTTACCGACGGTAATGGTGGTTAGTAGTTTTGGATTTAATAAAACAAATAATAATAATCGTTATAATGAAACACACTTCTGTTTCAGATTGAAACGTAAAAAAGTTCTAGTTCTTTTTTTGTACACTTTTAAAGTAAATGTACTTTGTGTTGCCGTCCACCACTGACGCTATAGGTTCTCCAGGAGGAGCTGTCCTCCATGCGCATGTGGGTGTCCATGCACGTGTCGGACCACAGCGGCTTCCACTACCGCCAGTTTCTGCTCAAGACCCTGGCGCGGCAGGCGGCCGCCACCAGTGCGCTCCATGGTGCTCCTCTCCAAGCCAACGGCGAGGCGGCGGACGTAGCAGAAGCCTTCAGTGAGGAGGAGGAGGAGGAGGAGGAGGAGGAACAAGCAGGTCTAACCTCTGTCCATCAGCTGTTCCACCAGGAGCTGGAGCTGTGCACGGACCTGATCCAGTCTTACCCCGGTCACGAGACACTCTGGTGTCACAGGTGATTCCTCTCAGGCTTGGCTTTAAGAGTATACTGGCCTGTAGATCGGCTATTTTCACAGCGTTTGCCTCTTTCTCTCAGTTAATATTCCATATTTTTTCATAGTGTTTGCCTCTTTCTCTCAGTTAATATACCATAGTTTGGCCAATGTTTGAAATTGTTTTATAGTAGTTGATTACTTTTGACGTAATACTATTATTTGTTCCCTTTTTTTAATATTAAATAGGTCTTAAAAGTCCTTAAATTGTCACTTTAACCCATTTTGGGCAGGAACCCCTTTTGGTTATGTTATGTTACCCCGCATTATGTTATGCTTTAGCTATTGAAAAATGATCTACACACTCACAGCGCGCCACCGAGTGGCGCGCTACGAGCATGCAGGTCTGCTATTTGTTTTTAATCGAAGAACGACTGACAGAAACATTGCTTTTTCAGATGTCAGGATGTCGAAGACCTTTTTAGAATCTGATCTCGGGTCAAAATGGGTTAAATACGTATGTTGGTTTTGTTTACTGTTGAGTTGAGTAAATAATGGACTACATGATGTTTTTACCACCAGCTACGTGCTGGTTCTAAACAGTTTGAGAACCACTGGACTACATGATGTTTTTACCACCAGCTACGTGCTGGTTCTAAACGCAGGTAGCGACGTTCTCTGGTAGCGCCAGACCACACCTCATTTAAGACCAAATATAATACGATCATTTGGTATTTTAAAACGGGTGCGCGTGGCGTAAACAACAGGACAAATGCATTGTTCGGTCGGAAGATGGCAAGAACATTAAGCACTTGGCTGCATGCTGTCATACTGTCGTTTGGAGCTTAACAGTCTCGTACTCTTAACGCATTGCCTTACAATAATTCTATTTCACCACGATGCAATATCATTGTTTAGTTCAAGATGACCGTATGCTCAAATATAAGCTGCGTAATATACAGCAGGCTGTGACCAAAAGAAAAAAAACATTATATTTTCGCCAGCCTTCATCTGCCTTTGCAATGCATAATTGCCCCAGGCAGATTTAGTGTCTGTGCTAATAACCAACCAGGGCCCAGTATGCAAATATGAGGCAGAAGGAAATCTAATAAAGTGATATTGGGCCCATTCAGGCCTGACGTGAAATTAAAATAAAAAAGTGTTCTAAGTCATGACAAATTTCTGAAAGATTTGAGGCACATTTTAGCGATTTAAAAAAACAAATAGCAGACCTACAAGCTCGTGTCGCGCTATGAGCTTGTAGATCTGCTATTTTTCAATAGCTAAATTATAACATAATGTTTAAAACACCAAAAGGGGTTCCCGGCCCAAAATGGGTTAGTATCGCTACGTGAGGCTAATTATATTTAGAGTCCAATGTTCTTTTGTTCAAATTTAAGTGTAGCTGAAAGTTGCGCAAATAATCTCACAGCTCCGTGAGATCAGAGATCAGATTGATTGATTGAAGTATGTATTAACAGTCTGCAGAATTACAGTACATTTCAAGCACAACTCAATACAAAAAAAACAGTTGTTTTCTTTTGTATTGAGGGTCCCCCTTGTCCACCTTGTTCAATTCAGAGGGTCCACCTTGTTCAATTCATCATAACATTTAGAGACATACAAATATACACTTCTATATAGCCAAAAAACATGGCGATGGATTGCGCCCCACGCTGTGATGATGGGTTGTGACTTGTGCCCTGTTCGGTGTGTGTGACACTGGCCCACAACTGCAGTATGCACACCGGTAAATCGTAGGTTGGCAACGTTGGGGCTTTTTCTTCCTTTTGGAGGGTTCTGAGAATGTTATTTGATACCGAGCTGTATGTAGTGTCTGTGAAATTCATACATGGGACGGACAGCGCAGCGCAGCACAGTACGCTTGCTTCTTGAAGCGCAAAAAGAGCCATATGATGATGCGAGTCGTTTATGACATCGGTACAGTGACGTCGGTATAAATGTCTGGCATCTACAGTATATATATATATATATATATATATTTTTTTTTAATGGTCTTTTTTTGCGGCTTTTGCCTTTTTTATTTTATATTTTTTATAGAGGGACAGACGGTAGGCTGACGGGAAATAGGGGAGAGAGAGATGGCGGGGGTGACATCTTAGAGTATATATTTATCGAGACGGCACCGGATTTCTCCTCCCATCCATTAAGTTGCTCAAAAGCGCATGAGGTGAATTCACTCCTCCTTCCGGGTAGGAACAGAGTGCATTCCGGGATGGATTGGGCCCCAAACACGTGAACGCGCTGCCGTCGACCGAATTCGACCACTATGTCCATTTCGCCTCAGGGTTTCCTCCGGGTGCCGTCTCTATTAATATATATACTCTAAGGGTGACATGCAGCAAAGGCCGTCGGGCCGGGAGTCGAACCCGCGGCACACTGCCAGACTGGATTACCAGCCAAGGTGCCTGGACCGCTGAGCCACGGCCCCAGGCCTACAGTACATCGTTTTTGTTACTTACCAAGCTGCCTCGCCCTTCATTTAAAAACGTCAATATTATACAGTATAAAATGAAGTGACCTTCAGTGGACCATTATGATCCGATTAGCCAGAACCATTAATTTCCACAGGAGGTATTAAACGTGAAAGAAAGTCCTAAAAGATACATCCGGACACTGAACGATATCTAGGGCTGAGCCATGCTGCAAAACGGACAGACAACAAGACAACGTTGATATTGTAGATTTTCATCCTTAAAGTTTCAGTTCTGATGTTGGTCACTTATATGTCCACCAGAGGGTACTAGAAACATGTCTCAACTCTTCCAGCCCAGGTCCTCCAGACTGAGTGGACTACTACTTCTCTTACTGGCATTGTGATTTGAACTTTTTTCAAATGTTTTATTATTATTATTATTTACCCAGCGAGGTAGCTTAATCCTCATCCTACACACAGACACACCCACATTAAAACCTGGGAGCTATGTGTTGGCCACTGAGTAGCAGTTGGATTTTAGTGCCTTGCTCATGGGCACTTCAGCTGTGTTTTGGCGCAGTGGTGGCCGTTCACTCCCCCCCCCCCCACTAGTCGTAGTGGACATAAATATTCTGTGACTACTTAATGGTAAGGGAAAAAAAGGAAAATCACTGGCACTGTGTTAATGACTATTTAGTCTGGCATTGACTGAGTGAGTTAATTATTTTCATTTGTTCAATATATTTAAAATCAACCGATAGACTACTTTTCCTCGACACCATTATACGACCGGTTACACACCGCCATTCAGAAACACCAGAACCCTAAGCCTAACCGGGTTTCTGAATGGCGGTGTTTCTGAATGGGGGTCTGTTCCCTATACGACCAATTATAAATAAGATGGTTTCATGCGCAGAGAGAAAAAAAATATCTATGAATGAGTCTCTGCCCCGACAGTGACGATAATGCTTTCTCCGACTGATTCCCAGGCGTTCCGTCTTCTACCTGTGGCACCACTGGAGGATGGACCAGCAGCACCCCGCCGGCACCGTGAACGGAGCCCACCGCGGCCCCCGCGCAGGGTCCGGTGAGACCCCCTCCACCGCTCACACAGACCAGCTGGGTACCAGCAGCAGCGCGGCAGGCGGAGGCGGCTGCGGGACAGTGGCGGCGGACACCACCACCACCACCACCAATAGACTGCCACAGGCTAGCGAAGCTATGGACGTGGATGCCAGCAGGGGCCCCGCCGGGGGGGGGGGCAGCCTGCCGGACCCCCGCGACACCAAGCGACTAAAGAGAGGGCCCGCCTCCGCCGTGGCAGCGGCGGCGGCGGCGCCCCCCGGCCCCCCCGTCCTGTCGTTTGAGCACAGCTTTGTACGCGGAATCCTGGACGGGTGCCACGACGGCCCGGACCAGAGACGCTTTGCTGTGGCCTACAAGAAGTGGCTGGATGCGGTCATCGGCCAGTAGCCCCCCCCCCCAAGAGGAACATATTTTAGCCCCCTTGCGCGCTCTCTATCTCACTCCGACCTCTGTGGAGTTCACAAACCTAGGATCAGCTTCTGCTTCCCTTAATGCTAACCTCTACCGATTTTAGGATCTGGAATGACGTGTTAAACTTAAGCATCATTTATGCTCTGGCGCACAACGCTGTGTCGCGCCCCAAAATATCCGTCCTACACGCTCCCAGTGTGGCGCGTCCGTGCCGCTTCGTGAGCTTGTAGGTCGGCTATTTTTGTATGAATTTGGCTTTAAGCCTGATTTGAGCTGGACTCGCGCATGCACTTTAGTGGTTCGCTCTCCTCTAAGGGGCATTCCACTCATAGGTATATTAATGACATAGTAAAATGTTGAAAATGAGTGGAATGGCCCTTTTTTAATGTGTAGAATGCTACTGGCGAAGTGGCTGCCAATAGGGGTCAACGCACGGTGGGTCTGACTGTGCTATTGGTTGCTTTTCTCCCATGATACGAAACGACGCGTCTGAAGCTCACGTGCGAGTCCCATCTTATGCGTGGTCGTGCAGCGGTGTCTCGCGTGCAGAAAATAGCCTACGCGCCAAACAGCTCGCCTTGAAGACGGCCTGTTTTCTGCACGCGACACCGGCATGCAACTAGACATGAATTAAGCATGAGGAAAAAGGTCTTTTGGGGGCGGGGCAACTTGGTTTCTTCTCTTTTCTCTACGGTGACTGAAAAAAGGATGGGGGGGGGATTCTCACTTGATAGGTCAAGGCAGTTGTGGTGCCACACCCAGGTTTGTTCCTGGGAGAAAAAAAAAACATCTCACTTGTTAGCAGAGCGTGATCTGAGCCAATCAAAACCCCTTCAGAATGGAAAGCTGCATATGTCTCTGTGGGACTGGTTAGTAGTAGATTCTGCCTTATTTCAGCCGTCACAATACCTCAGGTCGCATATATGGGAAAGGATTACTGTCCACATATAGCAATTTAACAAATGATGTTGTGTCACTGGCTCGGCATTCAGCTTCACCTGCATTCACCCAACTCCATTCAGCGAGAAAGTTATAGATGACGCCGACAATCATTAACATGTCAAATGTTTATTTGAAATCGTTGTTTATTTTTGTTAGTTTGTTACCTTTTTTGTTCATCCTCACACAATTCTGTCGTGTTTTACCTAAAACTAGACTTCTGTGTGACGAGTTCAGCATACTTGTTTGTGGGGTGGGGTGGGGTGGGGATAGTTCTGTGACGTCAATAAGAACATAAGGATGTAAAAGGAACAAACGCATCGCCCTAAGCAAAGTTTAGGCAGTTCTTGCACCTCCAAGAGGCATCAGTGTGTGGTCAGACAGACACTCGTGATTTATATATTTGTTTTATTTGTGCAACGCTGCACTGAAAGCTTTGAAGAAACGCCGGCTAGGACGGTGATTCTCAACCTGTGAGGATATTCTTGCAAGTGGGGCCCCCAAAATATCTGGCACAACGAATAACTTTAATACTAAAACATCATATCGTTGCTCTTGGGAGGAAACCACCCAACTCTATCTTTCATTTTTCATTGATTTCCTGAAAAATGATTATTTTTAATTTCCTGAAAAATGAACATTTTGGAGTTTGGTGGTTTCTTCACGACAGCAGACATATAACAAAACAAAGAATATATATATATATATATATATATTTTTATTTATTTTGTCTTTGAACACGTGATTTTGATACAGATAAATAGGAACTTTAAAGTAGCCTACGTCGGTTACATTGATCCGAGCCGTAACGCAGTCGATTGATTGATCAATAATGTAAACGTGCTCTGAAAATGCACGCGGCCCCATGGGCCCACCCATCTGCCCAGTTAACAGATAGGTGGGCCCTGATCCATGATCCAGAGAAGGTTGAGAACTGCCGGTCTATGAGAAAAAGGTTCAACTTCATGCTATGCTGCCAGCTTTAGAACCAAAACGGCAACGTCTGTCAACTCTCACATTAATTTGGCATCAAATCAAGAGTGTTACAATCCACTTTCACCTGCACTTAGAATGGCGAATATTCAAGCACAATCTGGGTTCTGCTTTTCTTTGAGTTATTATTCATTTTGTTGAGGATTAGTTAGCATTTCCATTCTGAAGGGGGCCAGCACTTATTTATGTTTAAATTCTCTCTTACACATCTTTCCCATCTCTGATTTTCTAGCAATTAGGGGTTTGTTCTGTTGTCCGTTTCACTGTATTCTTAATTTTTTTGTTTAGTTTCACCTTTGGGTATAGTCCGTTAACATGTCATTCATTGTTGTACCTGACAAGTTAGTGTGTAGCAAAGAAATTAAAGTATCAAAGCTAAAGTAACAAAAAAAGCTTGCAAATGTCACAAGACAGCAGTGTTTCCCAAGCAATGGGTCAGAATACATTTTTGGGGTGCGGACCCATTTGTATGGGTCGTAGATATACTATTTCAATAGATTAAAAAATACTTTTCAGGAATATATTTCAGGAGTGTTTTTTTTAAAGGAATTTCTGAAAACGTCAAAATGGACCATAAATAATCATTTAAGAAAAAAGCTCAAGAAATAAGAGCTTAAGTGTTTAATTCACAATGTATTTTTGTAAAGTTCCTGAGGAGATTTATCTTATCTTCAGCAGAAAGAAGTCTGGGAAACACTGTTGGACTGCTTGTGATCACTAACTGAAAGGTTTAAAAAAAAAAGCAAAACCCCTAACCACATGAACTGTCTTTTATCAACGTGTGCGGTACTTTAACTTATAATGCTTGAACGATAGAGCACTACGGAAATAAGTTCCTGCTACAACCATTGGTGCTACATGCTACTGCAAACACCAGACATGGTGTGCAGTTAGCAACAGGTCAAAAACAATAACCATATTTAATTTTTTTTGCGGGGGACTATTTTAGGATAATGGTCAAAGTTATTACTTTGGTTGTAGGTTGGTCAACCCTAATATTCCAACTATTGTCCTCTTAAAACTGTTATGTTCTTCTGTCACCGACATATAGCTGGCAACGACGACAGGCTGCCTTCTCTGTCAACATTGCTTTGTTTAAAAAAAAGAATATAGACTTTTGCAATTAAAAACTACTCTTTGAGTGGATGTTTCTTCATTGTTCAGGAGGAGTATAGCTCGTAGCTTTTCCTACTTTGGAACATGGTGACCTGTGGTCATTGCTCAGCGGCTGCACAGTTGATCCTGTACAAACACAATGAATGCTGTTTGCGTCCCACCACATTCTACTCCGCTAGCCTATAGGGCTGCAACACTATCCAAATAATCAATTTAAGAAGAAACAAAATTGCGATACTCATTTATTCAACCCATTCTGGACGGGAAACCCCTTTGGTTTTTTTTTAACCCTTCTGAACGGGACCGCCTTTTGGGATTACTGTACAGTATTCAAAAATTACAAATGTGATGCTATGTAAATATTTGAAGTTTTTTCAGAAAACAAAAAGGGTTTCATTTAATAATCGGTCCCTGTTTTGGCCATTTCATTATTGGTCAAGGTTTTTTATTTTTGGTTCTACTGTCAGAAAATGTCAAATTGTGAAAATAGCAGATCTACAAGCTTATAGGTGGATATTTTCACTATTTTTGCACAACACAAAAAAAAAACAGTTACTGATAGAATAATCACTGAGAAAAGAATGGTTGGTTGCAGCCCTATGTATACTCTCAGCTCAACACACAAGCACCAAGAGAATGTCTTGCATTTTCAGTCACATTTTACTATAGGGCTGGGCAATATCCATATTATCAACATTGTGATATGAGACTAGAATATCATCTTGGATTGTCAATGCCGTGATTTGGCATAAGTGTGGTGTTTTCCTGGTTTTAATCACCTTGTTTTATAATTTAAAACAAAGTGTTTGTCTACAAGTGTTGCACCACGACACGTGAACGTGTAGAATCTACATGATCACATTTACACTGTAGATATACACTGTAGATTGTGTATTGGGGGGGGAAAATACGATATTTAGGTATTTGGTCAAAATGGTTGTGAATGATGTTTGATTTTGTCCACATGGCCCAGCCCTAAGTTTTACTTAACCTAGACGTAACTAGTACATACTCACCCCCACCCCCACGTGTCACCTAATGTCTTTATGGTATTAAGGTCAAGGAATAGCAATAAAGCCCAAACCATTGTGGTTTATCTCTTTTTCACCTGAGCCTGACATTTATTTATTTATTATTTTAAATTAAAAACTGATGTTAATGGGAGTAACTGTATATGCGACATGCGATTCCTTCGAGACCATAACCATCAGCCAGTGAACTGTGTGGACAGATCATGATGACATTAGTCGTTTCTGGTGTGTGTGCACCTGACAAGTGTATAATGTAATGAAAGGAAATCTCAGTGATTTTGTGAAACCAGCCCTATAGCTCCACTCACTGCTGTGTGTATTTAAAAGCTTGTGCCCTGTGGGCAGCTCGAATGCGATCACAACTTTTCAGAATAGTGTATTAGTGTAGCTTTCAAGTCATTGTTTTTTGTAGCTGCATAACGGCTCAATACCTGTTCAGTGGCACAACAACATTAAATGGCACGACAGATGATTTGGTTTTTTTTAGTGCAGCACTAAAGCCAAGCACCCCAAACGGTATCTATGTAGCTTTTTACTCACCGTGTGCACTGAGGAGAGGGGAGGCGGAGGCATGATATGTTTATCAATCTTTATACTTTTATTGTTTGGCATATTTCATTAGAGAGTCATGACTTCTGCATCATCACCTGAACAGTGACATCAATAAGCAGCTGCCTGAGTTTATTAACCATTAAAGCCAGAAAAGTGTCATTTTAGATGGGTATTTTTTTGCATTGGCTATTCAGCAGGGACACCCCAATTTCACGTAGGCCTCCTTTTTTTCTCTCTCTCTGCACACCCTCACTATGCCGTGAGACGAATCCCCTGGCCCAGTCAGGACCTATAGTAGTTCCACATGATCCACTCATATGGTGTTTTAGAAATGTTGTTGGATTGCCCTTTTGGTGACATTTGTGCACCTGCCCCTGCATCCATGCAGTGCACCGCCCAGAATTCTGCCAGGGTTAAATTAACCCTGAATTTGCAGATTGGGGGGGGGGGGGGGGGGTCTGTGTCTTTGAAATTCAAAGGGTTGACAATCAATGTCTTAAATGCAATAATACATGAGGAGGGGGAGGGGGGACGACAAATCTACCTCAATAGAAAAAGCAGTAGACAAAGCCCCCCCCCCCCCCCTCCCCCTTAATTTTTGAGATGCGGAGTCGGACCACCCCATGTGTAAATGAGAGTTGCGTGTAAAAGGGGAGGGGCGCGGATTCATTGCGAGTCGCGCACAGACCGACAGCTGCCGAGCTCAACCGGGCGGCTGAGAGAGAGAGAGAGAGAGAGAGGCTGAGGCAGAAAGGGGGAGAGTGAGAGGGAAGATGGTGGATTTGCAGGGAGTGGTGGTGGAACGAATCGCAGGCTTGCAAAACATCACTAGAATAAAAGCAGGTGAGTCCACTTAATGTTGCTCTGGACTGGTGCACGCCGGTGACGGAACCAACAATAATACGCCTGTTGTTGGACATTATTGATGATGACACAACACGGGGCTTTTGTATTGACGGTGCAAAAGGGGGGGTAAGATTGGGGTGTTTTCTTTCCTTTCATTCATTTTAACTGTTTGTGAATCGGGGCCGGTGAAGATGCTGATCGCTACCAAACCAACCCAAGCCATTCGTCCAGGCTGAAACTGAACCAAATCCGTTCAGCTTTATAATGATCGCGACCGCATATACTTTGACGTGAAGGGGAAAGTGTTCAGAGTGATGTTGAAATATAGATCCAGAATCCAGTCCATGGTCTATAGGTCTATAGGCTATGCGATGAAGATATTTAACACTCTGGCGTTTAGGCTACACTTGGTGACTTGCGTACACATCATGCTACCGGCAGCGTTGCATCCAAGTGATTTGTGATGGTTGATCACACATTAAAGGCCTCCAATATATTTAATCTAGCCTACATTCAGACCGTGTTGTATGGATGGGATACGAGCTATTCTATCCTAGACAGCCTCACGTACATTCCTTCAGGACGGATAGAATGCCCAAAATGAGTGCAGGGACACAATCCGTATTAGGCTGTGTAGCGTTTATTCATAACTGTT